>NC_086231.1:16361666-16675555 GCF_036321145.2 Pelmatolapia mariae | reverse complement strand
AATGTTGAGGTCCAATCCATGGTTGAGACTTCCACTGTGTGTTTTACTTTCCAGGTATTATGGCAGGTCATTGTCATCCTGAGAAATGAAGCCTTTGTCAATCAAATGCTTTCCAGATTGGTTTGCATGGTGGATCAAAATCGTATGTATTCACTTTCATCAGTTTTGACAAAGATCCCCAACACAACTGGCTTAAATGAAGCAAAAAATCATGACAAAGCCTCTACTGTGTCTTATAGATGAAGTTGAAAGGCCTACAGAAAAACCTGGAGAGCTGTTGCTCTAGACCACGTGAAAAAACAAAACAAATCTCTGGTTCATTGGTGTAAAATATGAAGAAATGAGGCCTGACAATTTTTTTTTCACACTACTGTACAAGGAAGATTTTGTTACTTTAGTATTCTGGTAGCCAGTCATGATTCTTACATGGCTTACATGAGTGTAATGTGGTAACTTGAGACTTGTTGGCGTCTGTGAAATAGGAAACATCTTGTGTTTTGTACTACAGTAAAAACATTTTTTTTGGTGTCGTGCTTCTCTTTTCTAAGAAAACAAGACTAAAATGTCATGCTATTTCTGTGAACTTTAGAAAGCTAACAGCAATTTTTATTTTTAGCTGAAGAGGAAGTAGACAAGATTGAATCGATTTTATACATGTTCGCAAGAAATCCTTTAAGTTGCTAACTATTCAGAAAATATTAAGTGAAGTGCAGATTGCGTTCAACCAAATGGTGACTTTTGAATGTGGGGTCAGCGATCCCTGTACTTGTGAAACAGCTGTAAGCATAACCCTGGCATCTCCAGATTCTGGCTTATATTTAGATTTTCCTCGTTGCCTTCTAGTATTTCTGTCTGGCCGTGCTTTGAGGCTGCCGGTGAAAATCAAACTTCTTTTTTTTTTCCCTTAATTTTTTTCTCCCATTTTTATAAAAAAAAAAAAAAAACTAAACTCAAGACTTCTGCAACATAAAAGCCACATGTCCTCTAGATGGCAGCAGAAAGCTATACCTGCTTTAACTTTTTTAAATCATGCATATTTACTTCTTTGTGTGGAGTTTGCTTTCCCAAATAGATAAGAATGAAATTAAAAGCTCAGCCTCAGATCGTGACAAGTTTTGGTTGTTGTTGTCAGCTGGCGTAGTATCAACTTTTAATGGCAATGTAAACATATTTCACTGCGCTCAGATGACAAATCCCCACAATAAATGGGTAGGGTTTCCTTTGCAGGCATTCTCTGGTGTCTGTAATTGTGTGGAATGCGGTCGGAGCATTTTGAGGCCAAAGGTCAGCCCCTTTGATGTGTTTTCTCTCCACTGGTCTTTGATGTTTCGCTTAAAGGATGAACGCTTTCCTGTAAAGTCATAAAAAATGCACTAAGTTCATGAATATGACACCAAATAGCAGCGCTCTGATCTGCGCAATGTGCTCCCTGATGTATGCAGTGTGTTTATACGGGGAAAAGTTGTCCATGGGGCTGAGGCTGAGAGAGGCAGTCACTATAAATTATCAGCAGCCTTGAAATAGAACTAAACCATACTTTGAATTATGAACAGTAAAATAGATATATTGTTTACATGGGAGTAATTTAACAAACTGTAGTGCTTTAAAGTAAAACAAAGGCGCTTACTATAGCCATTTTTGTGCTAGTTCTCACATGGATTCTGTTACATTTGACTGTGTTACAGTGAGATCATATGTAGTCATTACAAATAAGTTGAGGAAACTTGGTGGTAATCTCCTATTCTAATAAAGCCACAAAATCAGGTTATAGTTACAAATGATGTAATGTATGCACTCCTCAGAGACTGAAGAAGTCATTTTGATGAGTGATGAAATTTTTCCCCCACTCAAAATGTTACGTCCGTATCAACGTTTTGGGATATGTGCTCCTCAGTTTCAGACTTTGTTTGCATTATGAGCCTTTAAATGTGGGTTTTGTTGTATTCTTATATAAACTGGATGTTTGGATGTTACAACCATTTATAATTCCTCAGTTTAAATTTACCAAGTCAGAGGATTACCCCAAATGTATCACAATTCATAAAGTGTTTGGGACAAAAAGTGAAGATAGTAGGGTGTGTTGGCAGTTTCCCTGCCATTGTTTTAGCTTCCTGACGATCCCTGACTTCAGCTGATGTAATGTTCAGGAGGCAGAGGTCAAAGGGAAGCCGAGAGTAGACGGAAATGAAGCCATTCCTTTGTTCCTTTCCCTCCCTGTTCATTCACACGGGTCTGTCCGTGGTCCACTTTTTCCTTACTCTGCAAAGCCCTAGAGAGAAGCTGATGACATGGTGAGGTGAGTCAGCAAAGCTCAAAAGCAAAACAAGAGGAATGGATTTTTGCACAGGAAACCAGAGAATTTCCAGGCTCCCCCACCTCTTCCTAGTCATGTGCTCAGGGATCTTTCAGTTAACATGTATCTCCTGGGGAAAATGTTACCTTTTCCAGGAATGCCGTGTTTCAGATCTCACTCATTGAGTACAGACGTAAGCAAAAGTTGTACCAGTTATTAGAAAATCACCTTCAAGTACAGCGCACATATGGATTCCCCAATTTTTCCCGAATCATTCCAGGTTGTTAAATTTAGTTAATTACGTGTCGGTACATGGCCTCTACTATCTCCTCTCCACTGCCATATCTACTGTGCTTGGCAACATGACAGTATGTGGTACTTGGTTCCTCCGCTAAGCCCTCGCCAGTGGCTGTCATCACATGCTCCAGGCAGCAGTGAAATCTGCGTGCCAGATGCCTCTTGCCCGCTTTCTGAAGTGTGTTCAAGACATTCAAGTCTGCATGAGTGGAAGGAAACTTTAAAATACTTAAGTACCAGCAACCAAAAGACTTGAGGTAATAATTTTACACTAGTCAAATAAAAAGAAGCTTTGAAAAATACACCGGTGGTAAATTAAAAAAATACATTCATCAGACCAGTGAGATATATATCTCAAAGGTAAATGTTATACTTTTAAACTGAACTGCATATGAAAGATGATGCACTGTGTAGCCTAAACAACCAAACTGTAAATTTATTAAAACATACTGTTGACATTAAAAAAAAAAATCAAGTTTTCAGAAGAGTCTGTGCAGTTCATTGAAAGATTAAGTAAGGCTAAGCAGCAGCCAGGTGCTACTAATCAAATGCACTTGATTAACTGATTATCAGCAAGCATGAGAACCTCTATAAAAGCAGAAACATG
Organism: Pelmatolapia mariae; assembly: GCF_036321145.2. NCBI lineage: Eukaryota > Metazoa > Chordata > Actinopteri > Cichliformes > Cichlidae > Pelmatolapia > Pelmatolapia mariae. The sequence continues at coordinate 16,672,358 of NC_086231.1, read as the reverse complement.
GACAGTTTGCTGCCACAGTTGTCCTGGGATCAGATCCCTCAGCAAATTCAATCTATGGGTCAGACTGTGCAATCCTCAGAAAAATTACAAAAAATTTCCAGATTATATCTTAGACTCTACAGGTCTCAGTTAACATGCTACATGTTAAAGTATATGGCACTACAATTAGAAAAAGACTGAACAAGTATGGCTTGTTTGGAAGGGTTTAAATCACAAGATTTGGTCATGCTGTGTCTTTTGTGTCCTTTGGGCATATGAGATCAAAGTGAAGATGTCTGGCCATAATGCAGAGTGCTGTTTGACAAAAACCAAAGTATGCCAGCATGTCATCACAGCATTTCAAAGAGGAGAGATCATTTGGAAGAACCAAACATGATTTATTGAGATAGAGAAATGAGTTTATTTGGCAGTTAGACTTCAATGACCCATCATGGTAGGACGGATTCCCAGAGGTGACAGGATTTAGGACAGGACTCCCCAGAGCCTGAGGTGGAGATGGGGAGGAGGTAAGCTGCATGAATGAGAATCTGAAAGGGAGAATGATGGAGAGCACAGATTTAAACCATACAGATTGGAAGCTGATTGGGACAAAGAAGGCAGGCAAGAAGATGATTGGAATCGAGTAATGATAACAGTAATGAGTTTGGCAGTGTGAGAAAGTGGTTATGAAGTACAGACCAGAAGCGACCAAACACTCAGAAAAGGAGGATTACAGATGTTACAGAAAAATGAATGATTACAGATATTCCATACTGAACTTATGGACGACCTTTATATGAGCACAAACACCTCATACCAACTGTCAGCACGGTGGTGCCAGGGTGATAACTGGGGCTTGTTTTGCAGGCACAGGACACTTTGCAGTCGTTGAGTCGACCATGAACTACTCTGTATACCAAAGTACTCTAGAGTCAAATGTGAGTCCAACAGCTAAAATTTGGCTGAAACTGGGTCATGCAACAGGATGATGATCCCACGCACAGCAGGAACTCTACAAGAATGCCTGAAAAAGAAAAGAATCAAGGTGTTGCAATAGTCAAAACCCAGCTGTCTATCCGCCTGAAATGCTGTGGCTGGACCTCAAGAGAGTTGTGCAAAAATGAATCCCTGGAAACATCAACAAACTGAAGGAACATTGTAGAGCAGAGTGGGTCAAAATTCCTCCACGGAGATTAGAGAGACTGATAAAGTCAAACAGAAAACAAACACTTTAAGTCACTGCTGCTACAGGTGGCTCTACAGGCTACTGGATTCTTTGGTGTACTTAGCACATTTCCAGTCTTACTGAGCGCTCAAAGAGATTTAGATATATCATTATATCATTCTCTTGGTACATTTTACTGTGTACAGTATAGAGCAGTTATGACTGAACAGCTTTGGGGTGTTTCTACAGTATTACCACCTTAAGCAAAAGATTTGAATATTTAAATAATAATAAAAAACCCCGGATGCTATATCTGCTCTTTTGTTTAAGCTATTAAAGTGATCTCACTGAATAACTGAATGTAGGATGTTTTACAGTGGGACAAGTCTCACAAAAAGAAACGAAAAGAAAAATCAACACTAAAGGTCAGCAGGTATGAGTCAAAGGGGTTTTCCTGCCCCTGTTTTTAGGTCTGATGTCTGTTTTTAGGTTTGTGGGAAGTGTAAAGGCTATAAAAAAAATTACTATTTCCTTCAAGATGGTACTTTACCAACAAGCATCTTACCATGCTGGAACAATGTTGGCCTATACTTTTGTAATTGTTGTCAAGTTCACCTAGTGAGCACATCTGCTCAGATAACATCCATACTGTGGGTTGGCGCAGAGGTCCTGTTTGTAACCTATAACTGAGAATGTTTTCTGAGCCTTATTTACGATAGAAATTAAGTTTGTTGTGTTATAGACAGTAACACAACACACAATAATATGCAATTTTAGGCCTTTTAAGGTGGAAAATGCACTTAAAAAAACTAAATAAAAATCGCCTTCATCAGATTTCTCAATATCCTTAACAAGATTGTCATGCAGCTGAAAGGTGAGTTGTAGGGATGGTCTTATATTTAGGGATGTGGTACAGTGCCCTGCTGTGACCTTTTGTAGAGCTTGGCATCCCTGGTTACAGTGTATCTGTTTCATGGAGAGTGGAGGCGAACTTTCTCGGACCGACCCATTCAGGCGCTGACACGAGGGTTAGCCTTGAGGAAAAAGAAAAACAGGACGCAATCAAAGCACGTCTCACTAAGCTGATACTCGAAGCAGTTTGAAGTAGTGACGTGAAAAAACGAATTAGAGCCGCTGACTGAATTTTTTTTAAGGATGTCCGTTTCCCTTCTCCGGCCCCCCCTTTTTCCTCAGACCGAATGGAACATCCCATCCCGAGAGTGGTTTGGCACTCGGGACTGAACGAGTTGCAACTGACAACATCGCAGGGGGTAAGTTGACTTCTGTGAGTTTTACATACCGCAAGGAGCCGGAGAGCCGAGGTTATAAGACACAGCACAGCTGCATGTGCTGCTGTAAAGTTACCCCGTCGTCTTTTTCTTTATACTAAATTTTTTTTTCCTATTTGTTTTTAAAGCAACGCCAAAACGCGGAGTGAAGTTGTAGGCTTCTGTCTTCGGGGGGAATGCTTCCCCAGCCTGCCAGTAAAGGTAAGTGTATCCATCTGTAGGGAAGCTGAAGTTGATTAACTTTACCTTTTTATCATTGCTAATAAAAGAGCTGCAAACTGTAATTAAATTGAAGGCAATTTATGTTAACAGCTTGCTAGAGGTAGAATCCAGTTTAGAGAAGCCTTTAACTATGAAAAGATGCTTTTTTGGATAAAAATTTTATTACCCTTTTTCCTTTACTTTCTTTTATTTATTTTCTTATTTTTAAGAAAACATTAATATTCTGCAGACATTTATGTAAATTAATCTGCAGTGGCAATGTCACAAAAGAGAAGCTTGTGTTTTATGTCCATGTAATTATAAAGTTGGTTTTAAATAAATAAAATAAAAAACGTTTAAGGTTTGTTTAAGAGAAAACACTTATTAAATGTGCATTCAGGAAACTAAAATGTCATTCCCTCCTGTGGATTGTAGAGCAGAGTGTGGCAGTCCTTTTTGTCCATCCACATCTGAAGACATGTTGCACGGGACTTTGTCAGCTTGGAAAGCTCTGCTGCTGATTGTCCCGCTGTGGGACTGCCTCTTTGCTCTGGGACTGCAGCCCACGAGATGGCCACTGTATTCCCGAAAGCCTCTGCTCCTTGCTTGGAACGCCCCGATTGAAGATTGTGCCCCGCGGCATAAAATTCATTTCCAGCTGGACCAGTTCCAGATTGTGGCTACACCCAATGAGGGCTTTGTTAATCAGAATCTGACCATCTTCTACAAGGAGCGCTTGGGCTTGTACCCCTATTTTGAACAAGATGAAACACCGGTGAATGGGGGACTTCCGCAGGTGGCCAGTCGCACACGGCACCTGGAGAAAATGCCAGAAGATGTTAAGAAGTACATACGTTCAGAATGGGCCACTGGTTTAGCTGTTATCGACTGGGAGGATTGGCGTCCCCTCTGGATACGTAACTGGGAAGCCAAAGATATTTACCGCAGACATTCTGAGGAGTTGGTGCGCCAGAAGAACCCAACCTGGCTTCCTGATCAGGTGAAAAAAGTGGCCCAGCAGGAGTTTGAGATATCTGCCAGGCTGTTCATGTTAGACACACTGAAGCAAGCTAAGAACCTGAGGCCCAACCAGCTGTGGGGTTTCTACCTGTTTCCTGACTGCTACAACCACAACTACGTGCGCACTCTGGAGAGCTACACGGGCCGCTGTCCTGATGTGGAGGTGTCTCGCAATGACCAGCTGAAATGGTTGTGGACTGAGAGCACAGCCCTCTTCCCTTCCATCTACATGAGCAGCTTGCTGCGCTCATCAGCCGCCGGACGCCAGTTTGTGCGGAATCGCGTGAAAGAGGGGATGCGTTTGGCCTCATCAGGCGATGGCTTGGCACGTCCTGTCTTTGTGTACACGCGGCCCACATACATGAACTCCCTGGAGCAGCTGACCGAGGTGACAGTCTAACTTTGGAAACAGTGCCAGTGCTGAATTTGGTTCCTCTTCCTGGAACTTTTTTCCTGCTTTTTCCTTTAAGACACTAATGAAGTTTTGAACCAGCCATGTTACTGACTATATTCCGAAACATTTCTTCTATCTTTTTCCTGCTAATTCTTAATAAAAGCCTGACATATAGAACCGTCACTGAGCACTAATGTTAATGCATGCTGTGTAGATTCATCTCTTATCTGCTGCTACAGTCCCTTCCTGTGCTGCTGGCATTCAGACACCCCAATACTTTTCATTTGTGCAGAGTAGGCAGGATGGGTGTTGGTCAAGTTAAAAGTCACTCTAAACACCCTTATAGACCATTTGCTTATGGGAGAATGAGAACAGAAGAGCTGGCCCTCTACTTCACATACAGTAGCCTATGAACCTCTGACACTTACTTAGCTGACTGTTTCCTTGTTTGACCTGTAATTTTTTGCAGACTGACCTTGTGTCCACGATCGGGGAGAGTGTGGCCCTGGGAGCAGCTGGAATAATCATGTGGGGAGATATTGCTTATGCACACAACAAAGTAAGCATCCACACATCAATTGCGAAATGAACATATCAATCACTCAGATACGGTGTATGCATTTTTTTGGAACAGATGTTATCATCTTAACTTTTGAGCTGCTCTTCTCGTCTGTGACATGCGAAGGCATTTGATACTAGGAGATATTTCTCAAAGTTCAGGGTTTACAGTTAATGTCTTAGGCCACATGATCAGATACACAGGCGCTGATTGTCACAGATACGCTGACTGGGACTTTGACTTCGATTCCATTTTGGGCCATTAAATCCAAAATCTTGAAATCATCATTAAAAAAGAGATGTTTTGCAACTGCAGCAGTTGACATGTTTATTTCTTTTTTTCAAAGTTTAGTTTTCAAACTTATTGGACAAGGATATGTTTGAAAAGGCTCAAATCATGTCATAATATAACAACAGACATGCAAAACTAGACTTTTGTAACGATTTGAAGTGCAAAAGGCCCAAGCATAAAGACACTTCAACAAGACAATTCAATTTTATGTGCAGTGAGCTAACAGAACTTTTTTCTGTAATTTTACATGTTTATTTCTTTCAATTTAAGCCCAAACAGCACTTCTATATTATGCACAAAATCTTAGATTGTTGTCGGAAAAAACACTTGTTTTCCTTATATTAAAATATCTCAGGGATTAAATGTGTAGGTAAAGTTCTTTACACACCAGTATAGAGGAGCTTCATTGGTCCGACCCACTTAAGATCAAAGTGGACTGTTCATGGCCCACAATGTAAAATCATTTTGACATCCATGGATTAGAGTGACTGTTAATCTAGCAGTCCCCAGCACCACTGGATGAGAGCATGGGTAGGATCAGTAGGAATGTAACTGAGTACATTTACTCAGGTACTTTATTCAGAATGAATGTATTTGTACTTTAAGTGTTTCCACACAGCTTCCTGCTTTTACTCCATTATGCTTAACCAGCTTGGATAAATAATCTCTTTCACGCCTCCAAGCTATAAAAACGCATATCCCAGACTATTGATGCGTTCTAGCAAACAGGCTCAACAGGCTATTTTATACTCTTTACACTGGCTCCCAATAGATTTAGGATTCTGGCATTTACATACAGAGCACTTTAGTTATCCCAGCTGCTCGCTGTCTTCATTCACAAGCTCAGAATTTGTTAGTTGTTCCGCGTACGTGACTAAAGACCAGGTAGAAGAGAGCCGTTCACTCTGTGGCACTACATTTATAATTATTATTGTTATTACTCTTTTATTTTTTTGTAAAATACACATTTTTATGGGCTATTATGACACTTAATTTTCCTATTTATTTTACTCTTTGTTGTGTACGGCGCTTTGTGACATCTGTCTGTGAAATACGCTTCATAAATAAACTTGTGCACACAACAAAGTAAGCATGCACACAATGATTGTGAAATTAAACACATCACTTGGATACGCCACATTTATTTTTAACCACAGATGTTATCATCTAAACTTCTGAGAGCATGCTGATTAATAAACAGCCTTTACTCACTTACTTACAAAGTGTATTTATAGCAATTTGTACTCCATACCAGGAATTCCGGAGCTTTAGTTACTTCATATTTTTCAGATTAATTGCGCAGTACTTGAAGATTTCATGTATCCACTTATTTCTTCCCTTAGACCACCTGCTCTGATCTGGATAAATATCTGCGGGGCACACTGAGTAAGTACCTCCTGAACGTCTCCACGGCAGCAGAGCTATGCAGCCAGACCCTTTGCGGCTCTCACGGCCGATGTCTGCGCAGAAACTCAAACAGCGACGTTTACTTGCATCTGAATCCCCTCACCCACGGCATTGTCGAGAAGAACGGCAAGCTGACGGTCACCGGTGAGCTCAGCAAAGCGGATGGGTTAAGTTTTGAAGCAGACTTTGAGTGTCAGTGCTACAGCGGGTATCAGGGGGAGCTCTGCGATCAAACAGACCCGCTACACCAAAAAGGGATGGCGACTCGAGCCACAGCATCGGCTCTGCAGTGTTTGATCTTACTGATTGTCTGCCTGCTCATCTGTTAATACCCACTATGTAACTGTAAAAGTCTAAAAGAAGAGCACAAGAGGAGAGGTGAAGGGAAGATAGGCGTGTGTGGTTTTTTTCTGTTGCTGTATATCGTAAGAACCGCTGTGGAAATTCCAAGGTAGTGTTTGTTTCTAACTTTTAATCATTTAAAAAAAGAAAAAAAAACTTGCTGGAAATGACCCTGTTTACATTGTCCTCTCACTCACCGCTTGCCAAGGTGTCCATGCTTCTCGTAGAGAGGATGCTTCTGTGCTAAATGCTGCGAATGAGTAGATGTATGTGGTGAAAGGGGAAAACGATTCACTTAAATCTGATAACAGCACAATATATTTGAAGTGCCTAATTTCTTTTAAATTTTCTTTAAATGTGGCCTCTTTCTGACATCTGATGTGTTTATAGAGGCATTCACAGTGTTACTATTTATTTGAATGTATTTTTTATACGATATTCTTGTTCAAAACATGACTACTACTTTTTTAAAAGGGTGACACATCTCCACTCTACGAGCCTCATGTTTCAGTGGCCTTTTGACTCCAGAAGCACAGTGTTTCTCATATTGATGTCTCTCATACAAAAATGGCATTTGTCGGTGTAAATAAACTTCTTTGTTGAGGTTGTTGTGTTTTAATTTAAGGCTGCCTAAGCGACACTGGGCGAGGGGCCATGGTCACAACAGACACAGGAGGGAGAACTCAGGTGTATTAGTGGTTTATGGGGAGGTCCAGGTTTTGCGCAGGCGGTTTAGTGGAGAAAGTTTGTGCGGAAAAGCCATCCAGGCTCAGACAAATATAGCATCTCCAATCAGCCTAAGATGAATGTGTTTGGACTGTGGGAGGAAATTGGAAAGCTCCAGCCAATGTGCAAGTTCAAACCCAGAACCTTCCGGTTGTGAGGCCATGGTGCTAACCGCTGTGCCAGCCAGTTTTGGATAAATAAACTGCTTTATCGTGCTTTGTGTGTATTTTTAGTAAAGTAAGTGTGACGCTTTTCTTTTTTGTTTTGTAACTACATAAGGAGATAATATAGCTGAGATATGGTTTTGGGAATAATACAGGTATGATTTTGTTGTCAGCAATTGAGAGTGAAGCCTCTGTGGGAAGCCTCTGTGGCCAGGGGAGTCCGAGCGAGCTAGTTCTCAGGGAGGGACTCATTTTGCCAGCAGCAGCCTCATACCCCCTTCCCCATGTAATTGTAGGTTTTCGTTAACCACTGGTTATTTTTATATGCTTTTAAGAGTTGAGCAAAGCACGCATTTAAATTGCAAGGTGGAAGAGTTCATTATGGCTTCGCTTGGTGGTTTTTCAGAAAACGTCAAGCTTTCTTAAGTCCCCCAATAAACTGTTGATTGTTATAGTTACATTTTTTTAAATTCAAACAATCTGAAAACTGTTTTCAAGTTGTACAGTGTGATGGAAGGAAGTGCTAGCTTGCCTGTGACTTTAAATCTGTGTTCTCCATAGAATGATTTGCATGTCTCTTGTTATTGGTTGTTGGAGGTCCTGTGGACACTTCTAATTGGTTCAGCGTTTGTTACTTCCCATTTTTCCTGAATATGTGTTTCAGATCATGAGACTTGTGGGTATTTCTCAAGGCCACAAGCTCCAATCCTTCTCTACTTATAAAGTCGGTAAGTCAGTGTTTGCAAGCTTAATGTTAGTTAATTTCACACATTATTTTGACACTAGAGCCTGTTATTTCTAGCCAAGTTAACTGCATTACACAACATCTGTAATGATCAGAAAGATTTTGGCGTATTAAAGGTGTTTGAAAAGTATTAAAGAAACAAGTAGTAAATAGACACATTTAAAATTCTTGGCTCGTAAACAGTAAAAACTCTTAAAACTCTTATTGATTTGATTTGCCTTACAACTGGAAAAAGCTTTGTTTAAACAAACAGCAACATTTTGCAATATGCTCTTAAAATTTCATAATACTGCTGGGTAACATAATAAACACTGTTTCCTTCCTGCCAGGGATGAGGTCCTTGAAGGCCGTGGTGCTGCTGCACTTAATTCTGATCAGCCTCGTCTCAGGGCTGCACTATCCAAATTCACCTTTTTCCAAAGTGCCTTTCCTGACTGTGTGGAATGCCCCAACTGCCAAATGCCTCTCTCAGTATGGCGTTGACCTTGACCTGGGGATGTTTAACATTGTCCAAAACCAGAATCAAACCTTTATGGGTCAGAACATAACCATCTTTTATGATGATAAGCTTGGTCTGTATCCAAGGTATTCCCCTCAGGGAGAGGCTATGAATGGCGGGGTGCCACAAAACAGCAGCCTTGACGAACATCTCAGAGTTGCCAGGGAGAATTTAAACACCTATATCCCTGACAGGGGTTTCCCAGGCCTGGGTGTGGTGGATTGGGAAAGTTGGAGACCTGAATGGGAAAGAAACTGGGACACAAAGAAGATATACCAGGACAGGTCAAAAGCACTAGTGAGGTCTAAGCATCCAGACTGGAGCCCCAAACAAGTAGATGACGCAGCACGCATGGAGTTTAGCAAAGCTGCGAGGAATTTCATGGAGGAAACTCTGAAACTGGGGCAGGCGGCAAGACCAGATGGTTTGTGGGGCTATTATGGTTTTCCAAACTGCTACAACTACTACAGCAACAAAAGCACAGGCTACACAGGGGAGTGTCCAGCTGTGGAGTTAAAGAGAAATAACAGGCTTCTATGGCTGTGGAGCACCTCCTCTGCTCTGTATCCCGACATCTATCTCAGCGTCCAGATGCAAGGTCTCAGCAGAGAAGTGCTCCTCTACTGCCACCACCGCATCCTGGAGGCAATGAGAGTAGGGGATCAGGTGACTCCGTTCGCACCGCCCGTGTACGCCTATGCTCGCATCGTCTACACATACACGCTGGAATTTCTCTCTCAGGCAAGAATCAGACGTTTCAACTCAAACATTCTGTGTCTGTCGTGACTGGGGCTGCGTGTTTTGCTCACCTCTCTGTTTCTGTCTAACAGGAGCACCTGGTCTACACTATCGGAGAGAGTGCTGCTTTAGGCTCTGCTGGTGTAGTTCTTTGGGGTGACCACGCTCTTTCCAAAACTCAGGTACAATAACTGACTTGTCTGTTTGATGTAATTGGCTGTAATAGTGAAAGTGAGGATGTTACATTTCTCACTGATGCCTATAAGGGTCTTTGTTTTATAAGTTACACTTTTTAAAAATGTTGAAAGTTACACACAGGAAACTGTATTGCACAAAAATGACTGAAATGAAAAAACAAACAAACAAACTTACTTTAAAACTTCCTTATTTCATATTCAGGCTCTTTAGTTTTAAGGTCTGTTTGGAATCACTCCACTGTATATTTCATTTGTTACCTCTCCGCAACAAGGCCTCTCAATCCTGCTGAACACACACAGTACTGGTAAAAAAGACAGTACACCCTTTTTCATTCATAAGGATTTAAGTTTAAGGACATATTCAAATCATCCAGCTCTTAGGAGGTCTTAAAGTTAAGTGAATACAACCTCAGATGGAAAACAAGAAGGCTGCACTTTTTTTTTTTTTCTCGTATAGAAAACTATTCCACGCGTATATAAAACAGGTCCGCGGCTCCGAACCGTAGTAAAGGGACCTCTGGCTAATACGTCGGGTTCCGTGTTGGGCTCGTAGCCTAAAAATAGCTTTACTTTGTTGTCTGGGTCAACTTTGCTAGCGAGAGACAGAGAGAGGCGTTGAAAGGCTGCTCCAACGGAACTTATTGTTTCGGAGGAAAACACGAACACAGTGTACAGTCGAGTTTTAATAGCTTATTTACAACTGGGCTCGTCAGGCACTCTTTTTGGCTGCAGTGGTTATTATTATATTTACATGCTTCCAGCTCCCGTTTCTGCTCAGTGACAACTCGTACTTTTCCACCCTCCTTTTTCTCCCTCCTCGCGCTCACAGACACATAACGGGTATGGCGGTCCATTCTTCCTGCAGCACGGACTACACTGCCCATGAGGCTACATTCTTTAGGGCGATGCCTGTAACACTCTGCTATTGGCTTCATATTAAATCATTTTTGTGAATAATTTTTGTAAAATAATTCTTCACGTCATTATGTGGGCCGCAGATAGAGGTGACATGGGCCGCGAGATTGACACACAGGCATTAGAGCCTCTTAATAGGCTACGCGTGTTGTTTAGGCGTGTTGTTGGAATTACCAAAAATAGAGAGAGCATGGCCTAATATATGAAACAGGAAAAGGCCGCCGTGTAATCCATTTATTTCAACAAAGTAACTGTATTCTGAATACCACCCTTTTAACTGTAACGGAATACAGTTACTCATATTTTGTATCTAAAATACGTAACGGCGGTACATGTATTCCGTTACTCCCCAACACTGATCATCAGCAAGCGTGAGCACCTGTGTGAAAGCAGAAGTTTTACCAATTTAATGGTCTGGAGCAAGACCCAGAGGTCAGACTGTGCAATGCTGATGAGAGAAATCGCAATAAAAAAACCCTGAGCTTCATTTCAGACTTCACGGGCTTCCATCAGCGTATTAAATGTTCAAGTTCATGACAGTGCAATTAGAAAAAGACTGAACAAGTATGGTTGTTTGAAAGGGTTGCTAGGAGTACCTGTTCTCTCTCTGAAAGAACATGCCGAAACAAAGCTGTTTCGGCATGTTCTGGAACAACGTCCTCGACAGATTGTTAAAACCACACACTGCATATCAGCACAAATACCTCACACCAGCTGTCAGGCACAGTGGTAGAGGGGTGATTCGACACCTTGCAGTCACTGAGTCGATCACGAACTCCTCTTCATACCAAAATATTCTAGCGTCTAAAACTTAGTTGAAACTGGGTCATGCATCAGGGCAATGATTCCCAGCAAGGCAGCAATCTTCTACAGAGTGGCTGAAAAAGAAAAGAATTAAGGTGTTGCAATGAGAATTAAGAGAGCTGTAAACAAGTGCCCGCAAACCACGTTGAACTGAAGCAACACTGTAAAGAAGAGTGGGCCACAATTCCTCCAGAACCATGTGAGAGACTGCTAACGTCATAGAGAAAACTATTTCTTCAAGCTACTGCTGTTAAAAGTGGTTCTCCAAGCAGCTGAATCGTGGGGTGCACTTAGCTTTTCACACGTGTCTTCTGCATTTCGCTTTAGTTTTTGTTAAATAAACAACATGGCGCAATATGTCACATGTTGTTTTTCATCCAAGGTTGTAGTTATGTGACTTTTAAGACCTGCTAATGTCTAGATAATGCTTTTATCCTATCCTGATATTTAGAAACCTCAGAAATGTCAAAGGGTGTACTTTCTTTTTTAACGTGACTGTACATCCCATCACAAATATGTGGTTTCATTTTATAAAATGAGCTCTCTGCACAGCTGGACACTGATATTTCGCAAACATTACTCAGATGGGAGTAAATGAAGCATTTACTGGAGATTTTTTTTCAGTGGCAGATTAAAGTGGTTTAAACAACAGGACTTTTGTATATGGGACTGAGTCAAAAGAAGCCAGAGCGCTTGTTTATGTGTTCATGAGCATCACTGGGTAAAAACAAGGTGGCACATTGTGTTTTTAACAGTCTATTGATGATGATAATAGAGTGGTGCTTTTCTCAGCACCTTTTGCTTTGACCACTGATAATATCTTTAACAGTCTTAATGTATTTTTTTCATGCTGAGTAAAACAGGACATGTTACCTGCTGTTACCTGAAATACGTCTTTGTTCATTTTGTAATAGCTTTACACTAAATAATATATTTATACTGTTACCTGAACATGCATATAGCTTAAATATTCTGTTATATAAAGTTGCATTAAAACTTTTATTGGACATTCTTCTGCACATCCCTGGTTTATCATATCCTGTTTCTTTCCTGCTTTCAGGCTACCTGTGCTGCCATCAAGTCCTACATCGATAACACTCTGGGTCCTTACCTGGTAAACGTGACATCAGCGGCTACGCTTTGCAGTCAGACCATGTGTTCCTCTCATGGACGGTGTCAGAGGAAGGATCCACAGTCAAAGGCCTACCTCCACCTTGACCCTGCCTCGTGGAAGGTGGTGTCCAAGAGGAAACCAAATGGATGGAGGAAATACAGAGTTTTAGGACATTTGCAGCCACATCACGTAAAGCTAATGGAGTCTGAGTTTCAGTGCAGGTGTTACGCTGGCTGGAGCGGTCAGAGCTGCTCTGAGCCTGTACAGCTATAAGACTTAGGCAAGCAAGTGAGAGCTATGTTTAAATAAGTGGCAGTAAAATTTGAGGAATTGAAAAATCAAAGAGTGCATGCGCTCTCCTGTTAAGGGAAATCCTTAAACAGTGTCTTTGTTTTAGGCTTTTTTGTTTTAGCCTTTTTCTTTTTTCAAACATGTAAATGCAGCAGCTTTGCACTTTTGAAACTAGTAGCTAATTAATGGCTTCTTAGCAGTGAATGTATCAAGATACACTAAGACACTTTATTAGGTACACCTGGCTAGTACCTGGCTGGACCCTCTTCTGCCCTAATTCTTTGTGGCATAGATTCAACAAAGTGCAGGAAACATTCCTCAGACATTTTGGTCCACACTGACATGATAACATCACGCCATTGCTGCCAATTTGTCAGCTGCACATTCATGGTGCAAGCCTCTGATATCACCACATCCTAATGGTGCTCTTTTGGATTGAGATCTGGTGACTGTGGAGGCCGTTTGAGTGCACTGTCATGTTTGAAAAACTAATTTGAGATGATTTGGGCTTTGGGATATGAAAGCATCTATCAGAATATGAATACACTGTTGTCATAAAGGGATAGCTACGTTCAGCAACAATACTCAGGTAGGCTACGGTGCCCAAAATGTGCTAAGAGAAAATCCGCCACACCATTATATCAACACCACCAGCATGAGCCGTTCATGCAAGACAGGATGGATCCATGTTTACATGTTGTTTACACTGAATTCTGACTGTACCATCTCAGTTTCAGAGCAGAAACTGAGCCTTGGCAGACTAGGCAAAACTTTTATAATCTTCTATTGTCCAACTTTGGTGACCTCATTCGAATGGTACCCTTAGTTTCCTGTTCTTAGCTGAGAGGAGTAGCACCCGGTGTGGTCTTCTGCTGCTGCTTCTTCTTCAAGATTTGACGCGTCATGTGTTCAGAGATTTTCTTCTGCATACCTTGTGGTAATGAGTTGACCTCTGACCTCTGGTATCAACAAGAAATTTTCCCCCAGAGTAACTGCTGCTCACAGGATATTTCCTGTTTTTCGGATCATTCTCTGCAAACCTTAGAGATAATTGTGTGGGAAAATCCCAGAAGATCAGCAGTTTCTGAAACGCTTAGGCTAACCTGTCTGGCACCAACAACCATGCCATGTTCGAAGTCACATAAAATCACCTTTCTTCCACATTCCGATGCTCAGTTTGAGCAGCAGGTCGTCTTGACCGTGTCTGCATTCCTAACGAGGCATTATCCCATGCATCAATAAGCTGTTAGACAGATGTACCTAATAAAATGTCCGGTGATTGTATATTATTATTTGAGTGACAGAAATCAGCTTTAAACTTTTATGCAACTACAGTTTTTACAGAGGGTTTCCTCTACTGCAGTATTTTGTTTTATTACTTTGAACTTTTCTTACTTTGTCCATAATAAGGTTGGGCACAGAGTCTGAATTCAGTGCTCACTTTCTGTTCTTTAATGGTATTTTAAGGCGTGTTACTACGGGTAAAAAAATCTCAGCTTATCAGTGAAGGAGCTCTGGTGTCCAGCAGCTGAACAATGCAGTATTTGTATACTCAGAGACATTCTGATTTCATTTAGGGAAAAGGTTTGATTGCAACTCCGTCCTGTATTCACATGAAACAAAGAAGCACATACAACCTAAAGTCAAGACTGAGCAACGATTTAAAGTTGAAATATTTAAATACATTATTAAGAGTTCTTTGGGGGTGAAAACAGTTACAAATTAGTGCTCAGAGAACACATTATAATCTCTTTAAACATTTGTGCAAGGACCAATTAATGTTAATTGTCACTGCGTGAAACCTGCGGGTGTTCTCCTGGATTTTAAACGTCAGAACTGGATGATCATGGCTTCTGTAGCACCATCTCTCTTTTCCTTGATAATGTATTTCCATAATAAAGTCATATATATTTGATACTTTACATTAGCGTCTCTTGAAATATCATTTCTGCACGTTAAACCTGATCTCACCAGCATTCCCAATGTTGGTGGAACTACTACATGTTGATAGTGCATGATACCAGACCATGGACCTGCTCACCTAAATAGTCAAAAGAAGGAACACTTGAGTCCTACTCAGACAGCTGCAGGGCAGGGGTGCGGCTGCAAGAATGCAATAAAATACAAGTTGAAGCAGCTCATCGCAGTTTTCTACCAAGAATATGAGATCAGAGACGATGCACTCATAGACATGCGAGGCTGCAGCACGCATGCAGCACTCATTTTTATTCTTAGACAGTGTTTTGAGAATGCATTAAAGTGAAGTAATTGTGACCCCAACTGCTGATTAAAATCAATCAACTGGAACCGAGAACTACTCACAGAATATTTTTGGTTCTTCCAAAAGGTTAAAATAATGTGCAGAAAAACTGAAAATCCATTTCACAATATAAAACTTATTTTGTGACGAGTATAGAACACATCAACATTAATAATGTTAGAAAGTACATCGGGGCTCTTTGTTTTGTAGTTAACATTTATGCTTTCTATAAACTTTTCTATGTAAAATTTATACATTTATACTTTTATACCAGCAGGTGGTGTTGCTGGACAACTTATTAACAGCAAAAGGGCATCAGACATCAAGGTCAAAGCTCTGAGTGCTAGTAATAACTGAAAAAGTCAAATAAAAGCAGAGGTAAAGCCTGGTTTGGCTGTGTATGTCAGGTTCTGATAAGTTTACATCCGTGCTGTGTAGCAGCTGGGGTGCCCACTATGAGCTGAACCCGCTATAACACAGAAGCAAAGGGAGCAAAGAGGTGACCTTGATTGATTTAAGAGTGGCATGTACAACGCTGCCTTATCTGATAGAAACGGCTGCCGCAAACTGGTGTCACTGATGGTAATTTCCCTCCTCTGTCCCCCGAGGCTCAGTATACCAGAAGAATAGACTCCTACAAGGCCCCACTGTTTCCCATTTCCGGCTTTATCATAACTGGCTGGATTGTGAGGAAATGAGGAGAAGATGGGTGCTTATTTTGAAGGCGCTGGCGAGTCTGTGCTTTTTGAACATCATTTTGGCCTTTACAGGTCATTTTGCAGTTGTTTTCTAAAGAAGACAGCTGCCTCGACTGGTTTTCAGCGACCAAGGACAAAATTGAATCTATCTCCTTAAACGCTGTGTTTACCTGTAGTTACCTTATAATGACAGTCTATAATAACTGACAGTCTTTCTGTTTAGTGTTAGTATTTTTCCTCACAACATAAAAATTGCTCCATCTGTCCAAAAGCAAGGAAGAAATTACAGCCTGATAATGTTGTGATGTTGTTCTTTTCAAAATTCAGTTCTGTTTTATTTTTATAAAATTTATGTAGTGCAAACAACAATCACTTCAAGGCACTTTGTATTGGAAGGAAGAGACCCTGCATTAATAGAGAGAAAACCCCAACAATCAGACAACCTCCCTGTAAGCAAGCACGTGGTGACAGTGGGAAGGAAAAACTCCCTTTTAACAGGAAGAAACCTCCTAATGATTACATGAATAAACCTAAATGCAAGTTTGAAGTCCGGTCTTAAAAGTAAAGGTCATTGTATCAAAGTCATTTAAGTATAAGAAAGAAAAATCTGATTCAAAATAAAGTCTTGAATTTTAGGCAGACTTTTACACAGTGTTACCATCCCTCCATTTTTCTGATTAAACCATAATCGTGCTGGTTCTGATCCCCAAAACCCTTCTTTGCTAACGTTATACAGGTCATAAGTCCTTCACTTTATAAACAGCCTTTTCAAAACCTTTTTTTAAAAAAACAAAACAAAAACCCTTTAAGTATCTGTACATTCACGGAGGCCGTTCTGATCACTTTATCTGCTTCGAGTGGTCATTTCCTTTTCCTACACCCTCCATCAGGTCTCTCAGGCCCTCTATTTCTCTATCCTCTCATCTCTGCATTTCTTCATTTTGGCGTCTCGCTCTGTCACCCTTTCATGGTCACGTCTCCCCTTCCCCTGCTGCTCGGTCTAGAGATCGTCTCGCTTGCGCTCGGTTTAATAACTGTTTTGTCACGCTCGGTCTCTGTGTCCTTCAGAGGAGTCGACTCTCTGATCAGGTTTCTTAAAGATCTGATGCGCACTTGTTTACATGATTTATGTGTGTATATGCCACCCCGGCCTCGGCATTGTGCACTCATCGGGCTGTTAAATGCTGAATAGTCACCGTGAGAATGTGAAGAGAAGAATGGCGCCACATTAATGTGTGCGTGATAAATCTGCGTGCTTAACAAACAGCTGAAGTAAGGGCAAACATGGATTCTGGTGCTGTGTTTAGGGGGGGGGGGAGTGCTATGTTAGAGAGCAGAGGGAGGAGTTTGGATTTGATGGAAGGGTCAACATAGAACAAGTAGCACTGATTTCTTTGAACTTAACCAAAATTGTTCTCTAATTATAACTAAGAAGTAATCATAGCCATGACGAAGGTTTGTTTTTCTGCAGAAATATGATCATTTCATTTTTCTTACCATGAAGCAAATGGCTTTTCAGTCTAAACTTGGCTACAGAATAAAAACTTGTTTATTCGTGAACCAACATTGTTATCCTTTCACTGCTGCCATAAATGCTCATAAATGCTAGTTTGTTTCATCCGGTTCATTTGAAAGACTTGTTACCAATAAGCAGTCACTTTTTGGATTATGAAAGTTTTTTAAAATTGTTTTTTTGAAAGATTTGTAATACATTAATTTGTGATCTTGTCAACAGAGCTGCTTTTTATGTCATAGATTTTAGAAAAATCAAGTGTTGACAAACAGCACAGGAACTTTTATATCCTTTAGGCAAACAGCACCTCTCATGTGAACCGGTAATGCGCTGCTCTATTTCAAAGTAAAAGCAGCTCATAATGAGCGAGCAGGCTGTAAAACCTGATGGAGAGCTGTCTTTGAATCACCTTTTATAACAACTCTTTGTAACTAAATGTAATCAGAGCAGTGAATCGGAGACATAAAATGAAAGGTTGAAAAAGCAGCACGGCGGGGAGGTCACCGCGTCCTGTTTTGAAGGAGATGCAGTTTTGATATCTTTCCACTCTGAGCTTGCTCGTCCACTGGCGGACTCACAACCAGGCCACGTCACGCAATAGCGATGATTGATGCATTTGCACATGAACTAGTGTAAAGATAATACAGGGATGTACAGCAACTTGGTGTGTTTTATGTGCACATTTGCACATAAAACACACCAATGTGATATGAAATGTGTTTCTGCGTTATTGCTGTTGAAGATTTGCTTTCTGTGCTGTACACCTCCTGACGAGAGGTGACCTGACAGACTGTCACACGTGACTTGTCGTGCGACGGGCAACACTGTGCTCAACCTCAGTCCCTGCCCCGCAAGACCCCATCAGAGCTCAGAGAATATCATTCAAAAGCAAGAGGAAACTCACATTCACACACTTACTATACAAAGGTGGCTCCTGCCAAAGTCACACAATAACTGTGTGTGCCCGGGGGCCACTCAGGTGGAAAATTACACTGCCCAATCAATCGCTAATACAAAGTCTTTCCTCCGGCAGGGGCCAATCAAACGCTCACAATATGCCTTCTCCTTGAGACAACGGCCAATCAGTTGCTCACAATGCTTGCCACTGTCATGTTGATGCTGATAAAACGTAATTATTCTCTGCTTTTTACGCACACATACTGATGACACAGGGCAGTGACGAATGTGACAATAAATAAATGCAAGCTAATAAGAAAATAAGTGAGGAAATGGAGGAAGGGAAAGCATTTTTTCAGCACTGATGGCCTTTCAGTTTGTAATTAATTCAAATATGATTTTTTTTCTGCAAGCATATAATCCATTTCAGCATTTTCACATTCATTTTATAGGATTTGATCTTGGCTCATTTGAATAAACATTTTGCTCCATATTAGTCTGGGTAATGAAGTGGATCTCAGAAGAAAAATGCTTTTGTTATGAGAGTGGCACAAAAGAGTGTCACACTGGTCAGCTCAGCAGGGAAATTGCTGATTGGATAGCAGATTCCATCTAATGCAGAATACTAACGACTAATACCCCCCCTGCCCTTCTTTTTGACAAAGTTTGACTGTCAAGAATGATGAAAACGTGGTTGTTTAAGCAGGAAGTGGGGATTCAAAACTCTGTTCTTTGGTCCCAGAGTTTTTGTTTATTATTGGAATTTGCTAAAATCTTTTATGGCATCCGCAAGATAAACATGTAGAGTTGTGTTCAGAGGTTTACATAAACTCATCATGGGTATGCATTCTTTTGGATTTTCTATAATCCACACAGGATCAAATGTATACATAAGGCCCCACTAATATTTGGTTAAATGGCCCTTAGCTCCTTGCACGTCCACCAGGCTTTGGTAGCAATCAACAAGCTTCTGGAATAATTGCAGCTGGATATTTGACCACTATCCTTGGTAGAAATATTAGAGTTCATTTAAACTCTGGTTGGTTTACTGATCCAGACTCAACTTTTAAGCACAGTCAACACATTTTCAATAGGGTTGAGGTCAGAGCTGTGGGAAAGTCATTCCAGAAGCTTAATGTTAGCCTGTTTTATCTACTCCAAAACCAGTTTTGATGTGGCTTTGCGATCATTGTTCAACCATGTTTCAACTGTGAAGCTATTCAGTTGAGGTGAAGTTGAAGAATTTGGAGTTAGTTCTCCTTCTTAATTATTACATCCACTTTGTGCAATGTACCAGTGCCACTGGCAGCAAAACAACTTCAGAGCATGATGCTACCGCCAATTATTTCAATTTTTGTCTCATCTGACAACAAAACTTGTCCATGTGGGCAACTGCGAATTTCAGTTGATTTTGAAGGTGTAAACTTTGGAGCAGGGACTTTCTTTGTGGCACCTTTTTAGTCCATGATGATGTACAACTCACATCACTGTGGACAGTGACACTGGTATTCAAGAAATTTCCAGTTCATGGCGGGCTTCAGCCTTGGTGGTTCATTGGTGGTGAGGGTGACACTTTGGGTCTTCTTAAGGCCTTGGCAAGGTTGTGACACATCCAAGTGACTTGTACATACAATAGTTTGAACAGATGATTTTGGAATCTGCAGTAGTTTAGAAATGGCTTCAAGAGACCTTCACAAATGTAAACCTACAATTCTACTTCCTTGGATTTTCCCATTGTTCCCAGTTGTCAATCATGATCACAAATGAGATGCTAATAGGTCTTGGTCTTGTCAAGTGAAAAGACATCATAGAACCTACCTGTATGTAAACTTTTGACATTGTGTAGAGTCATACTTGTGCACCCAATTCTTGTTTTTGTTTTTTTTACAGTCTTTAAAGATGTATTTGGTGCAATCATTTTACCCCGAAAAAAGAAACAGTTTAAGGAGATCATTAAAAGTCCAAACTTACTGTACAACAACATTCATGCCCATGATGAGTGTATATAAACTCATAATGTATGTAGAAACGTACATGGAAGTCATCATACTTTTGGCTACTCGTGCTACGAGTCTGTTTTTCATGGCTTGTCAGAGACCTCTGAAATTCCCTGATAGAGATCAATATTTCACACTTTTTTGTTTGAAACACCCCGACGACCCATCATCACCAATCAAGTTCATGATGTCAGCGGTGTATTTGCCTCGAAAACCCCACTGCCCTCATTTAAGAATCACTTCCCCTTTTTTTCTGCTGTTATATTAAAATGTACAGTCACACAAATCCATGTCTGTAACTGTAAATCCTGTTTCAAGATTGGTTTGGAAAAAACTGGCTGCACTGAACTGACCTTTAACAACTACTGCAAGCCAGACTCTCTCACCCCACATCAGTGGTGTATCGCAGTGGTGGATAAATGGAAACACAGCTGTCTAGGTTCCAAAGGGATTTTCCAAAGAGGTAGAGAGATTTTCCAGGAAAGGAGGAAGCTCCTCAGGTGTCCACATACTTTTGCCCTTGATATATAGGCCCTAAGTAAAACTAACTAAAACATCAGTCTTGCCTATACATTTGTTACAGCGTTGAATTTTCTTTAGGAAGACTCTGGATAAACTAAAACAAGGGAGAAAAACTCACCTCTTTCTGCTTCTCCCATATTCACAAGGAGTGCAGAGTTTTATCCCAAATACTCTTCTTGATGCAGTGCTCCCTGGGATTTAATAGGATCCTGATCTTGAGTTGGGAAGCTTTCGGGTTTTAGGTGAATGCATTAATCATTATACTTTTTAAACACAGCAGTCTCTCTTGTTTCATGTTTCTATTATGTGCTGAAATCCTCAAATGCATCTTCTAATTGATTTACTGATTTCAGTTTGCGTGCTTTGCTTCTGTTTTTTTAATTCTTCTTGATGTTTCAGGGAATACCATCTGAAAGCAAACACGAAAAAAGTGATTTTTTTTCCCCCACGTATGTTCATGAATAAGGTCACAAAAGTGCATAACAGTCATTTCCTGCCTCTCGAAAGTACTCTGCTCTCTTGATGATCTCTGAACCTAAAGTGTGTTTTAATGGGATTCATGACTCCCATTTCGCTTTCATCTTAATCGACTGTTTGTTCCTTATGCTTTGATTTACTTTTTCTCTTTATTTTATAACCTTTTATCATAAACAAAAGAGTGCGGAGCCCGTGCACACACTTCAAAGGCAGGGAAGCACTCATACAAACACACATGGATTCAAGATTAGTCTACAGAAATCAGGGTTTGTTGGGTCTCAACAGAAATGTCATGGTGAGTCGTAACCTTTACTGGAGCACGTTATCTGCTCTGATAGCGTGGCCAGACCGGGACGGGGACCTACGCGATGCGATTGGATTTGAAAGGTCCCCATCCCAGTCATGCCCACCGGCTATCTTGCCTCCACAGTTCAGCAACACCAGCATAACGGCATGCTGTAAAGTTTCAAGGATCTGATCTGTCCTGCTGCATCTACATCTCCCTGCCCCTAATTAATCAGCTGAGGCTGGAGAATAGGAGCTGGGTCATTCTGTGTTTGAGCGGAGAGGATGTATGACGTGAGGAAGCGTGACACAGAAAGGGATAGCAGTGAAAAAAATAGGTTTGACATTTCTCAGCTGCTCTTTTTTTTTTTTTTGCTTAAATGTGGGAGTGGGATATGAGAAGCTGTTGAGAGAAAAGATGGATGGGATAGGTGTTATTAAATGCAAATCTGTTTAGAGAAGTGCTGACATGTGTATCTGTCACTTTGGGTCATGAGTTATGAAAGTGACAATGCCACCTCTTTGTTTAAATCAGAGAGATCCGAGGATGTCCTTGATGTCAGCTTGGATAGACAAATGGATATCTACATTTCATACACCACGCTACATTTTTAAAAAGGAAGCCATAGGGGTGATGATCTGTCTTTTTTTTTTGTCACATTCATTATTAAAACAGCTACAGAGAGTAAAATGTGGTGACATAATTAGCGGGATTTTTGCAAAGCAAAGATCTGAGTCCAGTTCAGGTCATACTGCAGTTTAAAGACAACTGCACCTTCAAATATTTAAGCTGCCATTCACAATTTAATTAAAACTGCTCCTGCCTGCCTCACACACACACACACACACACACACACACACACACTGATGGAAAGCAGATAACACCCTGACGGTGAGGTGCAGAAGGTTTCAGGCATGTGTAGGAGTTTCAAAATAAAATCTCTCAATGTGATGCAGAAGATTAGTTAGTTGACCACAACCACGTCCAAAAAAATTAAAAGCCTTGGTTTAAAGATTCTTTAGTCACACATTTTCAAAAAACAAAACAAAACAAAACAACAAAAAAGCCTCCAGTTGTATGCATAAAGGCACTGGGATCTCTTAATTTAAGACCAGTAAACTACAGAAAATGACAAATCTCCCCTCAAAAAAGAAAAGAAAATGTCCACAGTTAGTTCTATAAACTTACAAGCATGATAAGAGTAAATATAACTTTTAACAATAGTTAGGTTTTCAAATTAAAAACCCAGGACTAGTTATCATACCTGAAGAGGAATCTATTCTATCAAAATAAAACTAGATGTTTTAAACAAGCTTTAATGCCATGAGCTTTTCAAAATAAACTTGTTAAAAGTCATTTGAAAAAGATACGGATCCTGAAAAGTCACAGACTTTCAAAATAAAAGCCATCAATGAGTTACAGGAACTTATCAGCATTCTTTAAGGTACCAGTCTTTTCAAAATAAAGCTGACCTTTTTAGCAGGAAACAACAGAATCCAGCAGTAGCGACAGTCCCAACACAGTTTCTCCAGAAATTGCACAGTCTTGTTTATGCGAGTGTTTTGTTCAACCTTTTGACATATTTCACCTTTAGCTTATTGTCTCAGAGCAATTCACCTTTCAGCCAGGGGAAACTCAAAACACACACAGACTTCAATGTAAATACATGAAGCCTCTCACTAGGTTTCAAGGCTAAGTGTCCCAGGATGTTGTCAATGTTTTGTTTTTGCAATCATTTCCCACACTAATGGACAAACTCGAAACTATTTGATATATTGATGGTGATAAATTAATGAGAAGCCTCAATATATTAGAATTTGGCCTAACAGATTTCATGATACCGGGTGTGACCATGGCTACATTACAACTAATATATATATATATATATATATATATATATATATATATATGTATATATATATATATATATACACACTTTTTTTAAATTTATTTATTTATTTTTTTCAAACCAAATCTGGCATAAATTTGGCCAGTCTTCCCTTGTTGTGTGTTGTCTCCTAGTGCCCCTCTGGACAGCTTCCAGTACTGCTGCTTATTTTAGATCTGTGCCTCTTCTGAACATCTGGACATTTCCAATGAGCTCGTGATTGCCTTCAATTTGGGGAAGAAGACAAAATTACAGGGAGTCAGATCCAGCACAACAACATTCAGGTCGTTTACACAGAATGTTCTCCCTTAAATGTAGTAAAATTTTGCATTGATAGTCCAAGTCTTGGGAGGATTCACCGTGAAAATCCTCTTGAATATCAGTAAAAACAACAAGCATGCCCCCAGTACTACCCTGACCTGACGCTCCTCATTTGAGGTTGGGCACTGGAGGCAGATTTTACTGAAAACTGCAGTACAACTCTAACTCATAGTCAGAAATCCAGCTCTCATCACCAGTGATGACAGTCAACATGAAAGCTGAGTCACTTTGACACAAAAGAGTTATTCTTTCCATCCTCTCAGCTCGAAGCAGTCTGGCCATTCTCTCCTCTGACCTCTGGCATCAACAAAGCATTTTCACTCAGAGAACTGCCGCTCTCTGGATATTCTCTCTTTTTGGGATCATTCTCTACAAACCCTAGACTTGGTTATGCAGGAAAATCCCAGCAGAATAGCAGTTTCTGAAATACTTAAACGAGCCTGTCTGGCACCAACAACCATTGCACATTCAAAATCACCGTTCTTCCCCACTCGGTTTGAACTTCAGCAGGTCGGCTTGACCATGTCTACATTTCTAAATGGCTTGAGCTACTGTCACGTGATTGGCTGGCTAGATATTTGCATTAACAAGCAGTGAAACAGCTGTGCCAGATGAAGTGCTAAGTGAGAATATATTATTAAGTATGCTAAAACAAGGCCACGTGTTTTTATCAACACTTTGGCAGAAAACCTTGTCCATGCCACCATCAAATTATGAGGGGATATAACAGCTTCTCCCACCGGTTGTTTCTATTAGAAACTTGTGAACAGTTTGATAGAGTTTCATGGCGGTGAAAGAATCAGTCACCCTGTTAGTCCCGGTCTTTTGTACTCAACTCCACCCTGAAGTGAAAAGCTCAAGGTGAAAGCAGACCGTAAAATTAGTTGATCCTTTAAAAGCTGTCTTCTGTTGCTGACTTGGTGAGACAGATTCTGCAGTTCACAATATAGATTATATCCTCTAAAAATCAAATTGTACACAACTACATGTGAGACTTTCCTTTGACTAAAGGGCTTCTGACTTTTACTTACTTTTTGTTTTGAACAGCCTCTTTTGGGAAGGCCAGAATTTTAGAGCGGCACAGTTTATGTATATCTAAGGTTATTCCATTTAAATGATCTCTTATTTTTAAATCAGCTTTTAGGAAAGAGTCATTAATACAAGATTATCTTCTTCTTTGGAGATCATGCCTGATTTGCCAGGATTCCATATTTCACCTGTGACTGCGGCCATAAGTGTTGGCCTGCTGTCCACCACGGGTGAAAGCGTTGACACTCTGAGATAAATTATGGCTCAGGTTAGCATCACAGCAGGGGGCAGTAGTGAATAGTGTTTCTGCTGGGAGTCTGTATCAAGATGCCTCTTCTTTTTTTTCAGTATTGCTGGGCGAGGTCATAAGTCTGTTGTTTTTTTGATGTTGTTTTTCTGCTAGTGAATGCCGAGTGTCTTCTGTTGGCAGAAAATCTAGTGTAATAAGTGGTCTTGTGTGCTCGATATGTAGATGACAAAAAACTGACTGATAGGACATAGTATTCAGCATAAATTGATTTTTTTTAAAGACATGGGTAAAGAAAGGGAAAATTTACACTACAAAGACATGTGTGAAGTGTTAATTTTGAGAACTGTTCTTTTCAAACAGTTTGCTCCATGTTGTATTAGTTCCACATTTATTTTTCATGAATTATGCTGAAGATGAGGATTATACCATCAGGTGGTCTCTTTTCTCTTTCCATGGTCTTCTACCCCCCCAGTTTGCTTGAATTGCTGCTTTCATTGGTTCAGTGGAGCAGTGTGGCTCCACAGGGTGACATTCGCTTGGCGCGCTGTTGTTCTTGGGCGTTGCTAAACGGCAGCTCCTGGGCTGCTCAGCCAGTGTCGAAATTCTTCAATTCTGCACCTGTTTCCTAGACAACTGACATTTAAAGGGGCGGCTCTGGTTATTGACTGTTTGCCCTTGACCCGCACTCGGCTTTCGCTTAAAAAACTGTTTGCTTCAACCTGTGACTGTTTGAGTTTTTCTCTGTAAAGTTGTTGTCAAATCACGGCAGACTGCAGCAGATGTTGTGGCTGAAAGCTGCATTTGAACTATTCAATTTGGGTGGAGCAACTTGGGGGGGGGATTAAACACACGAGCATTGACTTTGCCTTGTCTCCAGCGCTTTAATTCAAAAACAGCTTTCCACTGAGAATGCATTTGAGTCATAGTTTAAGCTTAATGTGGGAAATCAGCCTAAATGAGGAGTGAAATGAGCAAACTCCAAACGCTATGCTGCCAAAATCAGTTGGCGGCAAAGCACTTGTGTAGGTGTAGCTGTGGATTCACATGAGTGACTGAAAAACAGGTTTATGTAGACACTGGCACCCTACAGTGCAACTGCCACACCACCAAATTAAAATTAAACCACCTAAGATGAATGTAGAGGAGAATTTTTTCCTCCCTCCTTCTCCTCTGATCTCTGGTGGAGTCCTCCTTGAATGCTCTTTTTTGTTATCAACAGAGAGCCTGATGTCTCAATCTGGCAACTCATCTCCTGTTTCCCAGTGATGGTTAGGGTAAAATTATTCACTAGCAGGTAAAACCAGCAAAAATAATGGGATTCCTCACCTCGAAATAGCAGAACAGATTTTGTGTCTGAAACCAGATATTTTAAGAGCTGCATGGAAATTAACAACTAAAGAAAATAGATACAAATTTCACTTATGCTGGAAAAAATGGTAAAGCATGTAAATTTGTAATTCATTGCATTAGTGGGGTAGTAGCTCTAAGCAGAACATTAATGGGTCCACTCAAAGGAGACCACTTTTATAAGGGACTGGTCCAAAATAGGCAAAGATAAAGTGCTTTTAAAGATGGATTTTTTGTTATCCAACAGATTTTGACTTGCCTAAAATATGCCAGTCACAGCTCTCCCATACTCAACACATTTAAGTGTGGTTACATTTGGACTAAGCAGCAACCTCCAGGCTGAAAAATTAAGCCAAGATTCACTTCAAATTTCATTGTCAAGGAAATCAAAATTAAGTTACCATTACCACTACTAGAACCATTAAACACAACAAACACATAACAAGATTATATAAATCTGTTAAAATAAGTCTGGATAAGAGGTTAAGGAGATGGGTGGAAGCAGATTGTTGTAGTTCAGTCCATAATTTGTTGTACAAAGACACAATTAAGTATCTTTCCTTCTGTATGCCACCAGACTGGATTGTAAATCAAACAATCGATGTGATTAAAGTGCAGACTCTCAGCAGACTTTTAATTCAAGTGGTTTAACAAAAAGTCTTTTTTGAAATAGCTGTTTGGAATTACAGCAATTTTTGGTCAAAAAACAAAAAACAGAGTGCAATTGACAAAACTTGTATCTTTGTCCAACAAATTTTGGATTTATGGTAAGTGTATGTGTCTCAGTGACTTATTAAATGTAATAAACAGCATAGCAAATATCAGAGGACACCAAAGTTGCCTAGTGTAACAGTGTAAAGTGTCCAGAACGGTGCAGGATCACACACACACACACACACACACACACACACACACACACACACACACACACACACACACACACACACACACACACACACACACACGGAATGCCTAAAACTGTACAAGATCAACATGACCCTAAGAATCAGGAACTCAATGAGGATGTGGTGAACAACACTAGAGACCAACTTTAAGCCAATCGCACAAGTCAACATCAAGTGTGGGATTTACCAAGGAGATGCTCTGTCCCCACTGCTGTTCTGCATAGGCCTGCATGCACTCATTGAGCTCATTGACTGATTACGGATACAGACTATGGAATGGAGCAATCGTCAGCCACCTCCTCTACATGCATGACATGAAGCGGTCCTGATGTTGCTGTCATTCGGTATCGCTATGTATATCACTACGGCCGTCTTCCTCTGCTTGTCCACCACTAGTATGTCCGGTTGGTTAGCCATCACAGTTTGTCTGTCTGTATCTGAAAGTCCCACAGGATCTTAGCTCGGTCATTCTCGGTCTAACCTCTCATATTTACATTAAACAACATAAAACATAACACTACAAACCTTAAAATAGCCCATTAGACTTAAACAATAATCAACTAAATAATGTATGACAGTTTGGTTTTTGAAATTTTTTTGGTAGTGTGCTATTTTGACTTGAAGCTGATCTTCTCCATTACCAGCTGTAACACACTGCTGCCTTGCAAATCTGTGAGCCAGTTTAAGAAGGCTGAACTGTGACCCACAATTCTGACAGAGTGATCACATCAAAACAAGAAGTGGGTTCTTGTATTTTTCAGTTGTTAATCAGCGATCAATGTAGAAATATCTGAAGCCTTTAATTCTGTTTAATTAGAATTACATAATTCCCATTATTCTTTTCTTTTTCACATTATCAAACCAATTTCAAGGCCTTGGTTATGGTTGTACAGAGAACAAAGAGAAGAGATTGTTTCTTTTTAATTCTAGTCTTTTTTTTTTCTATAGAAAGTTGGATTTAAAGACTTATTAAATAGTTTGGATGGTTACAATAGATCAGACCCAATTTCAGTTCTGCACTTGTAACATCCTGTGAAATGTCTGCAGGTAAAGATATTTTTAGGGTTTGAAAAGTCAGCTGTATTTCAGACTTTGATCAGATGATTCAGTTATATTTGCTGTACCATGTTAACCCTGAAGATTACCCTACCATACTTGAGGGATTTCTCTCTTTGTAGTCATTAAACTCTATTGACAGCATATTGAATGAACACTGATAAATATTTGAGTTAACTGGTTTTAGAAGCAGCTTTTGTGACATATTCAGTCTTTTTTGGGGGGAGTTCACAGTCAGGACATCACAGCTCAAGACGCTCAAAATAAACAGAAAAAGCCAATTTATTGAGTCGCTTCTTAGCTGCTACAATGCCTATTCATACATTTCTAATTGCAGCAGGCAAAAGTTAATTAGACTAGAGGACTTAGACCTGTATGAAAATTAGTCCTGGTGTCATCACAAAGGGGTCTTATAGGTTTAGTTAGTAAATACTGTCTCGGGTCACACTGGTCTGTGAGTTTAGTCGATGTTCTTGACCTCTAAATAGATCAAGCAAATAAATGAAGACTAAAGAAGCAGGTTATATAAGATGCCTCGCATCTATTTACATTTTTCTTCATTTTGTGTCAGAAAAAGATTCATGCAGTTGGTACAAATGTTGTGTTCAGAGTGCAAATCTGTTTTTTTTTTCTTTCACAAAAGTTTCATGTCTCAGAAATAAGGCCATTTAAGGAGCCCCTCATGTCATGTCATGTGCTGCTACAATGCTCAAATCTTCTTTTGATGCCACGTGCAATGCCATCAAAGGCCATCAGTGCAGTACAATATTGTCATCTAGATAAAGGACTATGTGAAGTTGAGGGGAGATGGCTGAAAGCAGATGGACAAATGGAGCAGTGGACACACATTCAGTCCAACTTACATCCCCTGACAAAAGCTTTCAAGGTCACTAAGATGAAAAAGCCAAACCAAAATCTTGAAGTCCCACTTTTCCCTTTCCCTCACAAACAGCACCTCCATTCATTTCTTTGTTTTTTTCCCCCATTTCTTTCTTTTTCTGTCTCTTTCGCTCTCCTCTCCCTGCATCGTCTCCCTGATCGGGCGGCAGACAGCGTGTAAGTGCTCTAACCCAGAGAAGTCTCTAGGAGCTCTTGTGATTGGCTGTGCTCTGCAGCACTGTTCACAATCGATTAAGGCACGGTGAGCTCCCGTTAACAGCTTTTCTCTGCTGCTCCTGTGGCTTTGATACCGTCACACAGACTCCAACTTCGCCCTTAACCCTTCAACCGCTGTCCTCTCTTTTTCTCTTTGTCTCTTTCACGTTTTCTCTTTAAACTTTTACCTTCATTTTCAAAGCCCCAGACTCTCC
The DNA here is from genome assembly GCF_036321145.2 of Pelmatolapia mariae. Lineage (NCBI taxonomy): Eukaryota > Metazoa > Chordata > Actinopteri > Cichliformes > Cichlidae > Pelmatolapia > Pelmatolapia mariae. The sequence goes on along the minus strand of NC_086231.1, from coordinate 16,642,762 downwards.
CCCCCAACTCTATTGGCCCTCAAAGACATTTCTTATAACTCTCACTCCAGGCTTGTGTTACCCCCCACCCCCACCCTTGAGTTCTTACTCTTAAGTCACTTAGAGCCTCTTCTACCCTCACTCACCTTGTGCTGTCATCTGAAATTTCACTCACAGTTCTGCACTCAGGGGAAAAGCTCAAAAGATAGACAGAACTGGAGAGATGGAAGAAAGATGGAGCTCTTTAAATGTAATAATACAACTGTTGCCAGACCCTACAGATGGTCTTGTTCATAATACTGGCTAACTAAGGACGTCATGATGGTTTTTTTCGAGCCAGAAGTTACCAAGTTTGGATGAGAGGTTGGAGAGCTAAGTTATCAGCTAACGCCAGCGAGCTTGGTTAGCAAACTGCATCTTTTTTTTCTGCCATGTTATTCTGTCTTTAAAACTTCTTACTACACAATAATCCCACAGCATATGAAAGTGTCAGGTCATGTGGAAACTCAAATGAAGAACACAGGAAGAGTAAATGTTCAAAATCTCTTTAATTTAGGCTGAAGTTAAGCACAGCTCAGCAAATAAACCAGGTAAGGAGAAAGCCACAGGCAAAAATGTTTAAAGATGAGGAGAGAAACTAGAAATAGTGAAAATCTGAGGAATACAAAATTTGCTTGACTGGAGTGACTGATGAGTAACCCGACAATTTGATAGGAAATAAAAGGTAGCAGGAGCAGGTAGTGTGTCTAAAAAATGTGAATATTATGAATATCCTGGTAGGTGGCCGAGCTGACTTTGGACTTGATGAAACACAATGCATCAACCACCACCAAAACCAGCAGATGACACAAGCGCCCAAAATCATCACAGCTGCAGAAACTTCAAACTGGACTTCAAACGCTTTGTATTCTGTGCCTCTTCTCTTTTTCTCCGGACTCTGGGACTTTGGTTTCCAAATGAAATGCAAAATTTACTTTCATCTGAAAAGAGGACTTTGGACAATTGAGCAACAGCCTAGAGAAGATGCTTCTAATGTGGTCTCTGGTTCAGAAGTGGATTGATATTATGAATGCCGCAGCTGTAGCCCCTTTCCTGGAAACACCTGAGCGTGCGTGGCGGCTCTTGATGCAAGCACGCTAACCTCAGTCTACTCCCTGGAACAGCCAGCCTATTCAGCAGCGACCTTCTGTGGCTTGTGGAGGGTGCTGATGATTGTCATCTGCACAGCCATCAAGTTAGCAGACTTCCCCCGTGATTGCAGTTGTGTTTACTGAACTAGGCGAGAGATATGTGGTATTTATACTGGTGATTCACTCTGACTGAAAACTACATATTTAAACAATTTGAGATACTGGTTTTCTGATTTTCTATATAAAAGCTTACCCTTTTTGAGTTAAGTTGCAGAGAATTATTTTTCTTTTTTTCCTTGTGCATTAGTATGTACACACTAACAGGAATGACTGGATAATGCAACACAGGTGATACTAACTGCGGTGGGACAGACCATAGTAACAAAAGGTAGAAACAGAAACAAAGGCTGGAAGCAAAACTAACAGCAATAAAACAGGGTGAGCAAAAACGAAACAGCAACTGACAGAAGTAGCTTAAATCCATGAACCATGACAGCAACAGTAGTGCAGACAGTGACATTTCTGGAAAGAAAATTTCCTTTTAAAAACAAAACATCGGTCTGTTTCTAATGTCAAAAAAAACCGTAGCTGTCTCAGTCCCAACCTCAAATGCATCCAACACCTTTGGGATCAGTCGAGGCAGATTGTGAGCCAGGATTTATTGGCAAGCATTTGTGGCTCTTGAGGGTAAAAGGGATAAAAAACCCTGCTGCCAGTTTCTAAAACGATGTAGAAAATCCCCTTAAAAGTGCAAAGTTTGAAGAAAAAAAATTGCGTAACAACAGTCTCTGGATGAGATGTTTAGAAATCAGATATGGATATAGTGCTTTTGTCTCCACAGGCTTCTGGCCAAAATAAAATTTCACATTATGTTTAAAATCATTTGTTTAGTACTTCTCTAAATGTGGTTTTAACAGTTCTTTTTTGTGTTACACACACACAAGAAATCACCAGTGCCACTTCAGCTCAGTGGGTGAGCAGGGAACCACATGCTACACAGTATCACCAAAAGTGTTCACTTACCAATCCAAATCATTGAATTCAGGTGTTCCACTCACTTCCACAGCCACAGGTGTATAAGATCAACCGCCTAGACATGCAGACTGCTTCTACAAACCTTTGTGAAATAATGGGACATTCGTAGGAGCTCGGTGAATTCCAGCATGTTACTGTGATAGGACGCCACCTGTCCATTTGTGAAATTTCATCGTTACTAAATATTCCACAGTCAGCTGTTAATGTCATTAAACAAAGTGGAAGTGACTGGAAATGACATCTACAGAGTGGGTCAGCTGAGGCGCATAGTGCGCGGAGGCTGGCACACCTCTAAAGTGGCCTTCATGGAATGTGTTTCCATGGCCGAGAAGCTTCCAAGTCTTACATCACCAAGCGCCAAAGTGACAAGATTTGTGTGGTGTCCCATATCCAGTGGACTCTAAATCAGTGCAGAAGTGTTCTCTGGAGTGATGAATCACACTTCATTGTCTGGCAATCTGAAGGATGATTCTGGGTTTGGTGGTTGCCAGGAGAACGAAACTCGTCTGACTGCATGCAAAGGAAACATAATGTACATGGCCAGAGTGCACGGGCTCAACCGGTGGGCCTTTGCTGCGTATCTTCTCGCTCTCCCCACTTTCCTGTCCATATTCACTGCCCTACTATCCAATGCAGGAAAAAAATGCTAAAGAAATGATATTAAAAATATCACCAAAATAACAAGTAGGTAAGCAAGAACTTACTTTTTGTATAAATACTAATTCCCCTCTTCACTCAATTTTGCTTTTAAACACAAAAGCTGACTTTGTGACCTTCTCTGTGTTTCTTCAGTCTGAATTGAATGTTTTGGTCTAATTCGATTTAACAACATGATAAATATCTAACCGCCTTTGCTTTCTGTATCCCTCTGCCTGCAATTAAGTCATTACTTTGTTGCAGCTTTTTTGCTCGAGCATGTTATCTCCGCCTACTTGAGACGAATGAGAAATTAGTATGTTTAAGTACAGACAGGAATGCGGTTCATCCAACACTGTGACCAAAATGCGAATTTCCAGCTTTTTGTGACTCTGTTCATCGAGCAATGGAGGACAGCATTGCCTGAAGAAAATTATGTTTTTATTGTAGAAAAGCAGTGAACCATTCTCTATGAAACATAAAAGATGTGCAGTGAGAGAGGCCAGTGGCTCGATCTGCCCAGACAGGGTGTTCTTTTCTTCTGCTGTTTTTTTTCCTCCATTTTTCTCTATTGTGGCTCACAGAGAAAGCTTTAAGGAGCATTTAGCTCTTCTACTTGGTGCAAACATGGCCTACAGCTGCTAACGTCTGCTGTCTGGGTATAGGGGAGCGTATAGTATAGTCCACAATTATTATTATTGTGATGCACATCTGTTCAGTCGTACATATCATTGACACATTTTTTAGCTCAAGCTTAATTGTTTTAAAGAATAAAAATACCCCATGCCTCCCAAACAAATAAACTAAAGATGATGATTAAAAAGGTGGCACCTTCACAGCACCACAAAGTTGCTGGACAAAAAACTAGAACCACTGAACGCCAATATATCCACCAGAGAATAGCAAATGGTTTATTTCTTTTCCACTGAAAACACCGCAACTTCTGCTAGTAGCATTATTAGGGATGTAATAGTACACACTGATCATGATTTGCTATGCATTTTGGTTTTGAGTTGCTTTTTTGTAACTCACTGTAGCCCTTGATGTCCACCAATCACAGAAGAAGCCTTGGATTGAGAATTCAAGCCTGTACTTGTTTATAAAAGGTTGGCATGATCTGCTAGCTAAAATGTACACAAGAAGGAACTTTGCGCCGTCACTTTCAGCATGTGTTTTAAGTCTTTACCCCAGAAAAGCTTATCAGGAGTAACCCTTGAAAATTTCTGTTTTCTTCTTCAGACCTGAGTGTCTTTATGATTGTCTGGTTCTAGATAACTAAGGCTACGTCCACGTGTACATGGGTATTTCTGAAAACAGAGACTTTCCTTTTTCGTTTTTTAAAAAAAATCCCATCCACACGTGCAGTTTTTAAAAAATATCTACGTCCACATATAAATGCTAAAAAAGAAATGTTGGCCAATCAGAAGTCTAGAAGCCTGGGAGGGAAAGAGTAAACAGGGTTTTGTGCCCTCACTAAACCTTAAGTACTTCTGAAAAGTTTTTGTTTTGTTTGAAAGGCAGCTAATTTTGTGTTACTTTTCAAGTGCCTTCATCATTTTAAATGTTAATAACTAAAGACAATATTTTGGTTGGTGTGGACTCGCAACTTAGGAATGAACAAAATGCATACATAAATTTAATTTTAAAAAATTTACTCAAAACTAACATCAGGATTTGAGTTGTGAGAGCATCTGTGTTGAATGTAGAAGCCATGTCCAAAGTTCACTCTGACGCCTCTGTCTTTCTAAATGGAGGGACAGTAACTACGTGTGTATTTGTAAGCGTAGAAAAACTACAGATAGTAAGATTAACAGCTACAGTATTTTGTCTATATCCGCCATTGTAGAAATTTATCTCATGTAAACAATAACGTGGCGCAAAGCGTGATGTCAAAAACGGCACACCTTTGACGTTGCGTGAGTAAATCTCCGTTTTCCTCGTCCAGACCTAAACACAAAAACTGAGTTTTTGAAAATCTCCATCCTGGCAGGAGTTTTTAAAAATCTCAGTTTTTAGTGACCCAAAACATTGTTTACGTGTGGATGAAAGGCCCAAATGCATAGAAAAATCTGCGTTTTCAAAAATACCCGTGTACATGTGGATGTAGCCTAAGCGTGGTTGCATTTCTGCTGCTGTAAAAGCTAGCAAGTTAGCAGTCCCTTTTAGCAAGGGACTGCTAACTTTGCTATTTGTACTTGGTTTTTTTGCTCGTACCAGTTCTGTTTACATTCATGTAGTGCTGTTTCAAATGAATAATCAAATTGAACATAGTCAGCTCCATACCCAACTGCAGTTGAAAAATGTCAGCATATAGCTTTTGTCCGATGCACCTGTCTTTGTCCATTGTCTGAGGAAACTGTAATATTCTCAACTGAAAGACTTTAATGATGGTGTAGGGACTTAACTACATACATGCGTCAAACCAAAAGACTCATACCAAAAAGCTATGGGACTCTTACACCTCTCAGACGTGTTGAAATGCTTGGTTCTCAAAAGGTACGAAAGCACAACCAGTGTCAGCACTGCCGTGGAAAAAGAAAGGTATTAATGACCCAATGATCCAACATTTAAGCCCGGCACATGAGGAGGTGAGAAGAGCTCGGTATTGTACTCTGATTGATTTTTCGCCTTGGTACTCAACTATAAGTGAGACTTTTCATATAAATACACCCATATCACAGGATCCCTGGAGAGACTGTCTGAAAATGTATGCACAGTCCTCAGTTTAACATTAATATTTCCCATCTTCTTCTCATGTCCATATTTCCCTTTAGCTTGTATTGTGTCAATTTGGATGTCAAGTTGGAACACATCTGATTTCTCTAACTCTTATAGTTAGACATCATGTCTTATTGACTCTTTTAAGTACTCCTAAATTAGACAACAGAATATTATCACTGTTTAATTCAGCTATGAATAACGGTTGGCTTACTTTAGGCCTTTAAAGCACTTGAGGATTACCAATATTTTTTTGTCTTTATTGAAAAGAATATTATTTGATCCCCAGCCCATACAGCATTTTACTTTTTCTTTTCTTTGCCACAGAGAGAAGAAACTAAGTCTACTGAACTATGGAAGTTGTTGCCACAAGAATATTATTACAGTGTGTTGCTTTTTTGGGGGGTTTGCTGAAATTCATGGATTGCTGAGGACAGTTTGCTTTAGGTAGCAAGACAGAAAGGAAGCATTTGAAGGGGATGGATGGCCCTGTCAGCCCGTCCTTATTCCCAAGACATCAAATACTGCCCTTTTGTCAAAGCTGATGGCACCTCACAGATACGCACAAGGTGTCCTTTGGTGTCTGTGCTGTGAAGCACATGACATCTTTCCATGAAGTTTGTGGGAACAGTGAAGTAAGTTTGTCTCACCTAACATGTCAAATATGGACACTTCTACAGAAACCTTTGGTTCATAGTTAAACTTCACTGTTTTGAAAACACAAAATGCTGCTTAAATTACTGCGTTTTCCTAAAACTAACCAAGTATATTTTGACAACAACAAGGTGCAGCATATTTTACTCATAAATATGCACAGATTAGTTTGTCATTATGTCTTCCAAGAAATTCATGTGTTCTCATAAATTCATAATTAATCCATTAAAAATAGATGGGTGTGGGTTTGCAGTTTGTGGAAGCAACCATGTACTGCAGCAGCTAACAGAGGCTAACGGCAGCACAAGCAGCAGATTTACTGACACAAAAGTTTAGCAAATCCCCAACAACTCACCACGGTACCACTGTCATTGCTCGGAAGTGAGCTTTTCTGATTCACTGACCTGTTTTAGACTCTTTTCACAAAGTTTTACAGTTAGAGTAAATAAAGGTGGATGCAGACAGCACTGATGGCTGAGGTAAACAATGGAATGACAGCCTACCACAGACAGGGGGCAGTTCTGGGGCAAATCCAGATGTGGTCTAAACCAGCGGTCCCCAACCTTTTTTTCCGCCACGGACCGGTTTGTGTCTGACAATATTTTGATGGACCGGCCTTTAAGGTGTCGCAGATAAATCCAACAAAATAAAACCAGTACCAGTACCAAAAAAAACAAGATTTATTCCAGCCCGTTCACACTCCCGAGGCGTAACATCCTGACGATTTGTCACGTCCTGCGGCGTTCCTGAGGAATGCGAAAGGTGACCTTCCATATTCTTATGCTATGCGCCGGGTTATGGGTGAAATACAGTAGAATGTCCTGCGGTAATACACATTCCAGCCATGTATTCCAGCCCTAACCCCAACTGTATCCCGAACCCTAACCATAACTTTATCCCTAACCCTTAACCAGCACTTTAATTACGTTAAATAGTGTTTTCCAAAGCAATGTAAGTAAAATGAACAAACACGTGTAGATTGATTTCAAACGATTCTCATGTTTCCTAATTTTTCCGATCTCATCATTTAGGGACGTGTTGGGTGCCCGGAAGTGTAATATCTTGATGATTTGTCACCTAGCGTAAAATATTACGCTTCAGGAGTGAGAACGTGTTGTTGATTCATAACACACGGGAAAAGACCCAGGAAAACGAGTTAACGATAAAACCCCTGAAAACCATACATTTCACACCTGAGCCTCAACTCTCGCGGCCCGGTACCCGGTACCCCGGGCCACAGTACAGGTCCGTGGCCCGGGGATTAGGGACCGCTGGTCTAAACAGTAGTAGAAACCACTCAGCCAACCTTTGTTGTTATGGGAACCAGTCTAAATGAGATGTTTTTTTATGTAGCACCAAAAGTGTCATGCACTTGGATTAGGAGCGATAAGAAAACAGAATTTAATTGACTACATTCTGCAATCCTCTGACATTTAGTGTTAAAAATTGTACACACTGTAACTTTAAAGGAAGAAAAATAGTGAAAACAAAAGAAATAAAAGGGTGAAGAAACAAAATTAGAAAGAAGCAAGTGAGCAAATGAAAAACAGCTGATAAAAAAATCTAAATCAGGGCCTGTACAGCTATCTCCTGGGTAAAAAAAAAGCTTGTGACTCACTCCTTCACCAGCCCTCTAGCTGTCTAATACAGACTTTGTAGATCTTTAAAAGCTGTCTTTTGATGTTCATGCCCAGCTCATCTAGGCACCGCTGCAAAAGGCCACCTTACACAATATTCGATTCCCTGGGATGAGAATATACGGGCCATGTAAACAGAGTGGCACAAATTTTAGTTAACAAGCTTTAGGTATACCTTAACTGCTCATTTTTTAACACAGATGATTAAATATTCCCAAAGCACAAGTTGTTTTTATGCTTGTTTGCTGGTTTTCTGCCCTTTTTCTAACTCGCGGTGCTTCCAGTGATACTCTTTTGATGACTTGACCCCTTTCTATCCCAGCAGAAACTGTGAAACTGAATTTCTGTACTGAGGTCGCATATCGAATCCTGGGCAAGTTCCTTTCACTGAAAAAACTTGTGCAATCCCCTCAAAAGCTCAAGAAATAAAGCATCTAAAAGAAGCTTTTATTTTAACGCAGTATTTCATGCCATCTATTATTGTATATGCTGTAATTTGGAAACAGCAACTAGCAACCTCACCACAGAATTAAAAAAAGAAGAAGCGCTGATTGAAATTAGCTTGTTTCCTCTGCTGAGGTATGATTGACGGCTCATTAAATATTACATGACCCTTTAAAGTGAGTCTGTTTCTAAAGTCTTGAAAATAAAATTTCTGTCTCAATCTTTGAGCCAACATGCATAATAAATCCTTAAAATGCTCAGGAAAAGAACATTTAAACTTCTTCATTTTTACAGGAAACTGCAAACTTCACATGATGAAAAGTTTTAGATAAATTGACCTTGTTTGAGTTTTTTTTTTTTTTTTACTGCCAACTATATTATTATACTGCAGAAATGTCGATAATAGCTGAGTGTTTCACTTTATTGACTTTTAAAATGTGTACAATATGTTTTTACCACTCTTTATGTTGTCTGCTGTGTCATTATGTGCTTTATACCTTGAATGCATCTTAGAGAGATGCTGACACATTCAATGCCACAATTTGTGCCACGCTTTCTCTTTCTATTATCATCTCATCATCGCAGAGATGAGAAAAGTTTCTTCGCTCCCCCGCTGCTGCTCTATGACTCGTATTCATCTGTCACATGCCTTTCACAATGGATACAAACTTGTGCAGGATTATAGCAAAGCAGCGCGTGTAGCGTGTGACAGGTGATGAAGATCTCCAGCAGAGAATAATACTGGACAGTCAACCTGTCGGCGTATGATATGTGCCCAGAGCCCTCTGGGTGTTGTAGTTTGTACTCGTCTCTCTGTTGGTATCGCTGCTAACTGCGTTTGATGGCAGGTGCCACATGTAATGGAGAGATGAGGATGTGGCGTCTTCAAAGCAGACATGACCTCCAGAGGCCATGGTTCAATGTGTTTGTTTGGAGATGGATCTTGTTGGGACTTTGCCGGTGTATGGTCCCCCCCCCAGAAGTCCTGTCTCCTCAGAGCTGTAATCACAGCAGACTGCATGTCACAGCACCCTGCTCTAATTGGCCTGTCACTCTCAGTGCGCTCGGGGGGGAGGGGCTGGCCTTTGTAGGGCTGCCATGGCGACTGGGCCATTTAATGAGAACGAGCACGCTGTGACTAATGACATCCCTGAGCCCATCGGATATACTGCAAATGGACAATTTGCTGCATCACTCACACACTCGCACAACAATACACAAAAATAAAGGCACAGAGCTCGGCGTGGTCAGACCTCATTGAATAGAGGACAGTTTCCCCTTCTGCCTTTTTTCACCATGAATCAATATGTGACAAGTGGACTTCGGTAGTAACGCTAGCTTTTAGCGATTGTTTTATTTAATAAGGCCACTGCTAATATCATGCAGTGATATTAACTACAGCTTAAACACATAAGCTATTGGGTGCGTTATTGCTCAGCAGACCTTAATAGGAGATATGAGGCATATCGTGAATAATAGGACTATGGATCTGATGCGAGGTAGGATAACACAGTCGAGCACGTTTGCAGCAGAGAGAAACAGACATTAGCTCAACCATCTTCTCTTCCTATCATACTGTTTATTGGTCCATTAGTGACCAAGTGACAGCTTGAAATTTGTGGACATCTATCAAATATATCACTTCCTGAGCTGGATGGGATGGTAACCCAACATGTTTTGGGTTTTTTTGTCTGAAAGTATTAATGTGCTTAAAACAACAACCATTCACAGGGGTTAAGGTCACGGTTCACACAAGTTTATAAGGCTGAAACAATGCGTCTGCCAGTGGGTTCGATCTGGTCCACCAGTTGGCTTTAGAAAAGTGAAAAATGCAAAAGATGTTCTTCAATTTGCAGCTTTTTGTATATTTTGGTCAGTTTTACAGCCTTCTTACTGACAAAGACATCACCCACACCCTACACCAAAGTGAGCAAGGAAGGAAGTACAACAAACCTACCTAACCCCATCTCTTTCAACAGTGGGAGGAAGGTGGAGAACCCACGCAGACGCAGGGAGAACCTGCAAACTCCACACAGAAAGACCAGATGATGGATTCAAACCCAGGACCATCTTACTGTGAGACAACAGTGTTAACCACCAGGCCAACTTACTGCCCCGCTTTTGAAATGCTAGATTAAAAAACTGGGACCAGATCTATGACCACTTGCAGATATTTGCCTTCTTCAAAGCAACTTTTTATTAAAAAATAAAGTCTGGCTTATGAACTGCCATTGGTTTTTGTGTAATTTTATGCAATTATTTCTTAGATGTAAATCCAGAGAACTATGCAGCAACACTAGGCCTGGTAATCATAGACTGTATATAAAAGATGTGGCCACCACAATGTTAGTGATTGGTTTGTGAAAACATCGTTAATCTGATTTTCTTTACACATTTTGACTTATTTTTTCAACCCAAGGAGTCGTCCCCTATTTGCCATTAGAAAGAATACAGACTCAAAGCCCTTTCACATTACATTTACTTTTCAAACCTAGAAACTACATGTATTTTTGGTCTAATATGGCAACCTATACTAGTCATATGACCATTTCCATGCAGGTTGTAAGACTGCAGAGAATCTCCTAGCTCCCTCTTTTGAATGCCAAGAGCATTGCCAGGAGTGAATATCACCTGAAAAACTACTGTAGCATGTCATGTCTGATCAGGCTGTCCTCACTCTCATCGCCTGCCTCCTTGCTCTCATTTTCAACAGTTTCTGGTTCCTCTTGACAAGCTTTTTATCGTGCAACTTTGCATACTAAAGCAAACTAAATAGCAATTTACTTAAGTAAATACATTTTGCACAATGTAAGTAGCATGCACTCCCCTAGGATTGCCAATATTGAACTGGAGAGTGTGATAAACAGACACCAAATAAAGGATATCAGCTCAAATATCTGCAGAGCTACATCCCCATTTACCATCACCTTAACGCTGCCTATCTCCAGTGACACGGTGTGACAGAGCACACTGGTTTGGTCAGGCACTGGGGAATATGAAGAAAGGGACACTGCTTTTTATCTCTGTGCAATTAGACTGATTACCATTAATTCGTGCCTCGGTGATTCAGCATACCCAGAGTTCAGCATGTTTGAAAATCAAAACATGAATCAAAATGCCAGAGAAAATCTGGCCCTTGCTGCAATCCCCAGTTAATCAGCACAGATAATGTTTTGCTAAACTATAATCTTGTCTGTGAATAATAATAAGGGCTCTAAGGGACCTCAGTTGAGTGATGAGGGAGTGCTCGTGGCTCCCATCTGAAAAGTGGGCAAACCATAGAGACAGACCGTTACACCACTCAGCTATCAGTTGGCCGTCTTTGTTTTCCTCAGTGACCCTTAAGTGTGAAAGCAATATGTGGCTATGTTTCAGTAACAGCAGACAGCTCTGTCAACAAACTGCCATTTTGCATGCAACATGGACATCCAAGAACACACACACACACACACACACACACACACACACACACACACACACACACACACACACACACACACACACACACACACCAACACACACACACCAACACACACACACACACGCACACACACACACACACACACACACACAGAGGAATGAACAGAACATGAGATTAGACAGAAGGTTTTCCTTTTTGCACATTTGAGTGTTCCACGTTGGCTAAGAGTGATATCTCTGAAGGGCATCAGGAGGGTTTACAGCCCATGTAGCCTTTGGAGAATCGATAACAACACGAGGACTGTGGACAGGTTAATGGTGTGTGAAGGGACTGTTACATGTAAAATCCAGATTGTTACTTGTAGAAATGGTGCACACATCACCATCAGAGTATTGAAGTCTGACTGTTGTGCCTGATCTAAGCCCGGACTGTGACCCACGAGATGCACATCAAATAAGAAGAATCAATCATGGAGACGGCGTTCAGCCATTACAGACTGAATGTGATCACCAATGCGGTCAGCCCTGTTGGGTTTGCCTTGATTTAACAACGCATTATAAACACACTGGTGACAGTGGCGGATGAGAGGAGGCTGTTCTGGGTTAAGTAATCGTAACACTAAGCCATAATGGAAACAGAGTGAAAAGCACCCTGAGATCAGAACCAAGGGGCAACTGCAGCGTGCTTCTTGTGGCTAACCATCTATGGTTTGGTTTCTGGCAGGGGCATCCCCAGCTGGTGGGACATGCAACCCCTTGGAGGTGAAATTTATTGGTATGGATTTTGTGCTGCTACTGGTGCATTGAATCAGTGTGACCAAGCAGGCAGGCAGAGGGAAATGGGGCTGTTCTGAGAGTGAATTATAAGCAGTCACACACTCAATTTACCCCTGAAAACCTAGTTATGGAGGGAACAGACATGGAGGCATACACATGCTGTGGGGTAGCAAGCATGCACGCTGGCGCGCATGCATCCGTTAAAGCATGCACTCGTCATTAGTTAACAGGATTAAGGACATTAAGTCAAGACAGAAATGAAATCCAATTTTTAATTTGTGCATCAAATTGGAACGATACATTATTTTAGGCAATGACATGAAATGTTTCACAACACTGACATAAAAATGTGTTTAAAACAAAAACATATGAAAGAGTGAATGCAGCCAGCACTGATTAAAATATAGGTTAATATCAGTTCGTTTGCGTCATTAATTTCCAGTTTGAACAAATACTCTTCATGGATATTGAACCCCAACTCCACACCAGCCCACCATGTAATTGATCACGTTACTGCCAGCAGCCGTACAGACAGTCAGTGGAGAACCACGCTGCCAGGCTGTTCTGTTTGATCTGGATGACTGTGTTGAAACCTCTTAATGCCGGTTCATATAAAATATTCATCTTCATTTCGCAGGCCATGAATCATCAAGGTGTTTCTGGCCCTCCGCCCTCACTCCTGTCCTGTGGCAGAGCAGACAGCTGTTTGAAATTAGACACCAGATTGTGTTACTTAAACCCGCTAGCAGGAGTAATGCTGATCGCTCCCTAACCCAGCGAGCAATCTGTTAGCGTGCTGAATCATGTGAATGTGATCATGGGGGTGCTCTTGTAGTAGTTAAAGCCTGGCCTCCCTCCCAAACAAAGAGTCGCTTCTAAACATGAACACAGTGATCCTGTTATGTATTATTCTAAAAAGAAAATACACACAGTATATTATATTTGCAGCATGTACAGGCTTGTTTCTAGCACTGAAAAAAGAATCTGCAGTGGAATTTTTTTCTTCCTTTTTTCTATCCATAAGTCAAAATCGTTTGACTTAATAATTCAAAATGTAAAGTTTTCATTTATTTATTTGGTCAATTTGAGTAGTTTCTTCACCATTTTAAGTTAGTAAAACCCAGACAAACCTAACCTCTAACCCTCAACCTAATTTTGTAGAACATCAAAAAATTTTAGATAACATTTTGTGTTTTGAGTGTTTGAAGATCACAACAAGGAGCACAGGGTTATGACACAACCTGTAATTTCTCAGATGCCAATCTTATTTATCAGCTCAGTGATGTGCAGGACCAACCTGATCCATGCATCTCCACCCTGATGGCACAAGACCTAAAGTATCCAGTGCCAAGATTCAAAATGGTGTGAAGAGGAATAAATAAGAAATAAAATATAAAGTTATGCCAAAAAAGTTTGTAGACAAATGCATCAACTATAAGAGAGAAATTATATAAACTACATCACTCTCACTCGATCAGAATCAGTCTTGCTACATGATGGCATTTGTGTCTATTAGTTAATAACAGTGGTATAAAGCAAATGTGTTGGTCTGTGACAATGACTGTAGAAAACAGACTGTTTTCTAAAGTCATTGGTCTGTGAGGTTGCACCTGGGCACTGCTAACACCAGCAGGTTAAAAAGCTCACAATTTAGTCTGTTAGCAGGATAATTTTTGCTAAGTAGTACTAAACAAAAAGCATATGAATGAGAAAAAAAATACTACTTTGACCTGATGATAGGACGAAATTGCTTTTTGTTGTTGCAGAATTGATCTTGAGGGCAAAATGACCAAGCATCTGATGATCCAGCAGTTGTTGCATTAATTAGCGCCCTTGTTAACTTGTTAACAGATTTCTGAAACACGGTTTTTTGTGACATACTAAATGTCGCCCAGTTTGTTTTAACTTCTCATTGATAATAAATACTTTCTCCAATTCCCATTAAATCTTCTGTGTATAATCTTCACTCTACTTTTAATATTAGGCGTAAAACTTTCCTCTTCATAAAGCATATCGTTAGGGCTGGATCAGGTGACCCTGAACCCTCCCTTAGTTACTGTGTAATAGGCCTAGGCTGCTTCTCACAATTCACTCACCTATTTTAATTTTATATCTACAGCACTCTGAATGTAATCATTAGTTATCATTAACAAACAACCACCATGTGTCTTTTATTCTGTCTTCCTCCACTCACCCCAAACCAGTCCCATCAGACGACTGCCCCTCCCTGAGCCTGGTTCTCCTGGAGGTTTCTTCCTATGAAAAGTTAGTTTTTTCTTTCCACTGTCACCAAGCGCTAACATAGGGTGTTGTTTCATTGTTGAGGTTTTCTCTCTCTATATATATATATTGTAGGGTCTTTACCTTACAATATAAAGCACCTTGAGGTGACTGTTTTTTGATATACAAATCAAATTGAATAGAACTGTATACATTCCTTAGTGCTTCTACTTTAATTTGTATTGACACAGACTGACACAGATTTTGATTAAGAAAAAAACCCCTATACTAATACAAAGCACATCTTATGCTAAGTAATTCGGTAGGAATAATGACAATTACACAGCTCCTTTCTCTGCTCTCAAGTTCTGGCTCGCTGAATGTCCATCTATGGTTCATTCACCTTTTTCTGGGGGAGGGGGTTCACACTCCATCTTGGAGAAGAGGAGACTTGTTTGTCTCTTCCTACAACGAAACTCTTTCTTTTTCTGGTGAAATGTCCACAGTTATCCCAGTTGTTCCACAGTTTCAGATATCCGTAGCTACCATTCATTAACCTGGGAGCAAAAGTCATGTCATTTTCTTGTTCCGACATCACAATCAAGCCTTGATTTTCCCATGAGATTCTGCATGGGATAGCAGACAGAATATTATATCGTCAGTGTGGCTCATAGACTACCAATTGAGATAACAAAGGTGCCATTACTCTCTAGCTAATACCTAGTGCAATCAACATTTATTTGGTAAGTTAAAGCAAAAAGTTACCTTTTGCAAGTTTCATTTTGAGTTTTTATCAGTGATTGATGAGGTAATTACCTCAGATATTCAAGATTTGGCTTCTTAAGTGACTGATTATTGCAGCCTGTGGCTCGGTTATATAGAAGGTATAGTATATACCAATATGGGCCCATAGTGGAAACACTGTATCCCAAATAAATTCACTGTTGACAGTAATGACTCAGATAACACCTAAAGGCAACACGTTATTCGTTTAACTGTAAAGCATCAGTCAACGGTTTATAAATAATGCCATTAGGCTTTTCATATTATATAGGGTACCCTGCTTTCACTGCTTTAACCATTTTAGCTGTTGGCATGTTTCAGTTTGTACCTGTGGTGAGGCTCTTTGATCTTCTGCTTTTGAATTTTAACAGATTATGACCGAAAATGAGGAATTATTACTCACTTCTTCAATACTTGCTTTGCCCATGGGTTAGCATAAGTCAATACTGTGCAATTACACGTGGAATATGATACCGAAATGATAATCCCCAGTCGCTGTCTTGTAAAATCAATCAGGCCATTGAAGCCCAGGGACAATGGTGGTGAGATGACTAGTGAATCCTGTGGTCTGGTGAGGACAAGCGAAGGCTTTGATAGATGGCCGTATTCTCTGAAGCAGGCAGGGAACAGGCTGTGATTAATTCTCTGAGAATGATTTGCCGGAAGTAGCAAAGAAATCGTTGCGGTTATTTCCCCTTTTCTATCTGTTAATAATGTGTGTACGAGAATATTCCCCCGAATGCATCTTTTTCTTGCTCTACACGCGAAGCTTAGCGTTTGTAATGCAAATCACAAAGCCACTCACTCACTCTTATCATTTTTAGTGATCCTCTCATAATGACGTTTAGGAAGAAAACGAATAATTGTCTTACACTGACAGCCGGTTTGGCGAGCATTTACTACTAGCAGATGAAAAGGGGCTGAAATGACACACGAGCTAATCAAAACTGGATATTAAGTATTGAATTGAAGCAGGCCCTTCTCGACAGTCAATTTTTTATAAAGCTCTTTAATGTTCTGTTATATGAATCAAGCTCATATTAACCTTCAGCTCTGTTCCCCCATTTTTCCCAGCGTTCACCGCTCACTCAGATTGTCAGAGAACCTGCAAGCTGTGTTTTACATCTAAATGTGTGTGCAAAACAGACAGCATTTTAGTATTGGTAAATGTGGCTTGTTTATCCTTCAAAAGAAACCATTAGTCAAACAAACAAAGAGCGGTATGTGAGCAGACGTTACTGGCAGAAGCATTAAAATCCACTGCAACTCTCTGCCAGGTTAGTAATTGCTCTTTTTATGGTGGTAATTATTTCCTCTAAGGTGCGCACTGTTGCACACTGCAATTATACATGTGCTGCTATCTCTGTGTGGAAGAGAATGTGGGAGGAGAGATGTGGAAAGTATTCTGAAAAATTGTGCATTTTGCATGTGTGGATGTGAGCATGTGTGTGTGTGTGTGTAGGTGTATGTGTGTGGGATGTGCAGTGAGAGAGAAAAGAAAAATTGACGCTGCTGCGATCTGAATTGATGCACAGTTTCTAACAAGACAACAAAACAACAAAAATCAAACAACGGTGTGACACAGCACCGTGTTTCCAGTATATTTTTCTGTTTTTCTGCCTTCAGTTAAGTCCTCGCTTCAATAACACAACCCTGCTGAAAGGCATTGTACAGAAAAGCCAGCATGTAAGGCATGATAAGGCCAATACCCTACTATTCATAATTCTGTTTCCTTTGTCCCCCCTGTCCTCTCTCTCCATCTCGTTCTCAGTTGTTGTTCGGTTTGTTTTTTTCCTCCCTCCACTTGCTCCAAACATTGTGACCTGCAGGACCAGCCTGGAAAAACGCCATTATACAAACACCTCTCACTGATAAGGTCTCCGCTGGGAAACGGAGCAGACAGTGTTTCCTGATGTTTCTCAGATGCTGCGAGGACACGGGTGCTGCTGAGCCGGAGAACAGAAAGCAGAAATTCATATGGATGATTCTGTGAAAATGCAGCAACAGCAGCTTTCGGCGGTTTCAGCTGATCTAAGGAGAAGAAGTCCGATTTGCATATTATTCAGTGAAATCGCTCTCTGCACCTTTGTCCCAGTCAGTGTATAGTATGAGTGAATAGATGTTTTTTTTTCTTTGTGAAAACACTGTTGTATAAATATATGAGAATCCTTAGGTGTCCTACTGAAGAAGAAATTTTATTGTACTAAAGGGATGGTATATAATAGATGTAAATGTACCAGTTACTTTTCTCTGTGTAAAAGGAAATCATTCGTGGAGGTGATTATCAGAACTTCTAACAACTAAGATGATGGGAAACAAAATGGGTAACACGGAAACAAGCGACGGCCATAAAAACAGCCAAATTCTTCTGTTTGCTGAGTGATCATTAACCACAAATAGATTCAAAGTTATGCATTTCCAGTGTCTTTATTTTTGCCTTTATTGGACATGAATTCAGCTAAAACCTCAGTTAAAACATTGCATGTGACAAAAGAAAAAGAAATGCCATTGGCGAGGGACGCAAATCTGTAAAGCTGGAACACTGAACGTTTTTTATGAACAACAGCCGAGCGTAGTGTGAAATTGCTTGCTCATTATAACCAACTCACAGAGGAATTATCACCTGACTTGGCTGGTATTCTCAGCTCTACAGCTGCATTTGAGCATTTTTAGCACATTGTTTTGGTTTTTATGGCCTTCACACAGAAGCAGAAACACTGCAGCTTTTAGCTAAATTGAAAAATCAATATATGAGAACGAAAGAAGTAAAAAGTGCTAACAGCAATTTTTACAGCTATGAATGTTGGTAGAATTGCTGGTAAATGGTCTGAATGTGGGATTCTTTCATTAGACTCTGGGAAAGTTTAACAAATGTATCCTGTTACTTTTTCTACTTCATATCATCTTCCTTCCAGATCTTTAAGACTGACAGCAACGAAACAGCACAAGGAATATTATTATTAGCACTATTATTTGCAGCAGATTTGCCGTTACATAGATTTGTCTTCCTCTCCTCACCCCCCACCTAACTGCTGCTCCTCCTTGATCCTGGTTCTGCTGGAAGTTCCTTCCTGTTAAAAGGGAGTTTTTCCTTCCTTTTCTGGATAATTGTAGGTTGTTTACTTTGCAACAGCTCCTTGAAGCAACTGTTGTTGTGATTTGGCACTATATAAATAATATTGAATTGAACTAAATAGATTGACAACCAAAATACACAAGCAAGTTTGTATCTTAGCTGTAAGGTGTTGACTTTGAAGATGTTTTTTTTAATATCTTTTTTTAATATCTAACATTTAAATCTCTATCCCAGCCTCTAAAACTTCTTAGATACACTAAGGTCAAATGTGTAGCATGATCAAGCAGACAGAAGTGTAAGTTTTCAGTTCAATTCAATTCAATTTTATTTATACAGCACCAAATCACAACAAAAGTCGCCTCAAGGTGCTTTATATTGCAACGTAGACCCTACAATAATACATACAGAGAAAAACCCAACAATCATATGACCCCTGTGAGTAAGCACTTTGGCGACAGTGGGAAGGAAAAACTCCCTTCTAACAGGAAGAAACCTCCAGCAGAACCAGGCTCAGGGAGGGGCGGCCGTCTGCTGCGACCGGTTGGGGTGAGAGAAGGAAAACAGGATAAAGACATGCTGAGGATAAGAGAGACAGAGATTAATAAGAAATATGGTTCAGTGCAGAGAGGTCTATTAACACATAGTGAGTGAGAAAGGTGACTGAAGAAGAAGAAATACTCAGTGCATCATGGGAATCCTCCAGCAGCCTACGCCTACTAAGGGAGGATTCAGGGTCACCCGATCCAGCCCTAACTATATGCTTTAGCAAAAAGGAAAGTTTAAGCCTAATCTTAAACGTAGAGATAGTGTCTGTCTCCCGAATCCAAACTGGAAGCTAAGCTGGAAGTTAAAATGTATAAAATGTTTAATAAACAACAATACTGTTTTTTAACAGTATTTTAAAATGCACCTTAATTAAAGAACGTGAGCACTGGATCGTAAAAATGTGTCAGTAACAAGTACAATATGTAACACTTCTTCTTGTCTTTAAGAATGAACACTACATCCACTCCTCACTTTGTCTGATTCTAGTAACAACAGTCTGAGTCCTTAGGGCATCTTATCAATCACCGAGTGTGGTTGGATGGGAGGAGATGTGATAATTGTCCCTTCCTCTATCTAGTACGGTATCATGCCCTAATTCTGAGAGATAACATCTCCTGGGAGAATTCCTTCTGCCATCACACTGTTCCACATTCCCATTCAGCTGAACTGGAAACTATATTTATCCTATTTTTCCCCAGTTAACATTTGGAGGATTTGTAATCATCATTCAACCTGAGATTTCCTGAGCAGCTCCCAATTAACCTGACTCTCCTCTCTTTTTGGCCTCATCAGTGCTCCATTAAGCTCACACTGTCACTAGGGTCCTGTTCTGCATCGTAAAACTGTACAGATGGAGAGGGGCGGTGTCTTTGGAAGTAAATTTGTGCCACAACACATTATTGTATCCCTCATAAGAAAGAACGTGCTGTCTGTTTGTGCTTTAGTCTTTACTGCAGATTTATACAGTATACAGTATATCTACTAGTATTTAAATATGCATGATGTGTGGTTGTATTCCTTATATTGTGAGGTCCTATGTTTACACAGTCATACTGTAGGGACGTGCCTCTCTTTTGGGGACAAAGACTTAATTTGAGTTTTGCATAAGGGAGGAATTAGTCGTAATAAGAGCATAACATTACTTTAGTGTAGGTCTGTGTATTCCTGGCAGCCGCTTTGCAACCCACCAACACTAACTCCTCCTGTCATGCTATAATAATACCTGCTGCCACTGAATCTGTGCTGGGATCTTGCTGCTGCTCACAGAAGTCATGATGCAAAATATTAATTATTGCAGTTGGAAATGACAGTTTTCTTTTGACTGAGTCTTCAGAAAATGACTGTAAGCCCTCTGAAGTGATGTGTCTGTGTGCATGGCAGTACGTGGTAGTGCTTTCGCTTGACTTTTGTTTACATTGTATCTAAATTCTGTGGAACCTCTGTCCACCTCTCTATTGACCTTTGTCTTGTTTTGAATCTCATTACTGTGTGGCTGTGTATATGCGTAGAGTGTGTGTGTATGCACGTAGCATGTGTGTCTGTGGATTGAAATGCATTAGCTCACTCCTCCCAGTGGAATGCCAGTCTAAACTAAGCAGCATGATGATGATGCTCTCTGTGAGCTGACACAACCCATTTGGCAATTTGTAGCTGATCTACACCAGCGCTGCTCATTTACAGTATGGGAGGGGTAGGGAGGATGGCGTCTGTCTGCGTCCACTCAACCCTCGTGTCCTTGTCTGGGCGTGAACAGGACTAGCAGCAGAGAGAATGAGGCAGCTTCATCTGTTGAACATTAGGCATCCCTTAAGTGTGTAAGAGCTCAAAGAATATTTGTATGTTAAAATAAACTTTTTAAATCTTATGAATGGGATCCATAAATGTTAGTTTTTGTACCTGCGTCCACTTTCCAGGACTTTTTCACTACACTGTTTCGGTTTCTCCAGTCTGTTTACTCTCAGACTGTGTAGGCCTTTTATACACAGGTCTCTTTTGAAAAAGTATCAAGTGTCAAGCTTATTATTAGTAGTAGTAGTACTAGTTTCATCTATGTCTTGTTCCCCACCTGTGACTAATCACCAGTCATTAGAAGACTGAGTAACCTTTTTTTTTTTTTTTTTTTTTTTTTTTTTTAAAAACCTGTCCCGTTTGGTTCTTTTGCCATCAGAATTATTGTCTAAAGGCGAAGAAAGATGCCCAACGGATTTACTTTACCAAATGGACCATCCCAGCCTTGCCGTAATGGTCCATTTGATTTACCTTTTATTGTTTATTTTATTTTATTTTTTTTTTTTACTTGCTAGATACGGGACAGGGGAAAAGAAAAGGGAGAAAGAAAGAGGGGGGAAAAAACAAAACAAACAAAAAAAAAAAAAACAGCGGAGAACAGGGACGGGGATAAAGGGCAAAAAACAAAAACCAACAAAATAAGCAGACAAAAAATACATATATCGATCACCTGGATCACCTGTTGAGAAAGAAAAAAGAAAACAAGCAGAAGAAAACGAGAGTAATAGAATAAACAACATCACAATGATATATGGGAATATAACACTACAAACTTAATATTAAACATTATTGTGCAGCACGTAAGATCGACAGCGCACAGTGTGCTTTGAGGTAGGAGCCAAAAAGGGTGTAGTTTGTGTGTGTGATCACCTGTGTGTACACCTGTGAGCATGAGCGCGCTTGTATTTAAAAGGTTCCTTAATGTAATGATCTGCTAGAGGGTGTGGGGGGCCACAGTCCCATCCTCCAGGGCATGAAGCAGGTATGGAGGAGATCAAAACTCCAGACATCCAGAGGCCCCCAGAACACAAGAGACCAAGGAAGACCAACAGAGGGGCAGCCGCGCCACTGTCCCAGAAAGAGCTGAGGAGAGTCCCAGATGAGGGATCACTCAGCAGCCGCGGAGCAGAAGCCAGGGGGGGTTGCAGTGACGTGCCCGTGAGCTCCGCCGGCAGCCAGCTGTGCCTGAGTGACCGAGCCCCAGGCCGAGAGGCCGAGGGCACCCCACCCCCGAAGTGGCCCGAGCGAGCCCCAGGTTCCAGGCCCCGATAAGCAGCCACCAAGGAGTGAGCCGGTGTGTACCCGGACGCCCACCCCCGGACACAAAGAACCACCAACGCATCGATGTCTGAGGGCGTCTGCCACCGGCAGGGGAAGTGGTGGGGGGAGATAGGCCTCCAAACCTTGGAGGGCCTGAGATGTCCCCAGAGAGGTGGCGTCTGATACCCAACCTGACATATAGACACAGACATACAGGCACACTCAAATACAAACATCCATTCCCACCCTCATGCTCTCATAGGCAATTACTCCACACTCAACCAACGTGGAGACAGACATAAAGAGACGCTGTACACACAATCACACTCCCCAAGCGTACTCTAAGAACCGGGTCTAGGTACCCTTGCCCCTGGAGGGGGAAACTGCACCCAGACCCAGGTGGTGTTACCCTTTTCCCTGCAGTGGGGAGAAGCAGACTGCCCCGACTCCGCAGCAGCAGGGAGGCCCCACACCCCAGACCCCAGTCGGACGGCCAACTCCTCCTCCTAGCCCCCCCGCTCCAGCAGGCCGCAGAGACCGGGGGTGTGAGAAGACTCCAAACCTCCCTCTACCCGCTCATATGTAGTGTTGATGTATATGTGTTCTAAGGTGCAATTAAAACCCAGGAGGGCATGGAGCTACCTGCCAGAGAGCAGCAGGTAAGCGCATAGCCCCTCCTGATAGCCCTCAATGTCTACGTGTATTTAAAATTGAGAGGTGGGCAACGACGCCAGGGGTGAGGTGTACACCCTGATGGTAATTTGGAGTCCGTGTTGTGAGCCCACCCCCAAGATCCTATATGTATGTGTTATGAGAGTGTGAGTAATGTGAATGTCTAAGTTGTGAGATAAAACTGAGGCAGAGGCAGCCAGAAGGGGACAGAGGGGGGGGATGCCTCCTCTGCACCCTGGTGACACACCCCTACCCCAAGGCCCTGCATGTGTGGGTGATTGTGGTGGAGCGGGAAGAGGGAGGCAGCTGGAGATGGGGAGGGAAGAAAGAGAGGGGCAAGTGACCCCTCCCTGGGGCCAGCTCCCCCGCTGACCCCAGTAGGCACCCCCATGCTCTGCAACCCGCCAGGGAAAGGGGGCCCAGGCCCATCCGGACCAGGGCCCAGTGCAGCAGCGCCGCCCGGCCCCACAGAGCCCGGGACAGCCCACCCGACCCCACTACAGAGAAAACTGCACCCACCCCATCATCCACTCATCTTCCAGACTACACAAGACAATAGACGCCCAGGCTGAGATCTTCCTCCACCTCTCCTATATCTCCCCCTCCTGCAGAGAGAATTCCTGAGGAGAGGAAAGCTCCTGCAAGATGTGACAACCTCCCCCACCAGTTGAAGAGTCCCCCAGGTGGCTCGATGCACTGGCGGCGCTCTGCGCCAGGACTGGGCCCCCATATACCCACCCGCCCACAACCCCAGCAACACACCAACCAGGACCCGAGCCCCCGAGGCCCAGCCAGGGCCCCAGCCCAGAGACGGAGTGCCCCCAGAACCTCACGCCCGTCCCGGACCCACCCAGGGGCAGCTAGGCTACCAGGTCAGTAACCCACGTCCGTCAGCACAGACCCTCCCCTAGCCCCGCTGCACGCAGCCACGAGGAAACCGTCACCTAAGAGCCAACAGAGCCCTTAATTGGCCATGACCGCTACCCCGGGTTGAGCCCCCCAAGGAAGATGCTCCTGGGGAACCCCCCGACGCCCTAAGCCTGTCCCTACCCCCACACCAATCACAACAGTAAAGGTGGGACCAAACTATGACCCCCCACCCCCACTAGGTGATGGAGCTGATCAAAGGAGCCCAGAGCAATTGATCTGATGTGGTGGCAGAGGCTGTATCAAGACTAATGTAATCTAATAGATAATTTCTATACTGGTTAGAATTAAGATTATTTTTATTTTTCCAGTTCATGAGGACTGTTTTCTTGGCTATGCATAGGGCAGTGAAAACCATGTGGGCTATATTCTTTTCTGAAGTGACATTATCTAAGCTGCCCAACAAACACACTAAAGGAGAAGTTGGAATGTTACATTTCAGACACTTTGATAAGTCTTCACATATCTCACGCCAAAACTTCTGAACTGGTGGACAGAACCAAAGAGCGTGGATATAATTGTCCAGTGAATTGGTTTGGCAGTGTGAGCAGTTGTTGGTAGACGTAAAGCCCATCTTGAACATCCGATGACCTGTATAGTGCACTCTATGTAGTATTTTGTATTGAATTAATTGAAGACTGGGATTTCTAATTAGATGAAAGGTTTTTAAGCAAATCTGAGACCAGAAGTTTTGGTCTAAGTTAACTGATAAATCCGCTTCCCATTTTGCAATAGGAAGTGATATTGATTCATCTATTTTAGAAAGCATTCTGTATATTTTGGATAGTAATTTGGGGGTTTTAAGAGTAAGAAATTGAACCACACTTGGTGGTGTTTGTAGTTCAACTTGACCCGGTTTAAATTTCTTTTTTACTATGGATTTAATTTGTTGATATTCTAAAAATCTTTTCTTGTTGATCCCATATTTTGTAACTAGTCTGTCAAATGAAATAAATTCTGTTCCTTCTAGTATATGTTCTAAATATTTGATTCCTTTACCACTCCAATCTGAAAAGTTTATCATATTATTGTTTTGTAATATGTCAGGGTTGTTCCAGATAGGTGTACGTTTGCATGGGATTAATGAAGACTCTGTCAACTTCAGAAACTCCCACCATGCTGTCAGAGAGGAGCTAATGTTGACGCTTTTGAAGCATTCATGTCGTTGAATGTTTGAGCTGATAAATGGTAGATCTGAAATCTCTAGATTATTGCAAAGTGCTTGTTCTACATCTAGCCAAGGTTCATCTAAGAGGGTATGTTTTAGCCATCCTGAGATAAATTGGAGCCTGTTGGCTAAGAAGTAGTGCTGAAAGTTAGGTAGTTCTAATCCTCCTTTATCCTTGGTCTTTTGTAGTGTTTTTAAGCTTATACGTGAGGGCTTATTTTTCCAAAGGAATTTGGACATATATGAATCTAGAGATCTGAACCAATCTTGTGGCGGTTTAGTTGGGATCATTGAGAATAAATAATTTATTTTTGGTAAGACCATCATTTTTATAGCGGCAACCCTTCCCATGAGTGATATGGGTAGACATTTCCACCTAGCCAGATCGCCTTCTACTTTCTTTAAAAGTGGGATATAGTTTAATTTAGTTAGATCTGCAAGCTTGGGAGAAACATTAATACCTAAATATTTTATATTTCCCGATTGCAGTGGAGTAGAAGAGGAATTATGGAAGGAGCAATTAATCGGAAGGACTGTAGATTTTGACCAGTTAATTGAGTAATCTGATATTCTTGCAAAAGAGTTTATCAATTCAATCACCCCAGAGATATTGGTTTGTGAATTTTGGAGAAAGAGTAGCACATCATCCGCATAAAGGCTGATTTTATGTTCCACGTTCTTGCATTTTATGCCCTTAATTACTGAATTCTGTCTAATTGCTGCTGCTAGTGGTTCAATAAAAATTGCAAACAGTGAAGGGGAGAGTGGGCATCCCTGCCTGGTGCCCCTCAGGAGACAGAAGCTGGAGGATGTCTGGTCATTTGTTCTGACACAAGCTGTTGGGGAATTATATAATATTTTTAACCAGCTGATGAAAGAAGATCCAAAACCAAATTTGTGTAAAGTTGCAAATAGAAATTTCCAGTTAACTCTGTCAAACGCTTTTTCTGCATCTAAAGAAAATATTGTAGTTTCAAGGTTTTTACTGTATGAGTAGTCTATCAAATTAAGTAATCTACGTGTATTTGTTGATGAGTGCCTACCTTTTATGAAACCAGTTTGGTCAGGATGAATTAAGAGGGGGGTTATTTTCTCTAGTCTCTTCGAGAGAGCTTTGCAGATTATTTTAAGGTCTACATTTATAAGGGATATTGGACGATAGCTTGAGGGATATACAGGGTCTTTGCCTGGTTTTAGCAGGAGATTAATGTTTGCAGAATTCATATTTGATGGGAGTCTGCCATTTTCTTTGATTTCCAACAGCGTTCTATAAAAAATTGGGGCTAAAGTCGTCCAGAATTCTTTGTAGAATTCTGCAGGAAAGCCGTCTGGACCTGGAGCCTTATTATTGGGCATACTTATCAGGGCTTCCTGGAGTTCACCTGGTGTCAGTGGCGAATCCAATGCCATTGCTTGAGAGTCTAATAATTTTGGGAGAGTTATGTTGTCTAAAAACTGATCAATTTCCTTTTTAGATGGGTTTATTTGTGGTGAATACAACGTTTTATAGAAATCCCTGAAAATGTTGTTTATTTGTTTCGGTTCATATATTGTGTTCCCAGATGAATCTTGAACAGCACATATAGTTGTTTTTTCTTTATTTATTTTTAGCTGGTTTGCTAGAAATTGACCGGATTTATTACCATGTTCATAATTTTGTAAGCGTAGTCTTTGTACTAAGAATTTTGTTTTTTTATCAATTATCTCATTTAATTCTAGTTTTGTTTTGCGTATTTTGTTCAATGTTTCCTGATCTTGGTCGGACGCATAGGCTTCTTCTAGTGATTTGATGGTTTTTTCTAATTCCTGGATATTTTTGTTTT
Organism: Pelmatolapia mariae; assembly: GCF_036321145.2. Lineage (NCBI taxonomy): Eukaryota > Metazoa > Chordata > Actinopteri > Cichliformes > Cichlidae > Pelmatolapia > Pelmatolapia mariae. The sequence continues at coordinate 16,616,069 of NC_086231.1, read as the reverse complement.
CTTTTTTCTTTTTATGTGATGAGAAAGAAATTATTTTACCTCTCATCACAGCTTTCCCTGCTTCCCATAGAACAGAAGCTGATGTTCCGGGAGTGTCATTAAAGTCTAAATATGAAGTCCACTCTTTTTTAAAATATTTAATAAAGTCTTCATCTTTAAGCAGTGATGTATTAAATCTCCAGTTTTTACTAGGCGTAGTATTATTCTTGTGCATTAGTGTTAAAGATACAGGAGCATGATCGCTGACAGCTATAGGGTGAATCTCAGTGTCTGAAATGTCCCTCAGCAGTGAGCTGCTGACCAAAAAATAATCCAGACGAGAGTAGGAGTGATGGACATGTGAGAAAAAAGTATATTCCTTACTGGTGGGGTGAAGGGAGCGCCATGCATCGCAAAGACCAAAGTCGCTCATATACTGTTTGATTATATTTGTGGACTGCCAATTACGCTGAGTTCCTGCTGTATTGAGCCTATCCATTTCTTCATTTAGTCCAAGGTTGAGGTCGCCTCCAAGAACAAGTGTGCCATCTAAGTGTTCGGAGAGTGCACTGAAAAAACCGTGAAAGAATGAGGGATCATCAACATTTGGACCATATACACTTACAATACATAGCTTTTTATCAAGTATAGATAGTTTAATGATTAAGAATCTGCCCTCTGGATCTATAACTGTATCGAGTACTGTGAAATTAATTTTTTTATGGATTAAAATTGCTACTCCCCTTTGTCTAGAATTATAACAAGCTGAGAACACATTAGGAAACTCAGATGTTTTAAGTTCATTCAAACCTCTAAGAGGTCTGTGGGTCTCTTGTAAAAGGACAACATCTGCCTGTAGTTTTTTGAGTTGGTTAAATATTTTTAACCTCTTTTCTCTGGAGCCAGCTCCATTTACATTCCATGTAACGAATCTTAGTGCACCCATAGATGTCTGTGTATAACTAGGGGTGTGCGCTGTGTGTGTCGCTTAGACAGGTGGAGAGAATACATCACTTGTTCGTAAATAAAAAGAGGGGGAGAGAGAAAAAATGTGTGGTGAGATGCTCCCTGAGTCTGACTATGTGTGTGCATATTTACTAATATGAGTACGCTTGGTTTAAGTGTGTGTATCCTATACGACTGTGTGCGCTGTCTGATGTAAATGTGCTGCCGTTGAGCGCATGGCTGTGCGTGATCGTGCTGTGCGTATGTGTCCAAATAAAGGATGTTGTTTGTGGATGAGTGTGGAAGCAGGTGATCGAAGCAGTGAAAGAAAGAAAAAAGAAAGAAAGAAACCAAGGACAAGGGTGAGCAGCATAAAAACAAGAGGGGGAAAAAAGAGAACAAAAAACGAGAAGAAAAAAAAAAAAAATCCGGAAACATTCCGATCAAACCATTGACGGAGAGTGACGGTGTTAATTCTGCTATGAAATCACACCTAAGATGTGATTTGATACTAGTAAGTTAAACAGATGTTAATGCAAGTTAGTGTGAGTGGGTGGGGAAAGGGTGTAGCGGATTCTTATCTGGTGTGAAGTTAATACAGCCACGGAGTGATGTCGGGGTCGCGGTGGAGCTGTCCGTCCACGTACAGCCGGTCCACAGCGATGACAGCGCGGGAGCCCTTCTGGATAAAGCTGCGTCGGATTGGGAAGAGGACCCTGCGTCGTTCCAGGATCTCTTTGGGGAACTGGTCGTTCACGCTGAAGTCCGTTCCTTTTAATTCCCTGCCGCGGCTTTTCACCTGTTCCTTTTGTTTGTAGTGGCCGAATTTGGCCACGATAGGACGTGGTCTCCCGGCCGCAGCCCGAATGGGGCCGAGGCGATGCACCCTATCAAAGACGATGTTCTTCACCGTGTCCTCCGGCAGCTTCAGGTGGGTTTTGATGAAGCTTTTTACCGTGGTCTCCGCGTCCTCTCCAGCGGCTTCTGGAATACCAGAAAATACCAGGTTATCACGCATGCTACGGGCTTGTAAATCTATAACTGTTTCTTTTATTTTTTTATTTTCTCTATTTAGCTGAGTAACATTGTCTGTGAGACATTTCACCGACTCCCTTAGCGTGGCATTTTCAGCAGCGAGCGTTTCCACCTGCTGCTGGCTGAACTCCAGGGACTCTCGCAAGGATTTAAATTCCCGGTGAAGAATCTCCACCAAGGACAGCCTTGCATCGAAACTGGACAGTCGTTGGTCGATTGACTCCAGTATGTCGACAATATCTTTGCCGGCTGGCGATGTTGTGCCGGGGGAATCTGCCGGGCGAAGTCTTTTCGACGACGGCGTGTCAGGTTTGGCCGGGGAAGATGCACTCTGAGCCTTCTTCATCACGAGATCCTGGAAGTACTGATCAATGTAATCTTGGAGAGCCTCTAAACTCTCCCCGTTGTTCTCCAGGGTGTTGGAGATGATTTAGACAAATGTTGTTAGTTATAAGACAATTGATAAGTGTATTTGGTTATACTGAAGCTTAAAGGAATTTATTCAAATCTAAACTACCATTCGCTTTAATTTTCCGCCAAAATCTCCGGCGTCTGACGTCAGTTACAACATGAGTCGCTTACCTTGTCCGTCACTTCCGTCACTTACCTCTCCACACTTGGGCTGTGACTTAACCAATAGAAGACTGAGTAACCTTATCAAGTCATAAGTGTCTTATGACATGATAATGCTCACTCAGACTTCATCTTCTTATCCCCACATCGCTGAGGTCTGCTCTGCTACACTATTTTCTGGACAGCTAGTGTTTTTATAACTTGATTGATGATCAGTGGCGCGACGATCGTAGAAAATGTACAAAGCAAAGGGATGTATCGTGTGCACACTAAACATCAACAAATGTGAACACACGTCGTAAGGTCACGATTCACTGCTCAATTGAACTGACAAATGTACAGCGCCCTAAGCACTGTTTATGCAAAGTTTCATCATTAATGGTCCACACGTGTCCCAGGAGCAGATAAGGAACATATGCCATGAATATGTTAGTATGATGCTACGATAGGCAGCTGATAGACTACATATGTATCTTTATATTTGTTGACCTGTGGACATTAGAGCTGATTTTGACACATTACAGCAACTTTGTATAAAATACATTCAGTTGAATAGTTTTAATTGCTATAAGCTTACATTTTCTTGAAAACAAACGAATAGATAGACAATTATTTTGAAAGGATAAGTTAAAAAAAATGACATCTTTCATACCCATACAAGTAGAACAGCTGATTAAATACAGAATGCAATACTCAGTACTGCAGTACTCAGATTCTTACCCCTGTATGTTAATGTATGCACAGCACATACCCGCTTACCATTTTGGGCTGACACATGCAGTCTGTATTATCTGTCATGCTATTTTAATCTAGATTTAGGAACCTAACCAGGGAGAGGGCTGTAAATTAGCTTCACAGATAGATGTCCTACATACAATAAATCTGCTGCATTGCTTATCCGTATAACAACAATCTTTGATCTGTATGTTTGATGTTTTTTTTTTTAAAGAAAATACATTTAGTCTTTCAATAATCAGAATGCGTATGTTTTTTTAAGATCCCCAAAACAATGCTTAATAAAAATAAATAAATTAACATCTTTGAAGACATAGCTGCAGTGACGAGGGAAAAATGTAATGTGTGGGTTGAATAATAAAATAATGCTGAACCATTATGGTGACAAATTACATGTGATATTTATACATTTATTAGAACACCTTATATTTGTGTTACAGGTGTGGAGATCTGATGCTAGTATGTTTACAAAGAGAACGTGCTGTACTACTCCTATGTATCACCAAAGCTGCTGTTCAGCTGATAAGTGGCAATGATTGCTATCGCTGGCACTATAAACCGACTGCGTTTATTTGTGTAATGACTCATATTAAACATCCGACTGAGCAAGCTACAATCTTAAAGAGGCAATATCACCGAGGAGTCGCAAGATCAGTGCTCAAAGCTACACCATCATCTCTGTTTCCACACTCTTCTCTCTGTTAAACAAACGAGATAAAGAAGAAGATGCAGGAAAACAAAGAATGTTTGTCTGGCCACAGCTCAAATAGGAAGGAAGCTTCCTATTAGCACTGGTGAGATAAGGTCCAGGTGGCTAAATTGCATCACTAAGGGCTCCGCAAATGTGTTTCATCTGCACAGACATGTAGCTAGGCAACAAAGTGAAGGACTGTAGCATATTTGATTTATCTTGTCTCTAATTTTTACACTTTCAGTCAGTCAGTTAGTGATTTAAGAATGCTCGGGAACTAGAATCGAAGAATATTAGTAATACTTCATGTTAAAAGTCAGAAACTAGCTTGAAATTTTATTTGGGTTTTTTTTGATAGTTTGCAATAATTATAGCTTAAATGTAGTGAGTTCACAGGTCAGCTGAAAGGACAAATATGTACACTTTGATTTCAGGTATATGCTTATAATAGTGTGTTCATTAATAACTGAATAATGACATTTACTTGAGTCATTCAATCAAAGAGAATTGGTTCAGTTCAGTAAACCTAACAGTCCTCTTTGACTGCTCAATTAGAACAAAATGACAGACAGCAATTCTCAAGAATTAATTGAGAAACAATGGCTCTGCCTTCTCATCACTATTAAAGAATCCCTGGTGCTTTCTTGTAAACATAATATGTGTTTACAGTGAGCGTTAATCACCAAAACACATTTTCTATCCTAACTGTTTCCTTGCCAGCAGCCTCGCTCTCTGCCTTTCTGGGTGCGTTGCTGCATTTTCATCTCCCATGTTTCCTTTAACTATTAGACTACTGTGAAATCAGCATCAGGATGTTTATCGTGTCACCTGCTTACAAGCATTAATAGACACATACACGAAATCAAGAAGTGGTAGAAGAAACAATTAAGTGGTCATTTTTATTTTGTCCACAGCTTCTTGCTAAGTAGGTCAGACTTAATTCATCCAGATGACCACAGTAACAAAATGCATGATGATTACACGTATGCTTTGCAAAACCTTAACATTTAAAGTGCCCAGCTCAACATGTATGAGAGAGAAAAAGAGCAGATATGGATGTTAATGATTGAGGCTCTGTGTCCACAGGGAGGGAAGCTCAGTGTTGACAGCATTCAGAGTCTTTAGAGTCAAAATCCCCTGAGCACAAAGTGTTTTAATCTCACTACACCTACGATGCACTCTTAGTTGGTATTGGCTGATATGCTGGTATTGGTATTGGAACGATATTAACGTGATATGATCAATACTTTGTTTCTGTTCCCTAAGTTCAGCATGTTTGAACCATTTTGTGTTAAGTGTCACGTCTATTTTATTTATAGCCCAAAGCAAATTTAAACAGCAGAGGCTGACTCAAAGTTCTTCAGAGACAGGCATATTTACAGGTCTCTCAAAATACATGAAAAGCTAAAAGGTGTGTCTCCGTGTGTTAATTAACTATCGCGGAAAGTAAAAGTCACAGTGATTTAGTGGTCATTAAAATGTGTCAAGAATTTAAATCCGTGATGATTCATCTCATAAATCATGACACACCGCTCTCCATGACATAAGCTGCCTTTATAAGTTAAAAGTATTGGTATGGGCAATACTGGCCCTGTATTTAATTGGTATCAGATCATCAGTATCAAGAAGATAGGTTTTTCAATGCTGTAAATATTGAGGAGATGTAAATAGCGATGTGGAAACTGTGGAAACAAACCCTAAATAATGAGCGGCATCAGTTTTATTGAGAACAAAGAAGATAACCAGAGAAAAAAAACCTTAATTTCTGATTGTTTCACAGTAGTTATTTTTAAAGCGCTGGCCTAAACAACATTTTATCCTGCCTGCTGTGTCCGCCGGTGTTGTGCAACATTACATCTTCTACCATCTATAGTGTATGTGGTACTACCAAATATGAACACTCCTCTTTAGTTAAGTTGATTTTATTGTCAAGGGAGTGTTTAGCCTGCTACCCACCTCTAAATATTACATAATGAATTTACCCTGAGAGACAGAGACCACTCTGATCAAGCCAAAAACTAGCCGTTGCTGTTTCAGAGCCCAATACTTTAGCCTCCTCTTCAGTGGGACCTGCCACTTGCACTGTATAGCTGTGCTTAGCTTGCAGGCACTCCTCCAATTCTGAAGTAGAGCTCTTTGCAGCTGACAGACTCTCGTCACCGTGGCGCATTTTGCATTTCACTGTGATGTTGTTCTTTTCCTTTTTAACAACAAGTTCAAAACACTTTCATAACATGAATGCTGGCCTTTTCTGCCATCTCACTCTTTGAACTATGAATGTGCACAATAGTAGGCTTGGATAACAAAAGGAACAGAGAAATGCAGTACAGTTTTATCTGTGACACATTGCTTTTGTGAAAAAGTAAATAGCTGCTTACTCGAATTGCAGACTAACATTTGTGAAAAGTTAATCTCCAGTCATGTGAAAAAGAAAGTGGACTCTCTTTTGATTTCAATTTTCTACAGATCAGAACATAATAATAAAATTTGTCTTAAAATGAGGTAAATACATCCTCAAACGAACAACAACTTATATCGTATTACACCATATCGTTAATCTTACAAAAACAAGCCAAAATACAGAAGCAGTGTGTGAAAAAAATAAAATCTTTACTGCTCCTAAAGTAATCAAGAGTGTAAGTAGCAGCCACATGCTGCTTATCAGATGTATTTGATTAACTGATCATCAACAAGTGTGACTATCTCTATAAACGCCGGATTTTTATCAGTTGGCTCGTCTGGAGTGGTGTGCCTTAACACAATGCCAAGGAGGACATCAGTAATGATCTCACTTGATGCTGCCCGTCAGTCTGTGGAAAGTTATGAGCCATTTCCAAATTTAGCTGTAGCTTGTGAAATGTTAAAGTTCATAATTGTAAAATTAGAAGAAGGCTGAACAAGTATGACATGTTTGGAAGGATTGCCAGGAGGAAGCTTCTTCTCTCTAAAAAGAACACGGCAGCATCGCCCACGTTTGCAAAGATGCATCTGAGCAGACCACAAAACTTCTGGAGCAATGTCCTTTGGACAGGTGAGACCAAAGTGGAGATGTCAGGGCAGATGTGCCATAATGCACAGCACCATGTTTGATGAAAAACACAACATATCAGCGCAAACACCTCATACAGCACAGTGGTCGAGGGGTGGCTGTAGAGCAGGTCACCTAATAATCAGAAGGTTGGTGGTTTGAGCCCCATCTTCTCCAGTCTGCATGCCAAATATTTTGGTAAGACACTAACCCCAAGTTGCTCTCTGATGCATCCATCAGAGTATGAATGCATTTCACTGTGATATTGTTCTTTTCCTTTTTAACAACAGGTTCAAAACACTTTCATAACATGAATGTTTAAGGTTACGTGATAGTATGTAGATAGAAAGAGCACAGAAAGACAAAAAGCACTTGTGTGAATGGGTGAATGAGACAAATTGTGTAAAGCGTTTTGAGTAGAAAAGTGCTATAAAAGAACCATTTACCATGATTTGGGCTTTTTCAGCAGCCACAAGACCTACGCACCTGAGCTGTAACACCTGCTACAGCCAAAAGTAACATGTTACATACAACACAGGTTTTGGTCCAGTCAAAGTTCAGACATGCCTGAAATGCTGTGATGTGACCTCAAGAGAGCTGTGCACAAACAGATGCCTTCAAACCTCAGGAACTAAAGCAACATTGTAAAGAACAATGAGCCAAATCTACCTCACAGTAATGTAAAAGACTGATTACATTATACAGAACATGATAATTCAAGTTAATGCTATTGAATCATAGAGTGTACTTACTTTTTCATTCCCAGCATTCTGGCTTAGTTTTTGTTAGTTAGAAAATGACCAGAGGTTAGAGATACTTCATTACTAGACTTAAGCAGAACTGTTTGAGTATTTCTTTTACTTTTAACTTTTACACCCTAGAGTTTAACACTTTCAACTCAAAACCGGCTTGTTACGTTTGTTTTAAGACATCTGAGGAGTTATTTTACGTCACCGTGCACCTTTAAACATCGAACCGATTTGAGCCTAAACAGTGTAATGCAATCCTATTGGTGCGTCAGTCATCAGGGGCTATCCTATACAAAGTGATGAAAGAGGCAAAACCATGCAATTGAGGCATTATTTATATCATCATATTAGGAGTTAAAGTGGGCCGTTTTTTTTGTTTGTTTGTTTGTTTTTTGGCACAACACCGAACTCGAAACAGCAGAAACAGTCACGTAACCTTAAACTACACACACACTGCTCAGAGTTTGCAGCCCACAAACATCCCAAACACAGCAAAAATAAGAAGAAAAATATAGCCAGAGGGAAGGGTCTCTTCAGATAAATACTCTGCCACACACCGGTGGTTCATAAGTGATTTCTAAAAAGAGAGATTACCTTTGTCTATACACTTCATGTACTTTTCAGGGGCAACAAAATTAAAATGAAAAAAACTGAAAGAAAACACATTTTGTGATAAACAGACATTTACAGCAACATTATTACAAAAAGTAAACAATTTAAAAATTATTTTCTGTGTACATATTGAACCCGTGTTGAAGTCCTCTCAGCACGGATTAAAAAATAGCCCTGAATTCCCACCTCAGCCACCTTTACAGTGACTGTGAATGGCTCTTTAAAGGCGCAGCTGAACAGCCCTCACTCGAGCACAAATGACCAAATCACCAGACGGCTGCTGCCTCATTCTGTTCATAATTGTAATCCCTTGGACCGATGAAAGGGGCGAACTATGCCGGTTAATTAAAACTGCAATCAAATTCACCCCTTAAACTGGCTGCAGAAAGGGACCTCATTCAATTAAATCATGCATCACTTTCTTTTCAATAACACACAAACAAACAAGTGAGCGGGAAAGAGTCATGTAAATCCACGTTCGTGTTGATTGCCTTCTGCAGCTGGGATTTTTTTTTTAATTTGGTAAACAGTGACTGAGGTGGCGCTTGAGGTGGTGTGGAGGAGAGTCCGGGGAGCAAAGGGGATTAAAGACCATTCCACTGGCCTTCTATTGGCACTTGTCATGCACTTAATTTGATGCCGTAATTAACTTTGGAAATCTCAAGGCATTTTCAGCATGTATACATGGGATTCTTTGCAGATAACTGCCAGGCTGAGGCTGATAGGATAAAGTAGCTGACTCACTGCTGCAGAAAGCACTTACTGTTTATCTCTTCCCACTACTACAAGAAAGTGCATGATCCCAAAGCCCTCTGAAGGCCTTTTGTTATACATCCGCATTATGTGTGTTCATGTGTATTTGTGTGAAAGCAATTATGCTGACGGAAAAACTTTGTGCTTTGCCAAATTTTGCCCACCTGCTACATGTCGTCCGCCTGCTTGACAGAAGAAAGACTCGCGTGCTGTGAAGGGTATGAGATTTTTCTTTTGTACTTATACACAAGCACACAGAGACACAGTACACGCCAAGATACACACTCGCGCAGGTAAATCAATTCATGCAGAAATCCACAAGGGTTTAGCTGAATGGAGAGTGGGCGACTTTTTCATCTGGGCCAGCCAATCACGCGATAATTGCTTTGAAATTAAGTACCTTTTGTATTTGAATGCTAATTAACTGATGAAAGAAAAATGCTCAATAAGTCATTAACAGAAACCTAAACGAACATGTTGATCAAGTTCTTTTTAATTTTTAAGCACCGACCGCAGACAGATTGAGTGTTTAAATGAGAGTTTGACTGCCATTGACCTCGATACGCGGTCATTACAGTCCAAGCAATCAGACGCAGTCCTGTTGATTATTTACTGTAGACTGTCGATGAAGTTTATCTTAGTTTAGAGTTGAGAATTTGGTCCTCAAACTACAGAATTAATGTATATTAAATACTTCTGGTTTGTGAGTGATACATATAGAATAGTTTTGACCTTTTAAGGCTTCTTTTAATATAAAAAAAACGCAGTATTCAGATGGTCAATTTCACATTTCGACTCCATTGCCCTCTACTCCTCAGCCGTTTGCAGTTTTTGCTAAGCTCTCTGGGTCACTGAAAAACTTCCAATGTCAGGCTTTCCTCTTTTTGCACTTCTGAGATAAAATTCTGCGTGCACATCCAGCCTCTCCCATAAGTAATGTGCATTACTTAAAAAAAAAAAAAACACTGAAAATCATTTGAATATCTTCTTGGGAAAATGGTTCTGTAAATGGGACGAGACCCTGTTGAACTGTCAAGATGTGCGCAAGGGCACAGCGAAGGGACAACAGCAAGATAAAGTGTCTCTGTTTGCTTTGTGCATGTCAATGTGTGTAATGGAAAGAAAGAGGGAAAATCATTTGCACGCGCCTGGATAGGAGGAGAACAGAAAACCTCGAGTAGAAGTCTTTATATTTTACTAAAGTTAAAGTAAAATGACTGTATTCATGTGAAAAAATGCACCCGTTAAACTAGTAGTTTCTGTAAATCAGGAGTGGCCAATTAATTTTCCCAAAGTGCTACATGAAAAACTAGGACTGTTTTCAAGATTATAAACAAATAAAATAAATACTGGGCAGAACTGAGTTCACTGTATTGAAGAGTCCCAGTTTCTCATTTGGCCCCTTGTGAAAATTATTGGTTACTCTTCGTGTATAATATGGAAGCGATGACTTGTAGAGGGTGTACCCTGCCTATCACCTAATGGCAGGTGGGATAGGCTCCATGGGCAGAGGGATGGATATGGTATGGTGCTAAATAATATAACTATTAAATGAAATAACACCTTAACACAGGTCACCAAATTCAGTGTGTGTGTGTGTGTGTGTGTGTGTGTGTGTGTGTGTGTGTGTGTGTGTGTGTGTGTGACTGACTACGTTGTATGGACTACACTGTGTACTTCACTAGCACGCACACAGAAAAGCTTTCTCTCCAAATTGAGTTACAACAATCTTTGAGTCAATTATTGTACTTACTTGTCTGAACGATCGGTCTGCAACAGTTTGATTCGATCAAGTCCCCAGCAATCTGCTCGAGCTTCAACTTCACAACCGAGTAACACTCAGTCGCACAGACAGCACAAATGTGATCCACATGTCAGCAGAGATGCACCAATTGTAATTTTCTTGGCTGATTCCAATTTCCACTTTTGTCAAAGTGTGCCAATACAGATTTTTACAGATTAGGAACTTTAACTTCCAGCATATACCAAAAACAAGCTTTTCTCACGGTAAACTATATAAGATACAAGTTATAGGATTGTCACAAATTGAAAAATAAAGTGCTCTGCTACTACAAAGAGGCTCAAATAATTTCTACACCCAGCCTTACCTGACATAGTTTATCTTGGCAAACAAGAGCAGGTGCGACAGATTAATATAACAAAACAAATGTCGGGTATTTAGTTTATTTTCCAGTATGTTTTTTAATTGTCCAGACAAGAGGACCTTGAACCTTTTTTCTTTTTTTTACTCATCTGCATAATTTTCACTAATTTGATCCTTTGCTCATACCGAGGCTGTTGGCGCTGAGCTCTGGATAGCTTTAGCTGTTTTGCCTTTGTTAGTTTCTTTAAAGTTTCAGCATTCAGCTGGATGACGGTGATTTCAGAATGTCATTCATAATGAAGTGCTGTAACTGTGTGGCTGTGAGTGTGCATGACGGTGTGCATGTGTGTGCACGCTAAAATTTTGGTCCCTAACATTTGGATCGCTGCATCTTTCAGTAACTTTGAAGTTACTCCCGAAGAGTTCACTGTTAGCCTTTTGGCCTTAAACATCAGCTAGAGCCGTCTTTCTCAAACGGTGGATGTTTGAATAGGTGGCGTATCTGTACTGAGTAACAAAGTTGACACCAGTTATTTCCATAAAGGCATCCTGACATTTTGTGCTTTTCTGTAGGATCCTTTTCAGAAACTGCTAACCCCAGGCCAAGTGTGACCATACTCCTGTGACACTTAATGAACAATATTAATTGTCATGTACAGATGTCAGTCTAAGGAGCTTTGAAAGAAACTTGGACTTGGATGTTTAACTTTTCATCCAAAAGGGCTTCTTCAGTTCCAAAACCAAATGTAAATGTGCAAGATAAACAACATGTACACTATAAATGTAAGAAACAGCTGCAAGATGGGGTGAAACAGAAATATGTATGAGGAATCATATGCCTGACAGGTGTGTTCACCTGTCACTAAAAAAAGAATTATTGTAAAGTTTTATGGAGAATGGTAGGAATGACTTCCTGAAGTGTTCTTTATGGCACAGGTTTGAATAAGAGCCCTGGTGCCGCAGTAGAATCGTGGAATATTCAGGAGGGAATTTCAAACCGACTGCAACGGTTGCATCCTGTTACAGTAACACACTCGACTTGCTCTTTCGAATGAAAGCCATTCTTTCACAAATGGCTGCAGAGGTAGAACACACGGCTAGGTGTTTGATTATTTTATACACCTGTGGCACTGAACACAACTGAACACAAAGATTAAGAAGTGTGGCCCAGTACTTCCCTTCATACAGTGTATGCTCTCACAAACAACAAAAAACATTAAAGTAAAGAAAAATTTAAAAACGAAAGAAAATGAAATTTGTGTTTGTTTTCTTTTAACCATCTTAAGGTTTATCTTGTAACCCTATGAGTTTGGGAACAACTTTATAGTAGGAGACTAAATGCACATTAAACATGTATTAACTTTTTATAACAATGCAGTTACATAATATACCAGCCACAGAGAGCTAATGTGATACGGGGTAATGCTTTTAATAGACAGTATTGCATGTAAGTAAAATGGCTTTGCTCCATCAATTTATGTGTAGTTATACAAGTGGCTTCGTGCTTAAGATGGTTGTTATGTCGCCTCCTGACGTTTGTCCCCGTCATTAACCTGGGATTAGCGTGGCAGAAATGGAAGTGAAGGGTCAGAGAGTAAGTGAGTCACCCTGCTGCACAGTCTGTTTTCCAAGCCCTGAATTAGCAGTTAATGCTTCCCTCTTATAAGTGAAAAAAATAAAAACATCTTTCCTCACCTCAAGGGAATTTGTGCAAGTGTGCATTTTCTGTGGACGTGCAGCCGATAGTTGCACAAGTGGCCAGGAGATTTTACATGAAGCTGCTACTTTTTAATCTTTTTTCTGTGTGATTCTCATCAGAAACGTGCTGCCGATTTGCACATCGAGCTCAAAGTTTAAGGCGGTTGTGGCTATTTGGCTGCCAAGGAGGTATGAATGGGGAATGCGTTTGGCTGACGCTTCTGAAGGGGGCAGAATTTGTTTTATGAGGGTAATTGATGCTTTGCTGCAGGAGAAGAGGGCAAAGCAGGCATGAAATTGTGCAGGGGATCAGATCCGTATCGGAGCATACGGGAGAGCTGAGGGAGAACAACGGAGCCTAGCAGCCCGGGGGCGGCTGGATTAGGGTGCTGCTCAGCACTGAGGTACAGTTAAGAGCCAATTTTATTCTCTAGCAACCCAATCAGTGGAAAAGCCCTGTATCCTATTAGAGTCAAGTTTAGGGAGGAGAAGCAGAGCTGCTGCAGAACGGCCATTAAGACATTCATATATATATAGCCATCAGAACAGAAAAAAAATAAAATAAGAAACCCCCAAAAATATTCACCCAAGAAACTTTTCTATAAGTAAACTCACAACTTGATATCTTGAAACTAAAACTGATAGAAAAACTGATGACTTTGTGCCTTTTCAGGGGTCATCTAGCACTAAAGGCTAAGAAAATGAACAACTGAGCAGGTGGTTGCCTGGTCATTTTACACCTGATTAAACTGCTGAGCTCTCATTGTACCCAGGTTTACACCGTGTGAGCAGCGAGCAGGGTCATCGGTTCAATTCCCCCTGCGCATTCTTGTGTCATTGTGTTTGGAGGCGGCGTGGAGCTCGCTGCTGACAAATGCATAGAGGGCAGAGCTCATCAGGATTCCAGAGCTGTCTATCTGTGAATAAGGAGACTGAATTGGCTGTCAATCCCTAATTAATAAACTCTGCTTCTCTCCCCCTCAACTCTGCACGGGGTTGTCTGATCAATAACCATTGTGCACTGCCTCAGATGGAAGCCATTCAGATTTATCTGCTAATATCCTGGGTGATAGCCGGAGCTAGACTGGAGATGACAGTAGGCTCAAAGCCCATTACCTCCCTATTTACTGTTTTAAATTCTGCTATAGTCACAGCCAGTTGGTGTCTCTAGAGTAACAAATAGGGGAAAATCTCCTCCCGCTTCCTGGGACAAGTCAAGGACAAAGCCGATCGAAAACATATGACTGTCTCTTCGTTTTAGCTTGATTTCTGGGCAAGCACGTGCAAACACGTGCACGTGTGCGTATGCAGATGTAGACATCTCTGTTTCAATATACCCAACGTGAAATATGCAAGTTTAAACTGGTGACCTGCTTTTCCTGTCTGGCAAAGATTTTTATAATAATCAATTCACTTGCCATCGCCTCCTTTCCAATCAATGCTCCATCTCCTCTAAAAATGACACCCTGTTTCAAAACAAGCTGGTTAATTTCTAAATCCTCATCCTGTTATATATAAATCCTGCTCCTTTATCTTCAGCCCAGTCAGCTGCAGTCAGTCTGCACATCCTGTTCATCTATCAGCAAAGTCTGACAGTAGTACAAATATTCCTGTTATTCACAGTGATCTACAGCCGATGAATAAAATCAGACACAGAAGCAGAAGCTTGGAAACAGAGACGAAGAGCTTCACAATTAAGAGTGGCACTGGATCGACTCCAGTATCTACTCTGGTGCCACATAAAAAGCTTAAGAGTGAATTCATGAGTCCCAACCTTCACTCACAGGGACAGCTTTTATAGAATTTACAAGAAGATTTATTTTACGGTTGTACCCATAGACTATATAAAAGATGGAGGTAGCCACTGTGACGACACAGAATGGTTTGTAGACGGCCATTTTTAAGCTGTGGCTTTAGTGAAACATAGCAGTTGGCAGGCAAAAATGGCATTATTTGGATGAGAGGGTGAAATCCAAAAGTTATCAGTTAATGTTCGCAGGCTTAATTATTTATTTTGTTGTATCCTATTGATTATGTGGATGAACTGGTCACCTAATTCTATTATTTGTTGAATTACCGCCTTATAAATGCCAAAAAACGACTGCACGACATGATGATTAGGTTTAGAGTCCAGTTTTCCAACTTGGCTGTGGTAAAGGCTTCCTTTCAGGCGTTGATAAATCGGGCTCTTTGTGGCATACAGTAGATGCAAAAAGTTGCTGGAAACGTTCATCTGAGATTTTGGTCCATGCTGACATGATAGCATCACACAGTTGCTGCAGACATGTCGGCAAATCAATAATATGATGATATGAATCTCCCGTTTCAACACATCCCACAGGTACTCTGTTGGATTGAGATCTGATGACTCAGGACGCCAGTGAACTCAGCGTCAGGTGCAAGAAACTAGTCTGAGATAATTTGAGCTTTGTGACATGGTGCATTAACTTGTGGGAAAAAGAGTGGGTAGAATGAGTTCCTAAAGGGATGGACATGTTAAGGAACAATACTCAGGTAGACTGTGGTGTTAAATGATGCTCAGCTCGTACTAAGGGGAACACCATTACACCACCAAAACCTTGCTTTTCATGCTCAACATGAACTTCAACAGGTTGTCTTGAACATGTCTACGGGCCTAAATGAGTTGCTACCATGTGATTAGCTGAGTAAATGTATTAACAAGCATTTGACAAGAGTAGCTAATAACACAACTCACCGTTACTTCTCATCACCTCCTTCCACTCCAACAACAGCAGCTTATACTGTCTGATTTAAAAGTGTTGTAACTCATTTCAGACTTTGGAGTTTGGAGGATGTAGTTTGTGGTAGACAACTGCAATACACAGACAGGGCTCTTTCCCACCCTTATTCACACTATGTTGACAGCTTATTAGGAACACCTTATTAGGTTGGTCTAATAACAGTTACAACAGTCCTGTGAAAAATTCTACTGGCGTTAATGTTATAATGCTCAGGTTTGTTTAGACCAGTCAAATGCAATGCTGATTCATCTTTATGGTTTCAGTAGTTTCCAGTGCTGTTAAATTATTGCATGCTTGCTTCAACCCAGGTAGACACACTATATAAGACAGGCTTTAAATAAACCCTAAGGTAAGCTAACCTTCATTTGGGAGAGAAAACAAGTAAACATAAGGATTTCTTGGTTCAACTTCACACTTCTATCTTTGTCCTGGCAGCTGCTGACACATTTCCCTTTCTAATAAGTGTGTATTTTGCTGGGTGTGTTCACTTCTGCAGCTGAAGGGCAGCCATGTTATGACATTTGAGCAATTACTATATTTTGGCCAGTAAATTATAATTAATGAAGTTTAAAAATTAGATCATAGCTGCGACAAACCACACATTTCACTGTGAGGTCAAACTGTGCCTTATTACACAATCATCATAATTATGTGCACAATCAGCTTTGAGGGCAGACTTTAGGATACTGGTGGGGCTGGAGTCTTTACATTCATCGCAGCTCCAGACAGGCTTCAGGTGGCCCACACACGGGAGGTCTTGATAAGCACTTTGCCACAATCATTATTCTTGTTCAATGGATTTGAACTGAATTATCAGAACATCCAACAGGGGATTTGAATTCAAGGTGCGAAATTGGGTGATGTTTATGCTCCATCACCCAATTTCAGTGGCAAACTTGTTGTTAGCGCCGTCCTGCGGAGTGAGCTTTCCTCGATGTTATCTTTGTTGATCACTTGGGGGATGATTACAGAGGCTGGACTGAGATACGATGGTGTCGGCACACAAATTCAGAGTGCGGAGGGAGGATTGAAGCACACAGGAGACCCATGCTTGGGAATGAGATGTTAGCACCCTCAACAAGCTTTCACATTGTTTTTTTGCAACGATTCAAACTATCTACTGGATCACAGCCTGTAGCAAACTGGGGATTATTCTGCATATGCTTACAAAGCTTTAAAGTGACATTTTGGAAGTGTGTTTAACTTGCAAAGTGGTCGCTTGTGTGTGGTATTTAACAGTGATAAAGACTGCTGAGATACTGCAACAGGCCAAAGTCCATATACTATTTAAATAGACATATTTGCCCAATTAGATGATCCGTAGGGGGTTAAAAGCAAACACATACACAAATCCCCCCGCCTCAAAATAACCACTAACCCAGCCGCCCACACAGGCATGCACACACATACACAAATACAATCCATTAATCTGCTTTTTGATTCAGGTCTTAATCTCCTGTCTGCTACTCCACTGGCAGGTCCCGCCTTCCAGCTTAGTAGTAACAAAGAGGCTGGAGATTCGTGAAGAGGCTCAAACAGGCAGCATGCATCATAAAACCTGTTTATCTCTGCTGTAACCTTGTTGCCCATGCACATGTGTGTGTTTGCAGGGACCCGTGTTAAAAACACGTTTAGCTGCAGGTTTGGGGGTTGATTACATGTATTTACTAATGAGACTTTTCTCAGTCTCACAGTTTCTTTCTGTTCGTCTACAGCTGTGTTGTACAAAAACATGCGATCAGAGTTGGTTTATTAAATTGTTGGTCCTTGCAGCGGTGCTGGAGCAAACTGGAATTTGATGTCGATCCAAAATGTAAAAGCCTGATGATTTACTGCTAATAACCATGCAGGGATTGCGAGGCCTGTTTACTCATGTGCAGATGTCTTGATTACCGAGCCATTAGATGAATTGAGATAAGCTTTACCATGCTGCTCATAGATCCTGAATATCCCCCCGCGCAAATAATCAGCGCTTGTCAGTGCAAGGTTAATACAATATTCTATAGAGGGCCTCGAAAGACAACAACACGGCAGTGCAGAAAAAACTCCAAGAATGAAATGAGACACCCGCCTTAAAAACTGTGCTGAATCATGTCTGCAGCCTTGTGGGACCAATGGACTATGTCCCAGCACTGATAGCTTGACAGATGATACATTACCATCAGCTGCAGACTCTATTGTTATGACAGCAGGAAAGATGCTATCATTGGAGCAATATCCACAATCTGATAAACACACACAGCATACTGTAACACAGAGTAAACACTAATTATAGTGACTTTTTCCTGCCATAAAAGCACACACAAATGCAGTTTTTGTTTCTCTTTTTGTAAAAAATACAAGTCACACTGGAATATTGGTGAAGTACTGTGCAGTTGCCACTAGATGTCTCACTCCATGCTTGTTTTTAGGCCACACACATTTATACACACACATACACACACACACACACACACATGCACACGCACGGTCACATGCAGGGTGCACATGGTGTGTTTAATATGACCAGCCTAGCCACTCTCCACATGTGTCGCAGTCTCCTCTGGGAGGACAGGAATGCATCTGCCTCCCTCTGTCTGTCTAACACATTTCTGGGAAAATAGCCCAAATCTGAGGCTCAGGAGGAGGGATACACATACTCACACAAACAAATATACACCTGCGCGTCTGAGCAAAAATAACAATCATTTGTGCAAATATATTAATGCGCCCCAATTTTCATTTCATATTATTGAATTTAGAAAACATTGGTGTGATGCTGATTATCCCTACATGCTGGAAGAGATGCAGTAATAACGCTGGTAATGATAAAGATTTATGCAGCAGTTTTCTAAGCCCGGGTCCAAATAAAAAAGTAAGCATATCAGCAATCCATTAGCTCTAATGAGGAGAGAGTTAAACTTCTAGATCTATCAGGTACTCAGAAGCAGTTTCAGCAAATACAGTAGGGTTTACCTATTTGCTCTAGTAGTGTTTTGAATTTCTGTATTGTGTTGTGCTGAGGGCAATAGGTGCCTTCTGGACGACGGAAAGCAATGAATAAAGGAAATGCAGCATGCACTATTGGAGCTGGAATTATGGTAAAATTCATAGAAGCATAAGCCACTTCTAGGTCGATAGCCCTTACTTCTAGGGAGAAGCTTGCTGATTAATTAAGCGTGAACTGTTCAAGGATTTTCTCAGATAGGATTGTGCTCCAGCAGCAGAGTGCTGTTAACATTAGAACTTCAAAATTTAGTTGGCAAATTAATTAACAGAATTTCCATTATCAGTTAATCAGTCAGCACAAACATACATTCACTGGCTTGAGTTTCTGCTGCCTTTTATGTTTTGTATTACTGTAAATGTAATACGCATATTTGCGCTTTATTTACTGTTAGGAAAGGAAAATAGCATTTTTCTACTTTAACTACTTAATTTCTAAATCAATTATGTCATAAATGATTTAAATACAATTAAATCAAGTCTAAGTCTCTTTCTTTGCTGGAATATGATCAAGTGAAGCCTCAGTAAGCCATAAACCAACTTCCATGTGACACCAATTTAATTAATAAGCATGTACTTTATATAAAAGGTGTATGACGCTTTGATGTCGCCCATTGGTTTGTTGGCTATTATGATAGTGCTCACATATAATAATTCTATGTAATTCAAGAATTACATGCGTTGAAAAACTGAGAACAGACTTCTTGAATGGGCTGTTAGTACAATTAACCACAGGGGCTATGTGCAACCCATTAACCACACGCAAGTCATATTATTTGTCTGATAACTGCATTAAAATGCTCCTGAAGGCACCAACACCACAATCATGATAGAGAGGTCGAATTAGTCACCGAGCAGATTCTGTGAGTACCCACCTATCATTCAAAGTGGTCACGTCCCAAATAGAAAAGTATTAATACAAATCCATGAGTCATCTAAAGATTTATACCTGTAGATGTCACGAAAGGGCAAATTAGCTATAGAGAAAAAAGCAACGTCTTGTTGGGTATTACAACAGTAACTCTGTGAGGACGGACCAATAACTATATAAAAGAAGAACATATTGTGGCATCATTCGCTAGCTGTGGACTTGAGTGTTAATTTTGGTATTTTGAAGCCAGAAGTGACCTTATGAAGCTAGTTAGCCTGGTTAGCTTGGTTACAAACTTATATAAGCCATAAGCCATCCAAAATGTGCCAACAGCACACAAACAGTTAAGCACTCTAGGTTATTGATTCAAAGTAGTAGCAGACTAGCAGACTCCAGCCACAGCAATCCGTGTCAGGGTATTTGTCAATCGGCAGGCCACACCCCTAACTCAATTATGGAGGTGGAGGATTCACAACACAGAGTTGTTACGAGGGGGGAAACTATCTTTGTACCAGGCTGTAAAGACACCATTAATGCTATAATACTGGTCTTTTTAACATAGGGATTGACTCCTTTTTGAAGTCAGCTACAAATGAGACTTGGGCACATCTGGACCTTCAAACACATTCTCATCCCACACGTAACATACCGACGCTATGTGACAAATTGTCTGTAGGTTACGCTTTCGGAGGCTTGAGAGCCGGTTGGAATGAATCTATACATGTAAATGTGTTTTATATTCTGATCATGAATCGCTTTGGACAGGGTAAAGGTTATGGTTAAGGTTAGGGTTAGGACTGGAATGGATGGCTGGAGCATGTCTTACTGCCACAAGCGGCATTCTATTGGATTCGAATGCAAATGTGGTGCGTCTCATAAGGATGCAGAAGGGTACCTTTCACGTTACTATGAGACGCCTCGGGACATGACAAATTGTCGGTATGTTACGCATTAGGAATAAGAATGCTCTGGTACCTTTGGTTGTCCCTGACCAGCCCAATGTCCATGGGAAATTAGGATTCAAATGCAAATAAGCCATGAAGTTTACTCCCCAAATGGCTTTCTATTTTTGTGTGATTTGTGTGAAATCACAATATGACTTTGTAGCTTTTATTTCGAACGGAACTGCTGTTTTTTTGGTTTTCAAATTAAAATCTACACATGTGGGTGTGTGTTCAAGGATGCAGTTTCACTTGAAATGCATTTATGAGAAAGTTCGTTTGTCAGCCCTAGAAGATATTAGCTCACATCAAAAAAAGGAAAATGGAGAATGTTGAGATTTTAACAAGACATTTACTTCTAAGTATTGATTTACTGAAGTCAGAGGTAAAAGTGTGTGCTCAGTTTCTGGAAAGCAGATGTGTTTAATGGTTACAATTTGAATCATCAGTATGAGACCAAACATGTAGAGAAATACAGGAATCTGACTGATGCAGATCATGTACTTTGAACCTTTTTTTTTTAACAAGCTTTACACATCAAGGGATGGAGCAGTCAAGACCAGCTTTATGATTTCTCACAAAATCACAAAAAACAGTAAGTCATTCTCTGATGGGGTGTTTATCAAAGAGTGTTTGGTGGAGGGTCTGTCACGCTAATATGCCCTGAGAAAAAGAAAAAGAAACATTTGAGAAAGTGCACCTCTCCAGGCAATCCGTAACAAGACGAATGGAGGACACCGCGGGAAATATGGAGCTTCAGCTGGAAAACAAAGCAGACAATCTTGACTTTTTCTCTTTGGCTTTGGATGAGGACTGTGATGTCTGCAATACAGCCCAGTTACTCATCTTCGTACGTGGGATAATGAAAGTGTTTGAGATTATGGAGGAGCTGGCAGCAAAGCGTTCAATAAAAGGGACTAGGCAGGGAGTGATTTGTTCACGGAGGTAAGTGCATGCTTGGATAAGCTGGGACTGAAATGGAACAAACTGGCAGATGTTACAACCAATGGCTGTCCAACTCTGACAGGGAAAAAATTGGGATTGTTGAAACAGATGCAAGATAAGGGAATGAAATAAATCCAGAACTGAAATGGATACACCAGGAGGTGTTGTATAAGTCAGTGCCGAAAATTAACCATATGTTGTAACTAAAATAGTTAGCAGTGAATTACAGGTAGGTTGTTGCAATTTTGGAGGTACTTTAGACTGAACGTGGTGACATAGGCTACCACTGAGGAATAAACTGAATTAAATGTACAGCCTGGTGAAGGCTTACATGGGAAAATTACAGTTTCTTTCAAACTAACTGGAGAGCAATGTTATTACCCACTTAGCTGCTTGCAATGAAGATGTTGGTTCTCCTCGGATCTACCTTCATGTGTAAACAAACTTTCTCATTGATGAAGTTCACCAAATCAAGATACAGATCCTTCCTCAGTCATAATCACATATCTGCTGTTCTTTGCATTTCTAACTCAGATATTGAGTCTAACGTTTATTCACTTGTACGAACCAGTACTACTATAAACTGGTACTCTAACCAGTACCAGTTTATAAAGAAATAAAATTAATTTTACGCAGAACTGAGTTCCTCTTATTGGTGTGGCCTTCCATATCAGTTTCAGTTTCTTATATGGCCCCTTGGAATTAATTCGCCACCCCTGACCTCATTTTTTAGTGCTGGATGGAGACTACTCCAAGGGACTGGAGCCAGACTCAAGTGGCCATTTGGGGAACTGCAGCTTTTGGTTTCACTTTTAAGCCCCAGACGTTGGTATTTACTCAGAATTAAGTTTCATTTGAAACATTTTAAAAGGTAAGTTGACCTGTAACGAGGTGAAAACTGCAAAATCTGCATGTTCATGTAGAAACTAATTGACATGACTGTGTATTGTGGGTTTGCATGAATGTGAAAGTAAGCCACTAATAGGTTTACCTAAACCATTCAGTAGAACTAACAACAAGTTAGTTATCTGCAGTCAGATCAATTAATAATAGATTCATGAATGTAATTATTGTGCTTTGCATGTGCTTTAGTTGCGTATTTTTGTATACTGGGCCATCGACACACAGGCACTGCAGACGTGCTCTGTCTATGAAATGTCTATGAAATGTCATTGTATGTTGTATTGGTTATATATGTACTATTAGAAGTGCAATTTAAATTGCACTTCTAATAGATGCGTATCTGTTAATAGGTGAATAACCCAAACAGTTCTGACCCGACTAACAAGCATGCCATGAATCCCCTTAAAAGCCTAGAGTGATTGCAGCACATGCTTTTCCATTCAAACCAATGCTCCAGCTGTAAAACCTGTGAAGGTTAGCTGTTGTCATGCATGGTGATGTGATGTATTACAGGCTTTCAGTCTTGGTCCTGCCTCTCGCTGCAGGCCACCTATTTCCCCATGAATCCTCACTCGCTCTGTCTTGGGTTGTAAAATCTGCCCGTTTGAGTACAGCTGTGTGTGTTTGTGTCTGTCAGTGTGACTATGGCGAATAAGCTCCAGAATGTGTGTTATCTATTAATTCCTTCATTAAGCTCTTATCACCAGTTTTAATGCCAATTAAGATGCGCTTTAATGTGACGGCAGGGCGGGCAAGCGACTATGCACTTCTCACTCCACAGTGACAAGAGAAGAGGGGTAGACCACGTTCAGACAGGACCACCCGCTTGCCTTATCAAACCACCAAAGGCACCACAGGCCTGTTAGTTTTGCCTCTTTAGTACTGACACTGTTTAATGTGCTCTGTATGGCAACACCTAGCACTTCAGTCACTGCAAACATATTGAAGGCCAATTTGATGTGGGCATCCCACCGTAGAGCAGATTGTAGTGGTTCCTGCTTGAGTTTTTTTTAAACATAAATTCAACACATTTCATCTGAGTTTTAAAATAGATTAAACTTTAGAAGCATTTGAATGGAGGGTTTCTGAGTCTCACCAGAAGACAGAACTGGGAGATGAGGGCAAAGAGGCAAAAATCACATGCTCCACTTCACAACGTAGGACATGTAGAAGTCAGAGGTTTCTCTGAATGTGAGCTGACACTGCTCTGCTATATGAACGCACAGGATAGACACCACATTTAGATGGGTATGTAGCCGCATACAGACAGGTGCCTTCTGTGTTCGTACCATATGGAACAAGGCAAAACTTTTGCAAACACAGTCAGGGTCACGATGAACACTTTTCTGTGCATTATAATTAGGTAGCATTGACAGATCTGCAATATGCAGAGTAAGCAGATGGCTCATGGACAGTGAGAGGGAGGGGCAGGCAGGGGGTGTTGTGCCACGACGGGCTACAGGTCTCGTGTTATAGCAGCTGGCTGTCAACTCTGGGATGCTGTATGTCAGCAAAACGAGTTTTTAAAAAGGAGACTGAAGAGTGATGGAGATTGAAAGAAAAGAGAATAATGGTGGATTGAGGATAAGGAGATCTAATATTGGATCATAAATGATATACTGCAACTTATGACTGTCACTATCAATACGGGTTTTTTTTGGCACTTTCTAAAGCGATCAATTATTTTGTCAGAATAATACTGAATCAGTCAGACTATTGTGTAATTCTAAATAAAGCCGATGTATGATTTGTATTGTCTGACAGTAAAAGATCAGAATAATATTTGGTATATTGAAAAGTATGACAAATAGCATAAAATGCTTATACTTTCAGAAGCTGCAAGCAGCAAATTTTTTAGCAGTTTTGTTCAAAAATCTGATTATTTTATGGTTAAAATAATTCAATTTTGTCTTTTGACTATTTTAGTAATTGGCTAATTGTTTGGGCAGCAGACTTACAGTGGCCCACTGGAAGTGACTATAAGGCTGATTTTGACTGTAAAAAGTTTTTTTTTTCTACAGACATAGAACCCAAAGATGTCAAATGGTAATTAAAGCATATGTAAATAGTCATACAAGGTTATGGTCTAAATCAAGATAGCTAAAAATAACTAAATAAGAATACAAATCTGAGCAGTCTGCAGAAACATTCAGTCAATACCAAAAGCAAACTATTTTCAAACAGTGCTGCTATAGCCCTGGTGTACTACGCTGACATGAACCGCAAGTCTAAAATATACTGGACTGACCTTTCTATGAATGTCATAAACCAGAACTACAGCACTTCCTTTCGTGTGTTTCTTCATCTCCTCTCCCTGTGTGGCACTGATGTCTCTTTCCTCCCCTCTATTTCCACTCTCTATCCTTCTCAATCCCAGCTTTGATGTATGCATGAGGGAGGATTTC
Source organism: Pelmatolapia mariae (assembly GCF_036321145.2). Lineage (NCBI taxonomy): Eukaryota > Metazoa > Chordata > Actinopteri > Cichliformes > Cichlidae > Pelmatolapia > Pelmatolapia mariae. The sequence goes on along the minus strand of NC_086231.1, from coordinate 16,591,355 downwards.
CTGAAGACCAAAGAGGCCATTACCCAGGGGCCATTAGGCCTCTAGTAGAGCATGTCAATGAGTGCTGAGTCTTGCTCTGTTTTCACATGCGACCACTTGTCTATGTGGGTGAGGCAGGGAAAGATTCTCCGGGGGAGATAAAATAAAATGTAGCTTTTAAATGCTCATATTTCTTGCAAATACATCTCTACTTGTAATATCGCAGCGCTGTTTGTGTGCCCTGCTGTAGAATTTAACATAGTGTTTGTTTACTGTACTGTTGCACGTGTTGAGGTTGGGTCATTAATTGGCGCTGTTGTTCTTTCATGCAGACTAAGAACGAGGGGAGTGAGTCATCATCATCAGGATGAAACGCTCTGACATTTGAGCACGAAAGTCCCAGAGTGCTTTGCAGCCCATCGTCTCTGGGTATGTTTGTATTTTACAGTAAGGTATACAGAGCACTGGGGCCTGAATCAGGGATTTCCCTTATTGATTTTTTCACAAAGCGGTTAGATCGTGTAGGAAAACGCTGCATTATAGAGCCAAGCAAATAATATGGCATAGTGGGCTATATAAATATTTATGTAAAATAAATGTCTTCTTTGGAGGCTTTTTTTCTGATCTTCTGAGTGGATAAAACTAAATAGGGGGATAAGCTGTGAGGTGAGCAGGGAGCGAAGTAAAAGAGACACAAAGGGAAAATAACCTTGATTACTGGAATCACTTTGCTGATCTATTCAGTACATCCCCGTGGAGGACAAGGGCACTGTGTCTTTTCTCTGCTATGGTTAAAAAAAATACTCTCAAAGAGAGCATGTGGCAAATGAGTGACAGTATATCATGCTCCTGTTTTTACAGGAAACACTTGAGAGGTTCATTGAAGTTTTCTGAGAGCCTTGGGGCTCTCTCTCAAGGGCAACTGACTCTATCATCTGCACTGAATGCGATGCACAGTCATTGTCTAATCAGAAAAATAAAATCTTAGCATTCAGCATGCTGACTAGAGTCGGTTTTACAGAGGGTGAAGCCTCACTTTTTCTGTCCAGCCCACCAGAACATCAGCACAGAGGCCACAGAAAGAGATGGAGGAGGAGGTTAAGGGAGAGAGAACGATGGATAAGGTGGAGGAAAAGTGAGATAAGAGACCAGTGCATCTCTGTGTGTATGTGTGTGTACTTGTCTGGATGTGTGGAGCGTGCCTTTACTGGTGACTTCCCCTGAGGCCTGCAGACAGGGAAACAAGGAGTGATTAATTTTACTCTAACCTACTTGGCCTCTGTCTAGGAGAGCACTCCTCAGAAAGGAAGCTGGAGTCCAGTACACAGCTACGAATCCTGCCTCCTTTCGCAACACTCACAAGGATCAATAACAGATTGGCAGGTCAATCACTTCAGACCAAAACGCACGGCCAATGAGAGACACTCTATGTAGCGGAGCCCCGCCTCTTGTCTACTTTTCTCACCCTCTGAAGGCTCAGCAAAGCTTGAGGCCATTGATCTGTGTGTTTTCACTGAGCAGATCCCTTAGCTGGCCTGATCGATCAGCTATAATAAAGAGTGGATTCTCTATAAGCGTTGCAGCGTGGTCAATGAGATCCAAGGCCCCAGGGTGACAATCACCTCTTTTATCTTCCTCTCTTCTGCCCACGAACGCCACTGCAAGTACGGGTGAATTAAATTAAATTTGCATTTAAGGTGTGACATTGTTGAATATGACCCGGCCAACACGCGGTGTTACTTAAATTGGTTGCCAGTGTTATTTTGGTCCCCAAAGGTATGTGTACACACTGTTATTTTATTTGCATAGATTTAAAAAAAAAAAAAGTCCAGCTCTGGACAGCTCTTTTATTGAGAGAAATCTACATACTGTTCGCTCATTTAAAATTAGTTAATTTTTCTATGTCCTGGCCCTTTGAGTCAGGTGAATTGAGATACGTTGGCCTAATGTATGTTTGAGTGGACGGATTGAACCAGGGGTGTCAGTGAGTCAGCACAAACGTTTAGTGTGAGCCAGCCAACCTAGCAGTATCTGGTTGCTGTTATTATTAATGCGACGATGGGGAGTATAATGGCGTAAATTAATGTGTGAGAGTAGCCATCAATTAAGGTTATTTTTCCAAGCGTGGGGAATAGTAATGTATCAAAACATGACTGTTTCCTGCTTCTCTGCTACACATTTGTTTGGAGGGTTTGGATGAGAGGGAGATGCTCAATATGATTAAAAAAAACTATTGCTCTGGGAACTATAGAAGTGCATTTGTTTCCTCATTTCCTGAGAAACAACGGCCAGATGTTTGTTCTGACTGAATGATCCGTGACATCTATGTACATAAGCAGGGGACTGCTACTGCTGTAGCTCTTCATCCCTGCCATCAGGTGGGTTTTTCCCCCTCCTGCTGAGGTCCATGCCCCGCAGTGTGTCCTTTCTACCAAAACAGCCCCGTCTTCTCTGTCAGGGAAGAGACAGAAATGCTGTGCAGCAACCCTGCCGACTGCTGTGCGGCTTTCTGTAGCAGAGCACCTGCGTGTCCCCTGCCGAATGACTGAGCCAAGGACAACACAGCTACAAGAACGACTGTCTCTCTGTGCCCAGCAAATGAGCTGAGAGATGCATGGCTCCCCCAGGAGCAGCCGAGGGGGACCGAGTGTCCCGAGCCTGCGCTTTTGACTGGCAGACAACTGGAAAAATCAGGAAAAAAAACCCAAACCTGAAGCCCTAGCACCTTAATCCCTAAACTCTGGGTTTTTATAGTGTTGCTTGATCGCAGTAATGAGAATAAATATGAAGTGGCACACCTTAAGTCAGAAACTATACCGTGTCTATATATTATATGGGTTTTGTTTAGGCGCAAATGTGCCCTCCAGTTATGGAAACAGGAAGATCAGAGAACAGAGCAGTGCAGGAAAAGGTAAAAAAGCAGGTACAGGTGTGCATGTGTGCACACATACAAAGACACACACACACACACACACACACACACACGCACACACACACACACACACACACACACACACACACACACACACGCACACACACACACACACACACACACACAGCTGATAGAAGGAGATAGTCACTTCTCCAGGGGGGAACTTCATGCTGAATTACATTTACTCTGAGGTTTCTGTGCATCTCTCCTCCTTGTTTACCTTTAAAATGAACGCTATCTGACTTATATGTCCAGAGGAAAAGTTGCTCCACTCAAATATGACCTATTAAATAGCTTATGATAATGGGAGGTTGCTATTTATGAGAAACAAGGAGACAGACCCTGCCTTTCTGTAAATTCAAAGCCCCTCGATCCAAATAGCCGGTGAGAGCATGAAACACTATTGCTAGGTATCTAGGTAGCTAATTTTCCTTGCATCCATTTAAATGTTCATCCACTGGACGAGAGGTCTTAATGAGTAGAACAAATATAGTTTGGGAAGCAGCCCCAAGGCCACTGCTGCTGACTGTTTATACTCTAGTTAATATAACATGGCCCTCTGGTGTTATGCTTCCAACTACCCCAAATGACACCTTGGTTTCTGATCATAATCTCGAGTCTGGTGAAAACACAAGAGTATGAACTGGACATGAGGAGGAGGAGGAGGTGGCCTGATGCGCGCCCCCGTCTGTTGCACAGAAGTAGGTTGTTTGAATGGAGGAAGGGCCGCCAGTGCCAACAGCTGAGTCAAGTGTCACAGATGGACGAGGCGATTACAGGAAGTTGGGCTACCAGGCTTACAAAAATAAAATGCTACAACTCTAAAGCTTAAATCTAGCTAGAGAGCTTTCTTTAAAAGAGCAGCTAATTTTCGAAGTTGGTGAAAAAAGCGCACCATATGTGGTCAAAAAATGCTCATATGATCTAAGACCGCTGAAATCCGGGTATTTTCTGATTAAAAAAACACTTTTGACAGGTTTTCTGGTCTCTTTTCTGTTGGATACTGGCCTAAAGGCGTCACGTTGTTTTATTTTGAAAGTCACTATGGGAAAATTGAAGCGGCATAGCGACCAGCTTCACCGTGTATGGTTGTTACATTGGAGACGTTGGGAGAGAAAAGGAGCAAATGTGCGCGGCGACGGAGAGGGAGGGAGGAAAGCGAGTGCGCAAATAGGCAGCCAGGCACATCGGCAGCCGCGGCAGAGCATCTTCCTGATCCTGATCTCCCGTGTCTTCAGCTGCCAATTCTTCGTGTGCGTCTCTGATTGAGATTTCACTGCCGGGCTGAAGTGTCCAGAAGCCTCCGCCAACCATCACCTCCCACTACACACTTTCTCCGGAGCTCGGTTATTCTTAGCTCAGCTGTGAGAGACTGTCCTTCCGGTCCTTCTCTTATTTATCTCAGTTTCTTGAATATTTAATGGAAAATGGCGATCTGCGCACAGTCGTACGGTGTCTTCTGCCTCTTGACAATCCAAACTGTACTTATCATATGCGTCTCCACGCCGACAGCCGGGACCCACCTCTTCCCACAGCACTACACGTAAGTACCCTGCACGGTTTTGGTGGGGAGGATAAACTGGGGGGGTGCGGAGTGCGGAACTAGGACAGGTGGCCCCAGACGAGCCTGCACATGAAGCGGCGTTTACCTTGGTGCGAGATGAGCCGCTGTCCCTGATGCTGACACGCAGACGCAGCTTTCGTCTCCGATGCTGCGTTATGAGTGTCATTCTCACACGGCTTATGTTGTTGCTGTGGTGGTGTTGGTGGGCACTGGCATTAAAGCCCAAAGTCTTATTCCGCTAGTGACAGTCAACATGGAGCACGCACATGTGGCGAAAGAAAAAGGGGGTGGGGGGGAAAACACAGTGCCAGCGATAGTTAAAAATACAAAAATATTAAAGCGATAGTCCGAGTGTTGTTTTGCTGTCAGTGCAGGAGGGAGAATATCCCGCTTAGACGCAGTCCTCTACAAAGTCTCTAAAAGCACTGGCACCGTGAAAGTAATCATATCTATCTCACCGCAGGGTGGGTTTTTTTTTTGTTTTTGCTTTTAATGGCTCATTTTGTTTCAGACTCTAAATGTGGAAACGTTACACTCGAAATTTAGACGCACTTGAGGGCAGCATTACAAGTGACCGCAGGGCGCAGAAAGTAGTAAAGCATCCAGCTGTGAGGAGAGCACAAAAAATAAAGCAAAAATACAAACACACAAACAAAAAACAACAACAACAAAAAAACTATTTCTGGAATTGTTCAGCGCACATCTGTTGGGGGGAATATTTAGCATTTATACCCCCATTCCCTTCTCTTATGCGAACATTATAATAATTTCACCTTGAAGGACGCGCAAAGGCGACTGAAGCCAAATGTTTACCGCGACAGTTTACCACCTGTGCACCGTCAGCTATTCAATAAAAGTCAGTAATTTACCCCCCAAAAAATATTTTCCCTATTTTTTTTCTTTCAATGGCTATTACTTCACGTAAGATTGTATTTCAGAGTTCCGATAATCCTCTTTATGCTCAACAATAAACCCTCGTGAGTGCAACAGTTAGTCTCACACTGAAGTATCGCTCCAAATGTCGCCCTCTTTATAATAACCATGACGTGATGATCTGATGCGAAGACTGTGTGTAGCCCGTAGTGCTGTTTAGTCAGTCAGGTTCCCAGAGATGATTCCTGTGTGATGCATCAACCAGATCATGTCTTTAAAATCTCCGGGCTCTGTTAATTTGATGGCCAAGGTGACTTTCAAAAAAAAAAAAAAAAAAAAAAATATCAGTTATCTTTTATTCTACTGTGGATTGACTTAAAACTACAATTTACCGGATCACTGATTTGATTGTTTTAGCTCTGTAAGTGATGCAGTTAATTTATCTTACACCCGAGTTACTTTGCAAACAAAACCCTGAAATTCATTCATTTATTATTACTTTTAAGCAACCCTATTTTCCATCTCCCCCATTTAAAGACACGTTTATTTTCCAAACCTACGTATACTTTATCACTATTATACACTATCGTTCCTTTTTAATAGAGAAACTGTGTCATTATTTCTTACTTTCCCAGTGTCCTTGTTTAAGCAGATAAAGAGAAGCTGAATATTCTGTAGGGCTGGTTATATATGCAGTCTGTGTTTTATCCAGTCATCTCTTGAGATTTCTAAACTGGGTTTTGGGTCACCCACATCACTGTGGTATTTGCCAGAATTTGACAGTTAATTGAAGTGTATCGGGAGCAATGATGGCAGTTTATTTGATGTATAGGCCTGACACACACAGACACACAAACACACCCATGCACGGGTCAGAGCTTCTCTGTGTTCGAGGTCTAGCTGAAGAAATGCACGTATAAGGATGCTCGCTTCATTTTCACAGCAGTCGCCAGAAAGTGTGTGCTTTCTACAGCTTGCCATCTACCAGTATGGTCTGCGTAGTACTAAATATTACACTGAAGTGTTGTTTATGCTTATAATTTAGTATGTATGTAGGTGTGTGTGGTAGACTGAGAGGTATCTGCAGGGGAAGTTATTTCCTCATTTCTAAAAAAAAAAAAAAAGTTGATAACTGGACTCTAAATGGTCATTTTTATAGTCTTTTCTAGAGCAGTAAAATCTTTTCTGGCAAAATATCATCAGCACTTTGCACCAGATGATATGACCACACACAAAAATAGCCCACCTTCTGCCCTAATAGATAGACGAGAGTGGCACTTCGAATGATGAGATCCATTGCGGCCGAATGAGCGTAGTGACAGTATGGGTCTGACTCACACAGGTCTTCCATCCAAACTCATTTCATCACACTTTCTGCTTTTCCATAATGTTTGGCTAACATAAATCATAAAACAAGCAAGACGAATCAAAACACAAGAAGGCAAATGGCAAAGTTGTACTGCTGCTTTGGACTACAAAGAGCCAGAGAGCATCAGTCGGCTTTCATGTAGTGCATTATGACAACTTTTGTCTTTTAAAGAGAGATCACAGCTTTCATAATGCAGAAGGTCTCCGAGCACTCACTGAGCATTAGGCCACAGTAATGCGTATAATTTACCAAACAACCACGTCCTGCTATCTCTGCAGCTGCTATTGAATGAACAATTCTGCATATTTGATACTGCAAGATATTTTTTTGCCACGCAGTCTCCAACTTCTTGCTTTCTGCTTTAAAACATTGTTATGCCAGCTTTATGTGACCTGGTGTGATGCAAGTCGTGTAGTCTGTTCACTCACAGAATATAAATATGACACAGATGTTATTTGAAGTGTTAAATGTGTTCAACTTAGACTGAAACCATCAGATAGGAGGCTTTTGTGCATCAGTGCACGTGTGTATAAATGACCTATAGATACTTTTATCACAATATGAGACACAATTTTAGCTGAGATTTTTAGATTTATTAGATTTTAATTGGTGGCCTAAGCTTAAACATATGTCTTGACATAATATGCAGTGGAAGGGTATTTATGTGTAGCTCACCTACAGGTCTCCCAATCCAAACTTGTGTGTCTTTATCCCTGGAGTGGGCAATGTGAAAAAAGTAATATGGCCTTAATATTGCTATGCATTTTTTACATACTGGCTAAAATATTCAAATCACATGGTGAACATTCAAACTGATGGCTATCCTTCTGTGTCAAATCAATCTCATATTATTAAGAGAAACATGCATCTCATGCAAGCATGCAGTCTCTCTCAATTAAGTCACAATAGCATCTCTATAGAAGGAATTTTCTTCACTGTAATATGTGTTAGAGATTACACAATGAAAAGGTAAATGGAAATATTAAGTTACTGCCAAACTGTAATATAAGATCGATAGATAGATCTATCTATCTATCTATCTATCTATCTATCTATCTATCTATCTATCTATCTATCTATCTATGATGTTGTGTGTAGTATCCAGACTAAAGAGGTTGCGTAAGAAGTCTGCCTGGCTCGGGGACAGAGGTATTGTCCCTCACTGTTAGTATCACTGTGTCCTGCTCAGCTTTGTTCTCACTGTAAACTTGTTTTCATTTCATATTGAATGACCTTTTTATAGTCACAGCTTCCCCCCCTTCTCTGCTCCTTTTAGAGGCCCTCTTGCTTTCCTTTAATCACGGTCCCTATAAACACAGGGAACTTGCACACTCGCTGGCGTGTTTGCTCTGCTGTTACTCGCTTGATGAAGCCCGCTCTGGCTTGGTGATTATGGCGGGCGCTGTCACTACTTGGCAGATTTGTGCAATTTAATAAATCTGTCTCCCCTCTTGTCTTCAGAGCAAATCTGACATTTAAAGATGACATTTGTCTCCGTCATCATATTAAAAGACAAACGACTGTGTTGTTGATGCTAGTGATTAGCTATCTGCAGGCTGCTGAAAGGAAAAAGGTTGGCATGGAATCAGTGGTTGGCTAGCAAACACATGACAGAATTTATTCATCTGATTGCTGAAAGATGATCTTTCATAATAGGTTTTTTTTTGTTCTCCTTTTTTTCTGTGAAAATTTCTTGTTGGCTTTTCACATGAGTTGTTCAGCATGAATCTTGGTTGGCAGGTTGGCCCCTGCTGCTTCTCTAAAGTGATCTGGTAAAAATCTTCATCCATTAAGTCATTTGTTGCTTGCTGAGAGATATACAGTGATGAGCTCCAGCCGTTTGATCTCTTAATTCCAAACTTGGCTCCGTCTAACGGAGATCAGCTCCTGCTTAGGCTGCACTTCTGTCAGACCTGAGCAGTTTTATTGCAGAACCGCTGATCCCAGCCGAGCGTAGACAGGCACGTACGCTGCCGGTCCTGGACGGAACACATACATGCAAGATGTGATGGGGAGAGAAGATGCTGATGACCAACCCAGACATTAACTGGAGATAGGATAGTGATACTTCCAGACAGGCATCCCAAAAGGGGCAGAGTGTGGCAGTTTTCCAGCAGAAAGAGAGCCACACACTGCCATCGTCTTGCAAATGCACTCACTTATACGCAGTGGTAGAGAAATGAAAGTTTTCGTGATGATGTTGAAATGATAATGTTGAAAATGTCTTAACTTTACTTTTGCAGAATGATTCACTGGGCTGGACGCATTGAGAAGGAGCTGGAAAAGGTTCTGCAGCACGTCACCGGAGCTCAGCAGATGAGATCGGTAAGTTGACGTCATGCCTGCATGTGACGCCCCGCATTTTCCTGCATTATTAATCAGTATGATTGCACTGTTCTTCAAGGTACAGCGTGAGGGTGTGGATATCTTTAAGGTACTGTGTTGACTTGAGTGATGAAGTGAGATAATATAGAAGAAGTGATCTTCTATATTAGCGTGACATAACTTCACGAGTGGAGATGACTGCGTTTTTTCCAAATCATCTTTTGCTGTCAAGAATTTTCCTTTGGCCAGATCCCCCTTAACATCTAGTAACCTCTGGATTGATTGCTCATTTAATTTGAAATAAGCATTTAAAAAATTGAGACACACATTAGGCATGATTATGGTGTTGGATATTTAAGTGTCTACCTCCCAGTTTAGTGTTTTGGGGTTTTCCTTCTTTTTTTTGCACCACATGTCTGTCCTGTGATAGGCAGATGGTTTAGTATAGTGTGACTGACACAGTTTCATCATATTTGTGCTGCGTGCGCGTGTTGGCCACGTTTCCAGAGTTTGTAATTCACCCTGAAATAAACGCTTCATTATTGCTGTGTAGATGAGTATGATTCATCCAGCCAGTACGGAGCCTGTGGCTTTAATTCCAGCAGCAACAGTGGTTAGTGCGATGGCTATGTCGATCTGCAGGGCCCACGACCCCTTTATAGGAAGTCTGGTTCAGCTCTCTGTTAAAAGGTCCTAGCCTCTGATCCTATGAGTCTTACCCAGTACGTAACGCAGAGTTCAGATGAAGCCGATGTGGGTGAGGGGGCTCGCCCAGTCCTGACTGCCTCGAAATCATCCCAATGTCTTCCCTTTCTTCATCTGGTAAATTTTATGAAATCATACATTTTTAAAGTCAGATGTTCAGAGATCAGAGCGTCCACTGTGGCACATCATTCCTCACACACACACACACACACCCTCATATCTCTTAAGGCCGTTTCTACACAGGCTTTTAGTTAGGCCTGAGTTAGGCCTGTATTTTCACATTATTATATTGGTTAACTTAAACATAATTATAACTGTCTGGTTATATTTTTATCAGCATTTATCATAGCAAAATTACATATGAATCATATTTCTGTGTCTATAAATCACATAAAAACCTGGATGATGAGTCTTTTACTTCTGGTTGGAGCTGAGCCGAGAGATCTCAGCCTCCATGACAGCTGTTAGTATAGTGGCGACACTGATGGATCCCAGAGAGGAGGAAGTAAGCTGACAGAAATCGTGCTGGTGTAAAGGGTAATGACCATTAGTGGATATCAGGCGTGCACTCAGACAGCATGATAGAGACAGGTTGATTTTTAGCACTCATCCAGTGTAAACAAAACACAGAGAGAGTGTTTACCTGCTAAAATGTTTGCCTTTTGCTTTTTTGTTGCTCCCACTGGGCAGTGTGGATATCTACACAGGCAGTAGACTTTAAAAATAAGGCGAATCATTGTTTGAAAGTATCTGAAAAATGCATTGTATCTCAAGAATATTGTCATTTTTAAAACAGTATTGATTTAAATGTGGTGTAGATGCATTCTGGGGATAAACTGGGTGGAGAAAGGCTTTTTCAGCTAAAGAGTTTGAAGAGTTTTCTCAACGTACAAAGTAGCCGATCACCCTTTAACTGATCTAAAAGGTTAATAAACTACTAAACTACTACCCTCTTTTTAAAAAAAATAATTCAGTTTGTATCTCAAGTTGACCGGATCTGTGAATCCACTGAAAAGTAACCAATAAAAACTATCCACATTTCCCCACTTTTTTGTAGTGTAAAGACAGAAAACATTCACATTTAGTGCAGTTCAGCTGCAGCAGTAAGTCACTTTTCTTCACATTCAGTCTGTTTGCTGTCATTGAAAAGAAATGCTGCTGCCATAAATCACACAAACACGTTTGTTTATTCATGGGTAATGTCTCTGTCAGGAGGAAGGCTGTAAAACTGACAATTTGTTTTATCCCATGGCTCGGGTTTAACTAGCAGTTTGGACGGCTGTCACGACCCGATCACTTCCGTCAATAATGACCTGCAACACAGTGTTCCTGATGCAATATGTCCCCTTAGATTTGTTGGCTGTAGTTTAATTCTTTCATGTTTTGTTTTTGATTTCTGATTATTGTTAAATTACTCCATTATTTTCTTCACTAAATGTTGGAAATGGCAAAAAAGGCTGTCATATTACTACTCATTATAAAACTCATTCAGCATGTATAGCTGAATGAACCTGAACTTAATGATTCCTAAAGCTGCAAAGTGGTGTTGACATGACGTTAAATGCTCAGTAGGATTTAAGTTCTGTGGATTTAAACTAATTTCCACTGGCGGTGACTCGAGTTTATTCTGTGGGCCAAACCCAATGAAGCCACTCTCTTCTGAAAACGCTGCGTCTGCCTGGCGATGTTTTGCGTGGGGTGCCCATATGGCTGTGCGTGCATGTGTATGCGGTGGCCTGACTGTGTGCACAGGCCGGGTGCGAAAGAACATTTATCATTGCCCCAAACAGGAGTCGTCACAGGGTGTGCTAAATGGCCCAGCATGCCTAGAAAAGCCATTTTCTAAATGGATGCCTCTCTCTATACGTGTGTCTGATAGAAATCTTCCCAGGGCTATGCCGGCTGGTAACAAGATTGCCTCCCTCTGCGCCCCCTTCCTCTTCATGCGCAGTTTATTCTCAGAGACAAAAAATGTAAAGTGTGTGCAAATTATTTTTGAGTTTGTCTTACATGGGGAGAGACAAGGGAACTAAGTTGAATATAATGTGGCATGCTCAGTTGGTCTCGGTCGAGATTTTATTTTCTCTGACAAGCGAGGTAGTGGGTGAAAGAGAGAGAAAGGCCAAGACAGTCCGAAGTCGCACAAGTAAATAAGGAAAAAACAACAAAAAAACATGCTCTGAATTGGTTGACTTTTAAAGCAGCTCACAGATGTGCGTCTCTGTTCCAAATTTTCAAGTCCCTCTGAAGATAAATAAGAAGATTAAAGTTCTTTAAATGTTTAATAAAATCACACTCTAATATATTCGGCCCAGGTTTGGTCAAGATGTTCTTCTCGCCCAGGGGAGTGAAAGAAAGCTACAGGGTGAGTGCACTGGAGAAGTTGGAAGTTTCAAATGGAAGAGCGCAGATAGACAAGGAGAGTGGGCGGCTTTCAGAGCGGAGGAGGAGGGTTTTTTAGAGAGAAAAGGAATGAAGGATGCCTTGACAATTGAGATTGATGTTCAGGCGATTTTGTGTGTATATTTAGTGTCAAACTACTTAAGATGGATGAAATGATAGAGGGAAAGGACGAGAATTGGTAAATTTAAATATGAGCAGACAGATGCTGTTTATAGTCCTTATCCTCCTCATTATCCTCCGTGCCGCTGCTTTTGATGTGTTACAGTACGTGGTGATGATGAGAGGCGGCGGTGGACACTGGCATTGTTTTCTTATCCTCGGGCTTATTCAAAGCAGTTTTAATAGGGAACACATGAGCAGCGCGCCCACGCCCACGTACTGTCGTTACAGATGGTTAATTAGAGATACAGACTTGCAAAAATTCCATTAATCCAATAATAATAATTATTTAGATATTTGAAGATTTATTGGAGTTATTTTTGAAAGCAAAAATAAAAACGAGTTACTGGTTAAAAGCCCATCAAGTGAGAAGATTTAATATTTTGGCTGCATGCTGGGGGGTTGCTCAGACAAAATAAAACAATACGCTGAAGATTTAATGGCGAATCAAATATATGACTGATTGATTATTTGTTATGTTTATAGATTGAACAAAATGATAGAACAGGATTGGTCCATATTGACATAACTGCATCACACAGTTGCTGTATCCCAAAGGTCCTCTCTTGAATTGAGATCTGGTGACCATGGAGGCTGTTTGAGTGCAGCGAACTCATTGCCATGTTCAAAAAACCAGTTTGAGAAGATCTGAGGTTTGATTTGAGCGTATTCATTCAGAGAACTACCGCTCACTGGATATTTTATCTTTTTCAGCCCATTCTCTGTAAACCCTACAAATGGTTATGAGGAAAAAGTCCCAGTGCATGAACGATTTCTGAAATACTCATACCAGCCTGTCGGACATCAACAACCATGGCATGGTGAAAATGACTGAAATAAAAGCCTTTCTTCCCCATTCAGATGCTTATTTTGAACTTCATCTTGCTCATGTCTACATGCCCGAATGCACTGAATTGTTGTCATTGTGATTAGATATCTGCCTTAAAAAGCAGCTGAATAGGTGTACCTAACTTGACTTTCCTCTCCCATCACTAAAGGTCGATATATCTACGTGGATTTAACCACAGCAGCTACACAATAGCCCCCTCTATGATTCCGAATGGCTAATTGTTTGCCCTCCTGCAGCCCTCGTTGGACTGATTGCTTTGTTTAAACAAAAAAAAACTGCTGTTTCATGTCGCAATTCAAGATAAACCAATCAGCTGGATGGAGTGGACAGACTCAAAGGTATTGTCCCAAGCAAGAAAAAGCTGCCAATCAGTAATCAGTGACTGCAGAAGGACTTGGTTTGATTGGTGTGTTCTGCGGGAATGCCTTCGAGACATGACCACTACAAGTAACCCCGACTGCAGGGCATACCTACTTAAGAGGAAAGTCCCACTATAAGTAAGATCCACTACATGAGACTGCATTTGTGTGTTGGTTAAGGCTAGGGTCACACTTGAAAAATAACAACTTATAGGTATGCTTGGGTGATTCACACACCTCCAGCTACAACTTATATCGCTACATGCTCCACACTTTGGCGACTTTCAATGAGCCCTAAGTGTTCTTATTCCATATCTGAGGCTCTGAATTGTGTCAGGGAGACTTCTGTTTTAGGCTGAGTGTCTTTACTCTAGCCTGACTGAGCCCTGAATGTCTCGACCATTCTGCAGAGTCACAGAGGACAGGGTGTACAACATTTGGATAAATCTAGTACAACTTGTCAGAACCTGGCCCCAGTGAAAGATATGATAGGCCTTGCCTATCATAGTGCATCATGATGTTCTTCTTTCTATTCAGTCTGCCACCTTCCTTCTTTGTGCCTTTTCTCAAAGTGTGCTGCCACTCTGATTTTTACAGCGGCTGCTTAAAACATAGTTTTGCCAAAACTGGCCCCTAATTTTCCTCACCAGCAGCTCCTTCCGTCTCACAATATCATTGTCAGTCATAACACGATATGCCAGCAGCAAATAAAGCTTTAAAACAATCAGCAACAGACAATTGCACGATACAGTAGACACCTAAATGAAATTACCACTAAAACACACCCCTGTGCTCTACTGCACACAGTTGTGTTGTTGGAGATTTACAACAAATGATAGCAAAATTGGCAACAGCGCACTATAACACAGATGAAAGCATAACTGGTTATGGGACACCTGTGCATTAACTACATTAGTCATGTCTGCACTTATGCCTTATAAAGAAAAACACAAGTGTGACAGTCAGATACCTCACTTTCACCATCTCCAGGTGGTGGCTAGCATTAGCACTAGCAGGTGTGCTCACAGAGTGCTTTTAAAGAATCTGACATTTTTGTGCTCGTACTCCATTTCATCTGAGTCTCGACTCGACTGTGTAGATTTTGCAGTTTTAGGCATGTAGGGAGATTTTTTTAGCTTCAATATGTTCACTAAGAGTTAAAAAGAATTACTGTTTGAGCAGCAGAGCTAACTAAGACTGATTCAGTCACTAGTAGGTGACGGGATGTAAACAGAGGGTTTATGGAGATGAGTAGCAGTAAACAACAGTACTTAGACATCGCACGTTTTTCTAAGTAAGCTATCAGGTCAGTTATCATAATAGCACAGTAAGATTATTTTCTTTTAAAATTTTTGATAACCAAAGCGCAGCAAATTGAGAAGCTCAATGCAGCTGTTCACAGAGGCTGAAAACCCTTGCAGTTGTCCCACTGTTTACCAAATCGGTGGCCTCGTCTGAGTGATAGTTCTTCGAAACATGGTTACACTCTACCACAAACCAAAGAGACTCACATACTGCCACTGATGAATGTCCTTACACACATTTTGAACATGTTGGACATGTTGGAAATTTATCGCCTAAACATCTGAGTGCAAAGTGACATTTGGGGTGTTACAACCGTGCCTGCAGATGAAGGTAATGCTTTGGCTTAATGCGAGGTGCTGCGAGCAGTTTAACATTATCATTAAGCTGCAAAAAGGGCATTTGACTTTTTTGCACAATATGTTTTGTAAAATATTGTGCATATTTGGATGTGTTCTAGTCTGCTGTGCATAAATAGGCTTATTGTATGTTATTGGCTGCTGTGTCTAAAGGAAGCCTGCAGTTCAGTGCTGCTGTACTTTTTTTCATTATGAATTTGCTCACCTGTGTGTGTGACCAACCTAGGCACCCTCTCATATAGCAGAAGTTTAATTACTCATATTTGTGCTGTTAAAATATTGTGCTTGTTTCAATGATCTTTTTCTCTGCTGTTCAGCCAAGTATTGCATGCTTATTCTGGCCAGTTGTGTGCAGCATGCTTTGGTAGTCCCAAGACTGGTTTACTTTGATTTATTTTCCAGTTAATTTAAAAAAACAAACAAACCTCGAGCTGCTCCCTTAATCACAAGGGGCGGCCACAGTGGGAGCGCTGCATGTTTGATTTGGGGGTTTTTTTTATGCTAGATGCCCTTCCTGATGCAACCCCATAGAGATTTGTGTCCATGACAACTAAAAAAAACTAAGTAAACTTTGAGGGCTTTCCTACAGCTCTGGTCCTTTTTATGTAAAATTTAAATCTCTCAAGTACATCCTGACCATGCAGCAAATGAATGTACGGCTGTTAAAACTACAGTATTTCCCATTGACTTTTAGTGGAGTACTTCAGTACACGTAATTAAGTATATTCATGAACTTTTATAAACGTGCAAAAATCACACACATGCCCATCGTGTCAGAGCAGTTTCCACAAATTCAGTTTAGCAAAAAAAAAAAAATCACTTCAATGACAAGTTAATAATCAGCATGAATGATTTAGACTTATACATATCAGTTTATAACGCTGCACTCTGAGGATCTGACAGCTCGCCTCCACGCCCTGTCCGCCTGCCATTTACTGCTCTTTGCTGGGAACCTGATAGCAGCATCAAGATCAATATACCCACATGTTAACGTAGGGTGGAAGGACTTAATGCCAATTAATGGACATGTGATTCATTCAGTTTTCATTCAAGTTCTGTTTTGTTTTTGTTTTTGTGCTCTCTTTCTTTTCTTTCCCTCATTCTCACTCTGTTTGTATCTTTGTGCCGGATGGTCAACACTGTATCAGTCGGCACCACCGACCACATGCTGGTAGCAAGTTTATCTCAGTGCAGCACAGACCTTCTCGCCTCTAGTGCTGCCAGTGCACACGTGCACACAGTCATGAGCGTGCACGTGTGCACCGGCAGCACTAAAGCCGTCTTTTCTTTATGTTGTTGAGATTGCTGATGAGCTTCTGGTTCAATTTGGTCAGTTCGATTTGGTTTTGTTATATGCAGGCTGAATGCAATTTCAAATGTCTTTTCTACTTCTCTAAACCTTCTCTCTTCCTCCACTCCAAAAAAAAGAGACGGTTACTCACAGCCGAGACAACCAGCTTGGACAAACAGATATCTCTCTAAAGTGCACTGGTGGATTTACTCAGTATTGCTGACTACAGAAATTTCCAATAATCTGTCTGAAATGCCGAATCCTATGCTAGACATCTCCTGTGCTCTCACACCACACCTCCTTTTTTCCTATAGCTGATGTCAGCTTCAACCGCCCCCCCCATACCTCACACCTCAGTCCCTCTGCAGGCTCATCCGTCAGTAGATGATTATGTGAGGGCTGATCAATCCCATTCATTCTGTGATTTAATGGCTTCCTTGGACTACACATGGCTTACAGAAGAGTTAAAGGTCCCTCCTCTCAATGCGAGCAGTTACCTTTAAAGGAATGAGAGATGGAGCGTGCTCAGGCCTCCTCTGTCAGTTCTCCTTCTGCCCTTCCCCCTCTATCTTCTGTCCTGGACCTTACACAACAGCTACTTGTTATCTGGTTGTGTGAAACATCAGAGGCTATTTCTGAACAACAGTTGACTCTCTGGCTCTCGTATTCTTTACCCGTGGCTTGTGTTTGGCTTGAGTATCCCTGAGTCATTGCGTAGCTCACGTCAGTGTACACCATAGTTTATTCTGTCTGTTAAAATGGGTGATTAATTCACTGCAGCTTTTTAAAAAGCATTTTACATCAGCAGCAAAAGCTGTGGACAAATAGAGGCTTTCTCTGCATTTTTGTGGCACCAAATTTGCAGTTCATTATTATGTACGCTCAAAGTGTTTGATACTTTCCTCTTGGACCGTAATTAAAACTAAACATGCTAAACAAGTTATGGAAGGGCAAAAACAGTTAAGTAAACTGTGCTTAAAAAACAAAATCACGCTTAGGTTGTAAGGAATATAATGCAATCATGACTTTTTCCCACTTTATAATTGAACAAATGTTTAATATTATGTATGTACGTAGAACTTCTAAATCAGATAAGCGAACAGAGACATGCATCACTAAGTGGTTTCGGGTGTGCTGGTTTAGATAGAAGCAGAATAATGTTGTAAAATAAAAGAATTTATGCTTACATCCAAAAACACTGAGTGAACTGAACATTATGAAGGGATTTGCATTAAAAATGCATTTTAGCCTGTTGCTTTTGAATTGTCTTGTTGTGAGAAATACGAGGTAAACACTAGAAACACCATTTGTGTAACAGAATAATGTAACAGTAATGTAACAGGTTGTTTGTAGTATCCTTCTGTATTGATGCAACTACAATGTCAATGGAATAGAAATGTCAAATCAATGAGGGGTCTGCAGTTTGTTTGTTTTTTACACAGTGCTAAATTAAGATTGAGCGTGGCATAATGGGGCCACTTTGTTAGGCACTAGAGCACTGAGGTCAAGTACGTCTAATTGTGATGCATTGATACAGTAATAAATTATGCACCATTGTTTGTCTACATTTCTATCCAGTTTAAACCTGGACGAATCCCCATCGAGATGTCTCATTAGCCGTCCCAGTGGCGAGGGGTCCTCGGGGTCCGAAGGGTTGTGAAAACGTAGAGTCTGCTAGCAAACGACTTTTTATTTTGCTTGCCTCTCTGTTTGTGTGCTTTCTCTGACAGCTACTGTGTATTTACCATGGGAAAAATAAAAAATAAAACCATGAGAAAATAACTGGACATTAGAGGCACATAAAACCAGAAGTCGGTTAAATGTTATGCAGTGTGAGGGAGCTGGTCAGCACCATTACTCCCAGCCCCAGCCTCCCCAGAGCTGACAGGAGAACAGAAGGGCATGCAACCACACACTGTTTATTTTTCTGTCTTTTTATTGGTTTTCTGACACCGGGGAAGGTTACAAGGATTCCTCAGCTCCCGAGCTTGATGGCCTGGCACTGGTTGTCGGTGTTTGTATAAATGAAAATACATACGTATATCTGCAGAGTGCAACCCTGGGCTGCATGCTGATATCTCTGGGTTAGCGTTAGGAGCAATTACTAGAAATAGCTTTGCACTAAAAAATATGACAGTTTGGAAAAAGTGGAACCAGATTATGTAGCGCCAGTCCCCCATCTACAGTTTCACATGACGTCTGTTTTTTTTTAAAATTATGACGAATATTTTCCCCAGCTTGCTAAAAGCTGTTGAAAACCTCCAGTATTTGATCCAGTATGATTTTTTAATGATCGTTATTAAATCTTAACTCTAAAATATTTTATTTTGAAACCATCAGAAGATTCCTCGACACCCTTGACTTCAAAGAAAAGCCTGTTTTTCCTTCTTGTGATGTAACTGCTGAGTAAAGTCATCTGACTGACATCAATAATGCAGGCTTGAAAGACACAGTGCTACATGCTGTGCTTACGTCATCTCTGGTCATATCATGAAGCAGCTTACCTTTATTTAACCAGGAAGTGAACGAGATTAAGAGTCTCTGTGTTTTATACGTTTTGGTCTTTGTGCAAACACTTGGAGAACATGCAAATCCACATAGAAAATCTCTGGATTTGAACCCTGGACCTTGTTGCTGTGTGTACATCCAATGAAATGAATTACTGGGACAGAGCAGTAGAAGCCAGCCGGGGGGAAATGGCTTCTTGAGTGTCAGCATGAAACTAACCAGGATGGTCGCAGTGTCTGATTCTCACTGACATGCACTCTGATACATTAGGGGACTATATTTGTGTAACTAATTGCCTGATGAATTCAAGGAAGACAAAAGGCCGATGCGTTCATCCTACTAGAGGCTTTTTGGGGAGAAGAGAAGGCCTTGCACTTGTTTAAAGGAAGACAATATAGCATTATGTGTCAAAATAGGATTAGGGGGTCTGCTAAAGCTCCAGCCCTGTCAAAGGAAGATGCTTTATTTTGCCGATGCTGCAAATCTCTTCCCCTTGTCTCTGTCTCTTGGCATTACTTGCGAAGCGTGTGTTCACATGCTTGTGCGATTTTCATTGGTTCTTCTGTTTGATTGTTCAGGCACCACATGACATGTCTTTGGTGCTATCTGCGCTTGACAGAAAGAAACAACTGGGTACAGTTCCCTGAATGGGTTGCACTGGTAATGTGGAGTGGCGTGATGCCCTAGAAAATTCCAGGTGTGAAGTGCTTTATTCACTCCACTGCAGAGGGAGTGCTTCTGCATGTGTGAAGTGGTAGGTGTGACGCTTATTCTCCATTGTGAGCAAAATATATTTGTGTCTTTTTATGGGTGTTTGCATGTGAGAGAGTTTGGTTGCGCCGAAGTCTCTGAGGTTTTGTCCTCTTCTTCTTCTCTTCCTCCTCCACCTGCCTCGTCTGTGATTGATTGGTCACAGTTCTGAATAACTTTAATTGGCTTGCCTCAGCAGTGGGTGGTTCTCAAACACAGGACTGCTGTGGAAGTCCTAGAAAACTGTTTTAATTTTTGATCATGTAGGCAGTAAGGACTCTCTGCTGCCTTCTGAGAGGGGTCTTCAGAAGTGCTACCTACAGTGTTTTAATTCTGTAAATCATCGTGTCTTCTGCCTTGTTATCTTTCTCTTCAAAAGCTGGAAGTGAAGCTCCCGCTCCCTCCGCAATCTGTCCACCCCCTTATTTGGCTTCGAGCTGGACTCGCTCTCATCTCTGCCTCTGGCCCTTCTCCCAGGGCCCCGTTGTTTGATGAGATTTGCTCCACCAGTACAATCGCTGCTTCACGCATACACTCATGTATGCGTACGCATTCATATACCGTATTTACAAAAAACATACAGTATAGCAACCGTGTCTTCTAAAAATTACATTTATGTAATTTGTAAGTGAAAATATGCTTCAAGAGGGAGTGCACGCGCAGCCTTACAATTTTGATGTTGATGTTTAAATATATATGTTTTTGCTATCCAAGTGAAGGTTTGATAGTGAACGTTGGAGATAGTGAGTAGGTAAATACAGTACCAGCATTACTGATACTTTTAAATTTGAAAGGCAGCTTATGTAGGGGAGAGCAGTATGTCATGATTTATGAGATGAATCAACATTAATTAGCAAATTCTGAACACATTTCAATGACCACTAAATGACTTTCCACAGTAATAAGTTAAAACAGTAAAACACACCTATGATTTGGCCTCATGCGGAGGACAGAAACAAAATATCGGTCCTATTTGCGCTAGTATTATTCCAGTACCAATAACAGTGTTTGTATTGATACTGCTGATATTTGAATCGATCCACCCACCTCTAATGGTGAGATGAAAGAAGTGCAATTTCAGCAGTAAATCTCAGTTTTTCTATATAATACAGAAATGCTGATGTAGCAAATGCAAGAAATCTGTCAGCACTTATAAATAAATGTGTAAAATTACAGAAGAAGCTGGTGGCTGACTAGTACTCTTGATGATCCGTTGTAAAAAATAGAAAAAAAATAGAATAGAAATAGAAATTTCTATAGCAGATTGTGAAAAAATACATGAACCTTTCTGTGATTTAATTGTTATTGTTTATCTATTATTTAATTACTTTGGTGTAGTATGAATGGCAATAATGGAGGTTTTTGTCAGCAGGAAACACTGTAAAAACCATAAAGTTAAAAAGAGTTGCGTCAGCCTGATGGGGTCTTTGCTGGGCTAATTCTGGACCTCGGGGATTGTGTTTGTGACACAACCCTACACAACCCTTCTCCATCCTTTTCCAGCCCCCTTGTCTCCTTCACGTAAGTGTCTTGCCACTGTTTTGGATATAAACCAAAGTCCTTTATACACCCAAACACCCCAAAACTGAAATAAAATCATTTTAAGCTCCCATCCTGTTTTTACTGCTTCAGTCACACCTGCTCCTTCATAGTGATCCCCATAACAAAAGCAAACAGGGGCATGTGGTCCTCCTGTTGCCATTTTTTTGGCCATCAAAACTTGTGGACCTGAAAGCCTCTCATAAAGGCCGGTCAGTATAAAATACTGACGTAGCTCCAAGCAGGATGTAGTAAAAAGCATCGCTATCAACACATTAGACTGATTAGAGACAAAGAGAACACCATTACCTCCCTTTACGTGTTATTTCACAGTGAAATTGAAAGATAACGAGCCGCGTTTCCATTTTCCCCAACCAATATTACAAACTCAAAATGTTTAGCACTCGCACACTCATTAAACTTGTTGAGCAACTTTCCGCAATCAAACGTTTCGCCAGTGCCGCTGTGTCATTTATTATCTTCACATTCAGAGAGTATCCTACCATAAAAGTAAATAAATGATTTTAATGCTCATATAAGTCATTTATTTTTGAAAAACAGCATCCGGCAGTGCACAGTCGCCCCGACTTCCAACCTCACAATTTGCACAAATCTGTGTGTTTGTTTATAAATAATTCTGTTTATGTTTTTTCTGTCACCGGTTTCAATGCAGCGGCCAATTGTCTCAGTTACAACCGACGTTGCTATTTACATTAGCATCAACACTGTAATTACTATCACTCAGCGTGTATTTAGAAATGACACAGCTGATCTAATTGAATTCGAGCTAAATGCTTTCGTTTATTGTGAGTTATAATCACATTAATGACAGTGTAGGTGTGACTTTAAAGGCTCTGTAACTTTTGGCGAAGCAGAAATAAATCATAAAAGTGCTTGTGGGAAAAATATAACAAATGTTTGATTCGGGTTACTGACACCTAAGAGCTTAATCAGATACGTTTTTGTGTACGACAGTTAAAATTTCATCCCGACATTTACTGCTGTGCAGCTGCGTCTGCTTTGCACAGGTATTGTGTGTGTAAGCCAGCCGTCTGTTGTTGCCTACAGGCTGCTTAAGCTTCCATTGTCATGTGGATGGTATGTGAGTGAATGTTTTGGGGATGCTCAGGAGTTAAATCCTGAACAGTGCAATGGATTTGGTTCTCCTCAACACAGCGAGGCAGAATTTCTGATGGTGTTTTGGCACTATAGAATATGCGATATGAGCTGATCGATTACTGTGCGGCTGGATTCACGTGCCCACATCAGTGGTCCCCCCAGTTTTTTCTCTCTCTCTCTTTTTTTAGGTGTGATGATTACGAGGCGAGCGTACGCACGTACGACCGTGTATGTATGTGCTGGCATGTGTATGAGTGAACCCTGGACCACCAGCTCATTTCACACGCAGGCAGACATCAAAGGCGTTTTGAATTAACCCTGCGTGTCGGGGCCGCTCTGCATGCCATCCGCAATTTCACATCTCTGCCGCTCCAGCGGCACCAAACTTACATGCCCATTCATATTGAAATGAACAGATGGAGTTTTGCCATGCAGCGAATCGCCATCCTTCACTGAGAAAAGATAAAACTTCAAAAGAGCGGAGATACATTGGGATCTGTTTTAGCAGGTGTGAGGCTGTGTATCGTCGCAGGTGAAGTGAAGGTGTTCTGTGTCTCTGTGAAAGTGTGGGCAAAGTGCAAGTATCGTGTTTTTTCTTATTAAAGCAGGTCAATTCTGTTTCCATTACAGCTCCCTTGCAAAAGCTGGCTCCCTTTCTCCTTGATTAGACACTGCAGAAATGATGTCATGGTCACGCGCGCACACACACACACACACACACACACACACACACACACACACACAGACGCGCGCACAGGTACAAACATCAAAGCATATGTGGCTCACCTCTTTTAACTCATTTCATAAATCCATAACAGGAAGCCTGTCGCCTCACCGCGTTGTTTGCTTGTGTCCGAAATGTGTTTTTTGATTGTTTCGACTGGATAGCGTTACCTCTGCCTTTGCCTCCAAACACTTATTTTCACATTTTCACCTCATCTTGGCAGCTAATTTAATTTTATATTGTATTTATTGATCTGGCCGACTTCAATTTCCTGCAGCGGCGTGATTCCGCCGCGCGATGAAAGCGATAATGTAGATGAACAGGCGATGGCTGATGGTGAGGATGGGAATAGTGATGAAGAGTGTGATGATGATCATTTCTGTGGGTGATTGTGATTGCGATGAGTTTGTATGCTGATTAGAGTAGTTTCTGAAGATGGCGGGGGTCGCTGAAGTGTAGGTGAAGCCATCAGCTGCGCCGTGTATTTTTAATATCCCTGAGCCATCAGTAGGCTGCCATGACAGCTGTTCAGTAAACACATTCATATTTCATTAATCTAGCCTCTCCCCTCTCCGCCCCTGATGGCCTCTTATTGTCTCCTTTAGAGGTTGTTCAGTAATCCACTGAGACCTTACCTCGTCCTGCTGTGCTACCTGCACCCACACTCCCACACTCTGCTGTAAGTACTATACGAGGAAGTCTTTTCTCATGGTTATTTGTCATACTCTTAGTGTTCTCCATGACAGCTAAATTTAACAGTGTATAGGGCCACTGTTAATACAGATACACCCACACACATATGCGTTCACCCATGCATATTTATAGCGTGTAAGCACACAGACGGGATCATACTACACACCCTCACTGACATGCAAACATATGTAAAATTACATAAAACCACTCAAATTTGTGCATAACAGACTTTCTAGTCATGTCTATAATATGTCTACATGTCTTAC
Organism: Pelmatolapia mariae; assembly: GCF_036321145.2. Classification (NCBI taxonomy): domain Eukaryota; kingdom Metazoa; phylum Chordata; class Actinopteri; order Cichliformes; family Cichlidae; genus Pelmatolapia; species Pelmatolapia mariae. The sequence goes on along the minus strand of NC_086231.1, from coordinate 16,567,286 downwards.
TTATGTTTATTAAAATGCTGTTTAAACATTTAATAGTCAGCCCTCTTGCGCCAAGTACATCATATTTGACACATGAGTTTTTGAGACCTCCACATCATCAGTGTGATTTTTGAATCATAACACTAACTCCCTTATATGTTTTTGTGTGTTTAAGATAAACTGTGAACAATGTAGCAAAAGGATACAAATTAAAACTCATATATGCAAATTTATATTCAGTTTCTTCTTTTTAAATAAAATTGACAAAAGATTTAATAAACACTTGGTGTAAAAAAAAACAAAAAAACAAACCATTTTCTGGCCATTACTTCATGGTTCAGGCTTTACAGGGTTAAGACAGAGTCACAAAAAAGAGCACAAAATGGATAATATGGCTCAGCATAACTCTCATAGGGCTGTGGGTTAGACAAAGTTATTCCAAGTTAGACGGCCTCATTTATGAATATTTGCATGGAATCATTCTTAACCTGTGCAAAAAAAACCCCCCAAAAACGTTTGCATGCAAAAATTATTGTTGCATTTATGAAATGTGCATACCCGCCTGTTTTGCTCTCAGCCTTTTGCATTCTCCATACAATTTGCATACTATCTGCATACCAGTCCGCCTCCATTTCTCTATATAAGGAAACACACTTACCTCTAGGTGAAGCAGAGGAAGTGGTGATGATGTTGTAAGAGAGAAGTCTGCACCTCTACACAAGAAATAAGGAGAAAGCCTGACTGTAGGAAATTGAATAATAGCGTCTGAGGTTTGAGGAGGAAGCCAGAAGAGGTGCAGCTTTCCAAAGTGCTTCCACGGGAGTGACGAATGTTTAAAAATAAATAAATAAAAATTGACTCTCAGTGGAAAAAAAAAATAAGCTTGGACTCAGAGTTGATTGAAGAGTAACAGACTACAAGAAAAGAAGAAAACAGGTGGAGAAAAAGGACCATGTGATCTGTCAGCCTGAGATCAGAACTGCACTGCCATAAAAAAAAAAAAAAAATCCAGACTCTCAAGCATCTGCGGGAAAGTGCCAAGAAATGATACAGCAAGTGATGACATACAGCAATGATAGTCGTAATTTTTGATGAAAGATAAGAACAATTTAAGATATGTCAACATGAGATAAGAATAATGGAATGTGTTTAAATTAAACCAACAGTGCAGGCAGGGCTGGATCCAGATATGAGGTCTGGACTTTGGTCATTTTGTTTTCAGAACAAGACAGTAAAAACCGACGTGGATCATTGTGGCTTTTACTTTGAAAAGACTCTAGGGGAATTCTGGGAATTCTGCAGTGACTCTGACTGGCTTGTGTTTAGGAGGTTAGGTTAACACAGGACTCATGAGGAATGATAATTTGTTGGTTTAGACACCAGGAGTGAGTCAGAGGCACAGTAGAGCCAGGGCCAGGAGTGAGTAACTTTTTTCTTTCTGCTGTTTTAATTTCAAGGGAGGGAATAATTCTTTTGTGTTTTATTTTATTATTTTTTTTTTTTACAGTCAGACAAGGCTCAACTTCCACATTTATATATACAAAGTAGCTTCTGTGAAAAAGAGGGAAGCTATACAAAATAAAGTACTTTACAGTTTTCAGAATTTCTGGTGTGAATTTTTTTGTACCGAATCTCTTCAGAAGTCTGGCCTTTTCTGCTGGTCACTGAAGCACACATGTTGTAAAGAGAAAAAATTCTGGACCTCATTCATTTCTAGAACAGGAACAGAACAGGAAATGTTAACATTATACTTTACTGACAAGACACAGACTGAAGTGTTGGGGTGGTTTCCGAGCAGCCTGCTAATGTTACCACGAGGTGAAATGTTATTCACATTACTTTAGCTTAAGCATTTATATAATGTTAACTGCTGCAACCATTTTAGCCCATTTCACCACTCAGTGACATCTGTCTCAAACAAATTTAGCACTGTTACCTCACAGTAAGAAGGTCCTGACTTTGACTCCACCACCAGGCTGGGGCCTTCTCCCCATTCTCCTTGTGTTTGCTTAGGGTTCTCTCCGGGTACTCCGGCTTCCTCCCACAGTCCAAAGACATGCAGTTAGTGGGGTTAAGTTAACTGGTGATTCTAAATTGCCTACAGGTATGAATGTGAGTGCGACTGGTTGTTTGTCTCTCTGTGTTAGCCCTACGTCAGGCTGGCTACTTGTCCAGGGTGTTTCAGCTACCATAGGGTGAGAGCCCTATGGTAGCACAGGTCTGCGCTCCACAGGCTCTAGTTATCACCCTTTGTTCATCCCTGACTCTTTCTTATCAAGGGCCGTTTATCAATGCCCAAGTACGCGAGTACGTACTCGCGTTCTCGGTGAGCACGTACTCGCCGAGAACGCACGGGAGTACGTACCCGCCGAGAACACGAGCACGGACTCGCGATATGTACAATTGGAACACCTGCGTACGTGATGATGTCACAGGTCCGGAGTTTTTACTGCCGTCCCCTCTTAATTTAACTGTGAATAATATGTTATGAAGCTTAACTTTAATCACAGCCAAACTAGTTTACTCAGGAACAAACAAAACACTGAAATAAACCAAACATTAACATTTAGAAGTGATCTAAGTGACTTATATATCATTTTTAACCTCAGTAGTGAAACCTCTATTAATAAAAATAGTGTACATGTACATACGTGTACATACCTTAATAAAAACAAGCAGGTGAGATGTTAGAACGCTTTTATTTCTATTCTAGTGGACACTCAATACTATAGACAGCTGCTGGGGTTTCTTTAACCTGAGTAGTGAGAAGTCCGCGAGCGGGGGGGGGGGGTGTTGAAAACGATGTGCCGGGAGTCCGCTGTTGAGTTTTGGACGAAATGCATTCTGGGATATATAGCTGTCCCAAGTTCACACCGATGTATGCTCGATAAAACGGGCGGATCGAGAACACATCCGGGACTTTTTCGCGTTCTCGGCTTGATGCGTACTTCGAATTGGAACAGTACTTGGTCTCCGACTGATGACGTATCACGAGTACACGAGAACGCAAGTACGCACAAGTACGCATATTGATAAACGCCCAATGAGTTGGGTTGTTGTTAACTTTTACCTGTGCTTGTGGGCATCCTCCTTCTTCAGCATGCCAGGTTAGACTAGAACACTTGTAGGTGTATGCTGCCTCCATCACTTACAGAAGAATTACAGCCTCGGCACATACGCTGCCTACAGTGCCTGCCACACGTTAAAAAACTGGTGCTGTGCAAAACTGCCTGAAAAATATCACAAAGAACGCATTAACCTATCCTCCAAACTGTGAAAAAGATTTCAAGCTGTGAGGTTTCACCAGAACAAGCCCATTGGGCCAGCACAGATGACAAGTTCAGAATGCTCAGAATAGACCTTACCCTGTGAAGAGGTGACTCCACTAAAAAGAAAAAGCCACATCTTAGTCTGGCAAAGGTCTCTCTTCTTGTCCTTTGCAACTTTTCCTCAAAAGAAAGGATTCAGGGATTTCCTTTTCACTCATAACTCGTGTTTTTTTAGGTAAGACCTGTGAGACATCGGTCTCAAACTAACAGCTCTAATGTTCCTGACCTTTTCTCAGTTGTGCACCAGGCCTTAGTGCACAGTGTTATATGATATCCTCCATTCTTTAGAAATTTCCTTTTTCCTTTTTTGTGTGGCTATTCTAAGACTGTAATCGAGCAACAAAGGCTGAGGCTCCAGACACTTAACTAGCCACATTTATTGCTCCTTTAATCAGCATAACTGTTTTCAGCTGTGTTAGCATAATTGGAAAATGGTTGTTTTAATGATCAGTTAGCCTTTTAACATGATAAACTTGCATTAGGTAACACAGTGTGCCACTGGGGTGGTTGCTGTGGAATATGGGCCTCTGTATACCTGCACAGTCCATTTAAAGTCATAAATGGACATCTGACTAATTATTCCATTACTCATTAATTATCTTCAACATTTATGATCAAGTTTGTTATTTTAATGTATCATTGAAAACAAATCCACTCTTTTTTCCCTGAAACCCAGTGTTGCTTCACTCTAAAAAAATCTTTTTGTTTTTTATTAATGGGCACGCTCAGCGATCCAGTAAGTTGTGAACCAGCTCAACCAATGATCGAGCTCGCACAACACCAGGACTTGAAGCCAAAGCAGCTAAATGGAATTTAGCCATTACTCTTTGTGTTATTTACGTCAGCGCTTTTCAAAGTGCGTCATGTCAAAAAAGATGAAAATCACCTGCAGTGGAAACATTTAACAGCTACAGTTCGATGACAGCTGAGCAAATTCCATCTGCTGATGAAGGCCACTGATGTAAAAGCAAATGGAGCTACTGAAAAGTGTGTGCTTGAAAGCTCTTGTGCATCACTGTGTAGTTCAAGTTGTAGAAGTTGAGGATAAATTACACCTTAAGTGCTCTAGGAATGCATCAGTGATCTTTTTTTGTAGTATTTTGTAGAAAGTTAGATTTGTGCCTATTGTTTCTTTTATTTTAATGATCAGTAGTATTGACCTTAAGGGATATTATGAAGGAATTTTCAGCATTCAAACCTGGACCTTGCACTACAAAACAAGTTCAACATACCCAGGATATTACTCTGATATCTGGATTCAGTTCAGTTTTATTTCTATAGCGCCAAATCACAACAACAGTCGCCTCGAGGCACTTTATCAACAACAACAGAGAGAAAAACCTCAACAATCAGATGACCCCCTGTGAGCAAGCACTTTGGTGACAGTGGGAATGAAAAACTCCCTTTTAAGAGGAAGAAAAATAATAATAATACAGAATGAAAGTAACAGAGCTGCTGCAGGTAAATCAGTGGTGTGAGAGGAAAAGCACTGTACATTAGTTAAGTGTTAAAAGCATGGTTTGAATGTGTGTGCTTTAAACGTTTCGGACAGTATGAAAGAGCTACTATTTTAATGAAGCATAACCAATTTGATGGCAGGAAGAAAAGCTGGCAACGTGTGAGTTTACAGTGAAGGAATAAAATTGCATCCAAGAATCTGTATTTATTACTCATCCTCATCTGGGAAACACAGAGACATTAGACGGAATTTCAAGATAACTTCCAGGAACGGTGACGCTGTTTCCTGGAGATTTGATTGATCAGTAGACAGTGATTGCATACCTGTTGATCTCTAATCAGGAACATAAGCAGATTAGGTTTGCAGCATTAGTTACCATGGTGATGTACCCCTCTACGAACTGGACCACATTCATAGTATAGAAACATAAAACAAGATCCTGCTTCGTAGTACAGGTCTGCGCTCCACAGCTCACCGAGGAGTGATTGAACAAATGAAAGCGTGAATGACTGGAAGCAACGGCAATAAGGAGAACAAAGCAGTGAATCAGAGAATTAAACAATTTTCTGCTCGTTTGAGAGTGGCTACGTTCTAAAACAGAAATACAAACACCCACACCTCTGCAAACCTTCACACTGCCCTGCAGCGAGGCTTCGCATTGCCGGATTTTGTGTGAATGCATCCGAGGCGCTCGCCATCATCCTGTCCACTGTGGCTTCTCCGCTCTGTAAGTGTGTGCAATCAGCATCAAGCAAGCGGCAACGCAGCTCTTTATACATTCATGACACAGGCAGAGAGCACTGCAGTGACAGAGACAGTCATGTAACCAGAGACCGTACGTAAAAAAATGGACTTAACCAGCCGTAAGTCCATTTGAACACTTTGGTTGTCGGCGTCTAACAAGTAAGGTAGCAGCTTGCCAGTCACCTGTTCTGTTCTATATGGAAACATAATTTAGAACAATATAAACATTGTGTTGTAGTTAAGACTTTAACGTAGAAAACGACACCATAAACTTACCGGGGAATTGTTTACAGAGGTCGTAAATACTGTGAGCAGTAATCTCAAAAGCTTCTGTATAGTCAAACTTATTTTTTCAATCAGTGCTGGTGATTGAAATTGATTGTTTTATATATGGGCTCATGTGTAACCTGGTTGCGGTGTTTTCTACTTGTTCTGCCCTCACAGCCTGGACATTGCTGCTGCCTGGTGTTACACAACCTCTCAGCAAAGGTTGCAGCCCAGCAATGTCCAAAACAGAGCAAAACAAGAGAGAAAGGAGACAGCAGAGGCAGAAGGAAGAGTCTCGTTAGATGAATATGCATACGCACTTTGAGTGGGTTGTGAGTAATGGCTGAGAGGGACTATTTTTGTATCAGTCTGTTTAGTTTTTTTTTCTTTTAAATCAAAGTGTTGCATATTATACCTTTAAAGTTAATTTTGATATCTAAAAAAGGAGCTGACCAGAAGCACGACTTGTTGCCTCTTCCACTGGCGTGATTTCAGGCCATTTGCTTTATATTCAATGCCATTCATTAGTTTGAGGCTCCCGTGTGTCATGTTGTGTTTTTCTTGAATGCAAAAAGCTATTACAGCTTTGCGGAGTTAATTTCAGGCTGATTTCTGGTGTAATTTATTTCTGCATGCCAATAATATGGTAATGGGTCACTGCGTATAGGGCGGCATTTTTTTGAAGGGCTGTCTCATAGTTCTTGTACCATACAAAACAAGCATTTGTCCCTGCTCATAATGAAGGCTTGTTGTAAATTTTTCCTGATATGAATTATTCAGCTGCACTCAGCTCAACTGATCTAGGTGCATTTGTAGATACGCATTTGTGCGTGCGTGCATGTGTGTTTGTAGCTGTTCCAGATAAAGATGGTCTGCAGAGCGGGAAAAGGGATGAAGCTGTTTGTTATTGGGTAGGATTTAGTGTCAAATTTGGAGGATGAATAGTCCATCCAGGACTGATTGAGCCTCGTCATATGATATAGACACAAGGATAAAAAAAAAAAAAAGTGTAGTGAAGCATGTGTTTATATATGTGCCTGGGTGGAGCTTAGATCTGAGTTTATGTACATGAGGAGAGAATCTGGAAGCATGATGACTGAGAATTAAATCCCTTTTTGTTCACCAGTGTGGTGTATTTTTTGCAGAGATTTTGACAGTGAATGTAGCTCAAGAGGTTGTGTGTGTGTGTGTGATGAAATCCTAGTGATGAAAACCCCGTATGGCCTCCGGGGTCTGTAATGTTAAATTCACTGTTAAATGTGTGGGGTAGTTCAGCCTTCTGCTGGGACACCTTAGCGTTTGAGCACTGTCAACGAGACCAGAAGATATGAGCTAATGACATGCGGACATGGAAGCTGCACACCAGCTCCGTGGTCCAGACTCACTCTGGGGTTTAGTCACTCCCATTTTGCCATACCAACGTCTTCATGTCTATTTTCAAACTGGCTCTTAGTCACTTCTTTCTATGGCTCTCATGCCATTAAGATACAGTTGGCTGGTGTCTCGAAAGGCATGTGTCTAACACAGCTAGAGTCTCTCTGTATGTAGTGGACTGCTGCACTCAAATTAGCAGCTTTTAGTCACAGTTCTCTTTGTGACTCAACTATACAGCCTCTGTGTGAGTTGATAGGCAAGGCTGAGGTCAACTGTGCACTTCTCTTTTTGTATACGGCACACTTTAATATAGCTTTTACTGTGAAACAGCTGAAAAAATGCATTATTTTGGGGGGAGAGATTTACTTGCTAAATGGTTAAACTATGTTCAGGCCATTAAAAATCCATTTAAAGTCACATAATAACAGTAGGTGGGATGGTGCTTAGCACTGATTCAGTTCAGTTCAGTTTTATTTATATAGGGCCAAATCACAACAGTTGCCTCAAGGTGGTTTATATTATAAGGTAAAGATCTTACAGTAATACAGAACAAACCCCAACAATCAGACGACCCCCCGTGAGCAAGCACTTGGCGACAGTGGGAACAAGAGCACTCAGAGAGCAACTCTCCCCTGAAGGGCAGAGGCTATACTAAAACTTTGATTTTTAATGATGTTTTTATTACAGCATGCTGACATCCGCCTGCTTTTCTAACAACACGCTGACCTATGACCTTGAAGCATTAGATACTAAAATGGTGTATTTTATTATTATTTTATATTTTTTGACTTTACGCTATAAAAACTTGAGATTTTAAGATGTATTCATGCAGTGTGTGATTTTGCAAAACTTTATGTCGTCATGGGTTTGAGTGCACCAGCTGCCTGTGTGTAGTTAGATTGTTTTCCTTCGCAGTCCAAAGACATGTATATTAGGTTAACTAGGTTAACTGGTGATTGTAAACTTACTGTAAGTGAAAGTATGAGAGGTTGTCTGTCTCACTGTGGTGTCGCCTGCCTCTCACTCTATGACAGCTGGAACAGGCTGCAGCCCAACTGAACTGGATAAGCAGAAAATGCATGGATTGTTTTAATAATTACTCCACGAATACGTTCATTTGAATTTGAAAATGGTACTATGGTATGGGGTAGTAGGGGTTTAGGAACACAATAGTCCAGTTCACCATCAGGCTTTCTAAAATAGATAAGTAAAGAATATCAAGCAGCTAAATCATTTCTAATATGTCCAACTGAAATAGAACAGAAAGGCAGAAATAGTGACCGTACCTCAATAGTTTAGTTTAATTTAACCCTGAAAAGAGTGTTATTAACGTTGCACGTGTTGGAGTTTTTGGAAACGGTGTTATTGCTTGTAACTTTAATCATTGACAATTTAAGACAAAACTAGTAACTGGGGGCACCAGTTTAGCTAACGGTGTGAGAAGGTGCATGTGCCACAAGAGCCAAATGCAGCAGCCCAGGTTTGGCTCAAACTGACTGCGTGTCTGCACACGCTCTCTCCTTCCTCTCCTAGCTACTCTAGCTGTGCTATCTAAACAAATGATTAATTGGCCAATCAATCATCAATATGGATCATGATCAATGCAATGGACTGAAGGGGGTCATTTAAAAACCAAACTAAGCTGAAACATCAAACTAAATAATGGTTACAATAAATAAGTCAATTTATGTAAAAGAGACTTTATATGATTGTTGTGCAGGTAAAAGTACCTCCACAAGTTATCGTCGAACTAGAGATTTAAAAATGCCCCATTCTGCTTAAAATACTCAGATAACTCATATAAAAGAAAAACACACAGTCTTGGTCAGACTCTTGTGCTCGCCTTTTTCTTCACAGACTTAAAGACTCCACAATGACAGAGCCACTAAAGTGGAAATTGAAACTTACAGCTTGAAGAATGAGCATTTTATGAAACATTTTCCTTTGTACTGTAGCTTTGCAAATTTGTGCACCAAAGCGTAAACTTTCTGGCTCTAAAGAGGATCATTCTTTTCAGCCATCAGTCAGGCTGGTTCACAGTCGCTCTGCATCAAATATTTCTGCCACACACAAACACTCGAGCATACATATGAGACATAAATGATGAAACAGTGACATCTTTCTTCAGTATATCTCCACAGCTCTGTGCCTTGCTGCAGGAAATCAGACATTTAGCTGCAGTTTATCATGTAATATAGATGACATAGCGAGAACCAAGGTTCATCCTTATAAATAATCTTTACGATAACAAACTATGATATATTCTGTCCCAGAGATATTCATTTTGATGAGTGAGAAAGAAAATAGGTTGTGACTTTCAAAACTGATCATTTTAGGCTGAAATTAAGGTTTATTTTAAGGCAACCTGGATTATTTTGGATTATTTTGACATTGGGAATAATTCTCTGCACTTAGTTTTGTGAAAAATGTTTTTGTGAATCAAATCCTTTAGCAGTCTTTAGCTGTGAAATAAAAGGAGCGGCACAGTTACAGACCGCATGCTCATTACTCAGGGTCTTAGCCTTGATCCTGAAAGGTTGTGTTAAATGTGTTTTTGTTTGGTTTTCAGGAGTACTAAGCAGTCGTTAGGACCCAGCATGCGTGTCTGTGTCGTATGATAACATAGTAAGGAAGGCCCTGCATTGATCTCTATTTTAATAGTGTGTTTGTAGAGCCTTTCAAAGAGCAGCCCTCGTGTTCAAGGCATTGATTGTTGCACAGTCACACGCTTTGTACAAATGCTGATCGACAGCTCTTTCTTGAATGTTGTCTCCGTTTGTGCCACACAACTTCGGGGGAATTGAAGCCGTCTCTCTGACTCTCTGAATTTGTTGTTCTAAATTGTCAAAATTGAGTTTCCTTCGGAAGGAATATGACAAGCGACGTTGGCTCCAAAAAATGGTTTGGAGTCAGAATTTTCAGGATAACAAAAGGAAGCTAAAAGCTTTGGATGTTACCTCTTATGTGTGTTTCCCAAAAAAGGGTTTGCCAGATACTATTAGTCGTTCCTGTCCCTGAGTAAACATTCAAGTTCACTGTATTCATTGCACAGTTGTTTTAATTAATCAGTACTAGTTTTGTTTCTGTCTTGTATATTTAATCATTTGTTCTACATTTTCAGCAATAACACATTAGTATACTGTGATTGTACATGTGAAACTATAGATAAAGATGGACAGTTACACAGACTTTGTGTATAGGTTTTTTATTGATTCATTTTAATAATTAATGTATACTTCATGCTGTATAAACCTTTAAGAAACCTCGTAAAGCTCATATTTTTATATCTAAAGAGCAAAAATTATTTGCAGGTTTTAATATATCTTGTGTAATTCTTATTTATCTCACATCTTGTAGCTCTCTATTTAATTTCATTTATTTTTTTGATTCATTCTCGTTGCACCCTGTGGGTCAGAGAGAGATGACATTTCATTTTCCTGTGTAAACCCTGTAATTACAGCATATAGGAATTAACAAGGAAGTTGACTTTGATGATTACAAATAACAAAAATCTACTATGTAAAGCCACAGTGAGAACTCAAACTAATGTAAAGTCAGTGAAAAAAAGACGCCTTTGTAAAATGTAGCATCACATTTGGCTGAAAGAATGAAGAAAAGGCTGGAAGGAGGAGACTATTATTAAACATTTACATTCAGGACACTGAAAGCTCAATTACACACTTCATAAAACAGGTAGACAACCAACAAAGTACACACACACGCACACATTGCATAATGTAATCAGTTACAACCAGTTGTCTTTTTGGAAAGCACCTAAGAAACCTGTATCTTTGCCAGCCGTCTCTGGAAGAAACACAGTAACAATGTTTTACGTGACGACGTAACGTCACCCTGCCTGGAAAAAGTAATGGGCCTGTATTTGAAGCAGGCTCGTATATAATTGCTGATATTAAGTAGTTTTTCTTTCGTAGCAGGGACTTGAGTGATTATCTTTTTCATAAAGCGTTATTTTAGGATCTGCCCTAGTTTTCTCTGTTAAAGTTGGTTTGTTATGCTGTTAGTACAAACTCAGTGCTTCCTGTAACTGTCAAATTAAAGGCCTGTAGTATTTCAGTGGTCACTACTCACTACTTTTATTGTGAACATTAGATGGCGAGTAAGAGCCTAATGGGATACAAGACAGGGAAAAGCAAAGCGTATCAGAGTAAATGAATTAAAAGTAAAGAAAGAACAAGAAGTATTGGAAACAGTGTTATCATATTCCTGAATGCATTATTAAGGTAGTAGAAATGCACAGTACATTACATGCAGTATACACTTTACATAATACCAGGAATCTAGTACCATCCCTGTTTCACCGGTTTGGTGCCAGGCAATTAGTACCTATTTTTATGATTTAATCGTGGTTGGCAAACAGCTTACAGGTCCATTACCAGGCTCTTGACCACACCCTGTTCCATTATTGGAGAGCCAGCCTTTAGTTGACTACTGGCTTTTAACAGAGGAAATAATACAGTTTGTTCATACGAGATTGGCAGTGTCTTTGGAGGCACACTTACTCAAGAATGGAGACGTTTAAACCTTTTTAGTTTGTGGCCACAGTTTTGTCTTCAGGTTCTGAGGGTCTAAATTTTTAATAGGATTTTAGTCAACAATGATTTTTGAATGCGTTTTGTCTCACAGGTTGCGGATGTTTTCAGAAATGAACCTAATTCACGTGAAACTTTTGCCAATCCTGGATTTTGTATTTGCAATTTTAATGGATGTGTAATTGCTTGCTTTATGAATAATCAGATCAGCTCATGCAAAGAGGAGTGAAAGTGTGGGCTTTCAGCAGCTAAACAGTGTGCTGCTTCTGTTGAGAGGGATCAGATCCAGTTATGTGGAAACCACCGACTAAGCTCTGCAGAGAGACATTAAGGTGCATGGGGTGTGTGTGTGAGTGTGATGTGATTGGTGCTCACATGTGAGATTTTACATCTGACCTGTCAGTGTTGTGTCAAATATTTACATATTAATATCACACTAACAGGTCATCACTACAGGCCTCATAGCTAATGGCAGTTGTAGGATTAGGTTTATATATTCTAAATTAATCAGGCTAATATTTTCAGTTAGTGTAAAAATGCACAGAATATTATAATAATGGTTCATTTAACATACAAGTTCTCTGGTTATCAGCTTAGTCATGCACTGGAGGTCCTAATTCCTCATGCATGCTGCAATATAGCAAATTGAAACCATTGTTTTAATGGGAATAACCACTAGGGGCCAGCTTCAAAACAGCATGGAAAAATATTATGGATTGGATCAGATTTGTAGTGCAAAATGCAGAATCTCATCTTGTTTTTCTGCTCTTAGATAAATTGCTGGTTCGGGCACATTGCAGATTAATAGAATGGAAATGATAAAGAACTGAATTTGGGTTAAGATAAATATTTAAAGCTGAAGTAGAGTTCACAAAATTGACAATGCAAGGAACTGCTATATTTGCATTTTTGTCAGACTTGACGAAACAGTTTCCAGCTCATTAATTATTATTATTATTATTATTATTATTTATTTTCTGGATTTACTTTGTGGTGATGGTCGGTTTTCATTGCCAGAGTAATGAAAAATTCAAAACAACAGACAAACTGACAGAGTGACAGTATCCACTACCTACGTATATCCAGTTATAGGTGCCGGTGTGGTCAAACCACAGCTCTTTTTAAGGCCACGCTTAAAAAGGGGTGTCCCATGAAATGGTTAAGCCCAGGCTCTCTTTCTACCCTGCAGAATGGGTAGGCATTAATCTGGCCCAGCTGGACAGAAGGAAATTAATGATCATTTACACTGACGACATAATCAGGCTTCACGCTGTCCTCCGATACTAAATTGCTTCTTTTGTTCCACAAGATCTCCGTCTTTCTCTCGCCATCTCTCTCTGTCAGTGGCTTTCTCTTTCTCGCTTGCTCTCAACTCCCTTTTTTCCCAGGTCGTTCTCTGTTATCGGTCATTAAGTGCTACGTTTCCATGGAAACAGCCAGTTTGGCAGGAATTGGCATGCTGTAAAAGTGGCCCTGTGATGTTCAATATGGAGAACTATCTGCCTTCCGCTGAGAGCTTGTCCAGTTTAGTGTGTCACTGCAAACCTGTTAGGGCTGTTAGGGCTGCGAGTTGCTGAGGGAGCGAACAGGGCTGGATGCGACTCTGACATCTCTGCGGGTTAGATATGGAGGGTTGTTAAGGGCCCCCAACCCCACCTCCACCCGAAGACATCCCAGCCGTCCCTTATCTCTCCACGAGGGTTTGCGTCGCCGTACGCTTAATGCAGTCACTTCTAAGAGCAGTAACCCTGTTGGCAGGTTACATGGGGGCCGTCTGTGTGTAATTAGGCTGTGCTCCGTGTGTAATGACTTAGCATGGAGCCACTCTCTATCAGGCCCAGCAGACAGCCACTGTTAGCGTCACACAGCAGGAAGGAGGGAGGAAGAGGTTTGGCCGTCACCAAGGGCAAGCCTATAGGACGTTTCTGCAGCCATGTCTCTCAGAGGGGAGGTTAAATTGAGTTCCTGAGTCAGTGAAAATCCCCCTATCACTTATCGAAAGGCAAGAGGGTTAAATATTCAGTCTGGGAGGTTTGAAATGTAATCTGCACTGTGAGTTTAAATTGTCTTTGGATTTCTCCCTCTCTGCTCTCTTCTGCCTGTGGTAAGACAGATAAGTTGGCCGGAATAAAATGGCTGTCATAGCGGCTGTCACTCAGGTAGGCGCCGGGCCTGCAGAGTCAAAAGCTAAACTTAACTTGCCAACCATTTGATATAAATTTGGTAGCTAATTTAAAGACAGCTTCAAGAGATGTGTTTTAAGCTTCAGTAGGTGGAAATCTAGAAATGGCAAGGTCTTTTAAGCTCCTCCCACCAGGTAAGGACTTGCTTACGCTGTGGCTCATATACAGTGAAAGTAAGTCAATCCTGATTTTTGGCTACCAGGGGTTTTCAAACGCAGCCATCTTGATTCCAGTGTGGATTTTTATTCTTTATTCTTCTTTATGTAATATAAATCTGCTTTAGTCTGACCTATGCTTGGCCCATTTCCTGGCCTGAACTTGATTTTCTTTTAATTATTGTTATGCCAGATTTTTAAGGCTAAAAGGGTAAAAAGAGGGTTCAGTTACCTTTCAGACAACCAACAATATGCTGAAAGCTTATTAAGGATTTTCTTTTCATCCAATGACAAAAACATGTTGAGTCCCCTGGCTTAAATCAAGAAGTTCACTGCATAAAACATTAATCCTCAGATTTTGCCAAAAATATATTTTTCTCAGAGCACAACAACAGATGGATGGGATAATTCCATTTGTTCGTGGTAAAAGCTTTAAAACAAGATGAAATGCAAGATGAAATGTGCCAGATTGCTGCTAGGATTAGGCAGATGTATTTTCAGGTGGTTAACTGGGTCGTCTGTTAATTGTAAGGCTGCTGGTGCAATTTCCTTACTGCTCCCGCCTACGTCTTTCAGCGTTCTCGAGGAAAACAGAGAACCCTAAATTGCTCCACATGCTAATGCATTTTGGGTTGTAATCAAGTTGATTTGAAAAAAGGTTCATAAATGTAATTCAGGTGTAAGAGGAGGGTTGCAAAGCAGCTTGCAGATGTACATTAACTGTAGCAATTTAAAAGCTGCAACCTCTCCCCATAAGATGCATATGCATGTGTCAGCTGAGGCATCAGCTGCTGAAGGATAAAAGAGGGCAAGTAATAAATGTGCTTGATTTTAGAACCCTGCATCCTTGCAACTATTCTGAAAAGCTCTTAAAAACGAACATTTATTTTGAAATCAGACTAAAATCATAATAAAAAAAGGACTCAGTAATAAACATTTCTAAGATGCAGATTTTTTTTCTTTTGCAAGGTTACTCTGTGTGACATATCATCTGTATTTTATGAGAATGAGTACTGAATTCCACTGCTGTGCATCTTTTAAGCCATTTGAATTATATAATAGCTCCTCATTGACCTCTGCTGCTCTAATACCTCTATGAAGCCTTATCTCCAAATTATAGCTGATCCATGCTTGGCTGTCTCTGGCTGTGCAAGTTGCTTACTCTTAGCTCATTATTCATCTCATATTTACTCATGTTTTACAAGGGAGAACTTAGCAGGGGAGATTTAGGTTAACTCGTCTTATTTAAAGAGCTGACAAGAGCAGTAATGCTGCCAGGAAGGTAGTATCTTTTTAATACGCATAGTCCAGTGCGGTGGAAACGGATAGTCACTCCAGGTTAAAATCTAACACTAAAGCTTGGCAGAGATGGCCAGAGACCGGAGGAGCAGTTTATGTAGCGTAGGACAGATTTGGCTTCGGTGTAAAAGATGTTGTATAGATATGAGCTAACAGACAGAAACAGACAGATTGCATGTAAAAGCAGTGGTGCCTATATTTTGTGTCACAGATTACCTAAGAACATTAGCATGAGCAGTGAACTGCAAACCAAAAATAATGCAATTGGACATTGATTATTTAAAAACATAATGAACCAAAGCTGCTATCTTTGCTATAGTTTTTGTGGATGTGCTAAAAATCATGCTGAGAGAAGTCTAGTTCCTGTCAAAGTACATTTTCCTGCTAACCCTTCGTATCAATGGTTTAAAACAAGTCAACCTAACAGACTGATGGACAGCTGCCAGGCTTCATCAGTGGCGTGGAAGTTGCGCAGTAATTAGTCAAATGAGGAGGAAGTGGTGGAGACAATACAGAAAGAGAAGCCCCCTGGGGCTCTGTCTCCTCATCAAGAGGACCGCCGTGGCCACTCAAACACACACACAGTGAAAACACAGCCACTCAAACGCTAATTAAACCAACATATATATACCGCAACATCTTGAGTCACACACAAAATGAAGCACGTGTGCCACCCAATAAGGTACATGCTCACACATGCTCTCGCACAGGCTGACACTCATCACATGTTATTTTGCTACTGCTGTGAGTTAATGCGATGGGATGGGAGATGAAATTTGGATGATTGTATGTGTGATATACAGCAGGCCCTGACAGAGACATTACTGTGACAATATGCAGGCAGTTTTAGTGCCGCATAAACTATTGAATAGGGGGTGTTGATGGGGAGGGGGCTGAGGAAGTCAAGAAAATAAGAGAAATGGGCGATGGAAGAATTATAGGGAGGATATTTTTGCTGCTGTCTATTTGAGAAAACCTAGTGGATGGAAAAAACAATTCCCTACCATCAGCAAGTTAATAAAAAGGCTGCAGTTTATCTCTGTCTAAAAGACAAATACCCTGACTGAGGCAGGATGGAAGGGAGGAGAGGAGCAGGGGTGAGGCTGCCCCACATTTACCTTCATCCTTCCCCGCTCCAACAAGTCACTTACTATGAATCCCTCAGTCCGATATTTGCCAACCGACTGGCTGGTTTTCAGCGAACAATTCTGGGATTACACACCACTTCTGCATGACCCTTTGGTTGTGTTGACAGGGCTAAATAATGAATTCATACAAAACCTGGCAGTTAAAAGATTGCTGTGGGCTCCATCTGTCCAGTTGGTCAGATTTGCGGTTCAGCATAGTGAACGTCCCCTCACATCCCCACATACAGTATTGACATGCATTGTTTTTTAAAAGAGTCATTTTTTAAATCTTCTTTTTTCTTTTTTTTTGAATTAGTTAAGTTGTGTGACACTTCTTGTAAAGGGTGTTTTTTTCCGGGATGGTTGAGCTATAATGTTTAGTAAATTATGACCCAGATTTTTACATCACTACAAGTGCAAACACTTTGGGGACCTCCGTATCTTGTAAAATGTGACACGAGTAAGCTCTATTTGATCGTTATCACTTCGCGTACAACTAAAATGTGGGGAAAGACGGCGAATTTAAATAGTCTGATGACATTTGTATGAGACTGTACCTGCAGGTGAATAGGCTATGTCAGCACGGAGATTAAGCAAGGCTAAGCGTATGCAAAGTCCTGTCTCTGTGGGCTGTTTGTTCACGTGTGTGTGGCTTTGGTTGTGTGCATGCAAATGTTGTTTCCCTTTGTTTAAACCTGTTTGTATCACTGGATGACAATCCCTCTGATAATGTTACAGAAGCCAACACACCCTTACCCCCAATCCCCCTCTGCCGGATTTCATCCTTCTGTTTCTTTCTTGCTCCGGTCTCAAACTCTCCCCATGGGGTTTATGTAAATATTTAGCCCAGCCTTAGTCTCAGATGATGGGTGCCCGGATGGAGTCTGCTCTGATTTACTTTGTGTTGGGACTGGCACCCTGGATTGCCTCTGAGGCTGTACTCAGATGTTTATTTTTCTTTCTTTTTTTCCCGCCTATACTCAATGCCCACAATATCTGGCTGTGACACTTTGTGGCTGACCCAGGCTCATTTGCACCTCTGTCACTATTTTAACATTCATTGAAAGCATTTCATGTGTGGAGCAGCTGTTTTTTCGCCAACATTTCTAAAGCCGCTTTTAAACAAGCCCCGCAAACCCGTTCACGACCAAATTGGCACGATGCGTAAAGTGTAAATAAAAACAGGAAGCAATGATTTGCAAATCATTGCCTTCAATGTTTTAATGAAAAAAGTATAAAGACAACAAATAAATGACAAAATTATATTGTAGTTTTGAAACAAAATGTGGGCTCGTTTTCAATTTTCAGTTTATGCAGGAGGACAAACACACACACACACACACACACACACACACACACACACACACACACACACACACACACACACACACACACACACACACACACACACACAGCCTTCCCAGCACTGACAAGGATAGCCAGAGGAGCAGTTTATGCAGCTTCCCTGATTTTGCCTTCTATAAAAATGAAAATTGAGTTTGATTGAAGTCGGAGAGCTATTAGATTTTGTGGCGTCTGCTCAGCTCCGCCCTTCCCGACACACATCTAAAGCGAGGGGAGAGGAACTTGTGCGACCGTAAATGACATCAAAATGCAGTACACAGACACTTTCACTAAGCTGAAATGAAACAAGTACACTTAAATTTGGGGAATAACATTAACCAAACATTCATATGCACGCCCCCACCACTGCTTTGAGAAACTTCTCTACGAGGTAATTGTAGGTAAAGACACTGACATTTTAAACAAATTTGGGTGGGGGGATGTTTACCTCTTTTTTTTTAAAAAAACAATACACAACCTTTCACAGAGCCAGTTGCTGTAGTTTTGAAAAGTGGAATATTTTTCAATTCTTGCTTAGTTCCTTTTTTCTCGTATGCTGTAGATGTTAGAGGGGCCAGTTCAGTGTGCTGACTCTGACTACAGATGCATGTTGTAGTCTGCAGAGTGTGGTTGGACATTATTATGATGGGTCAGCAAAGCCTCTCCTGTAAAGCATGGAGTGAATGGCATCTTAGCATTTAGTATTAATGGAGTCTTTACAGATTTGCAGTTTAGCCATGCCACGTACAGGTACCGTAGGAACTGGTATTTAACTGCACTGGATAGTCCCTATATTTTTTAACCCAGAGGATGTTGTTATTTTTAGGCCATAAGGCCACCTTAAATAAGCTTAAATTTTGGGAATGGCTGGGGATCAGGTGGTAGAGCAGGTTGTCTACAGGTGGATCAGTAGATCTTGGGCATGATACTGAACCTCATGTTGCTCCCAGTGCACCTATTAGTGTGTGAGTGTGTGTGAAAAGCAACGATGAATGTGTGTGTGACTGTGGGGATGAGACTTGTTGTAGAAACTGATTTGAGCGCTCAAAATGGAGTCAAATGGTGCTATATAAGTGCTACTTATCATTTGGCCCCAGAGGAAATGACTTTAGTGTTTTTTTAAGCCTGAGTGCATAAAATAAACATATGATCAACATGTGTGAAGAAGGTAGCTGTGGACGTAGTGTAAAGCACTCGAATGAGTAAAAAAAGCACCAGTCCATAGTCCTGAGGACATGTAATGTTGATGTATGTGAGTAGGCGTCTGTCTCTCCTCCACTGTGCCCACACAGGTACAGAGTGGTACTCCTCCACACATAGGCTGTGAGTCTTTTGCTCACAGAGGGTGAAGCGGCCCCTGAAAGAGCCGTCTCCTTAATTTTAAGCTAAGGGGGACATGAAATAGTATCCCTGCAAACACAGTTACCTTAAGCACAAATTTAAAATCAAATTAGCAGGCACACACCTTGATTTCAAACGGGGCAAAGGTGCGACCTAAACTTGTGTGTTAGTTTTATGCAAAGATGCTTACGTTACACAATAGTGAGGCAGATTAAACCGAACATGAATTGTTAATGCTGATATTGATTTGATGGATTATTCTGAAAGCGAGCTAAAATCGCCTTGATTCTCAAGCTATTGACAATCACTCAGATCTCTGGTCTCCAAGGTCATCATCCATCAGCACGGCCCTACACCAAAAAAAATGTTTCTTTCGGCCTTATGCTGCTTTATGAGCAAAAATTCAAAAGCTGACAGACCTGCCATGTTTGGTCATGGCTGCTCAGCTGTGATCTGGCCGTCAATGTGCATTCACTGAATGAAAAGTGCAGAAATTCAAAGAAAATTCAACAGCAAAACATAAAGCTTCAGTATTGGTTTTGGCTCATACAGATGTATGAACCATCTTCCTGGTGTGCTACATTTTGATCTGTTTGCGTGATGCGGTGCCTGCCCTGGTATACAGGAGCAGAGAGGGACATAGGAGTAAAGTATATGTCATCAAAGCAGGTGACAGATTAATTGGGTACGTGTTGTCCATTGCGGATGCACTCATCCATTTCTTTTCCTTCTCTGTCTCAAAGGGATAGAAAACCTCCTTGAGTTACTAACTTAACAGTAATAGTTAGGGTCTGCTTTTTTCTGCATCTGACTGGACTCTCAGAGTCCTATTGAACTGTAAGAGCTTTCTGGTGTGTTGTGTCTTATCGAGCTCCTCTGAGGACCCGCTGCTCCCTATGTGTTCTTTCTTATTGAACTCTTCCTGGGGCCTCTGGAAGCCCGGTCTGCTCGACAGAACCCACTAATATTCCTTAATGATGTGGCATCAGTCTCTGTCAACTTCTGCGTCGCTGCAGCCAGACGTGGCCTATTGTGGCTGACTTCACAGAGAGATAAGCAGTCCTCTCCTTTAGACACAGGCGAAGGCACAATAACATCAGCACTGCCGAGGAACATCAGTGCTACCGGCGAACATAGCAAAAAAAAAGTCAACAAACAAGTCTTTATAAAAAGTGTCAGAGGCAGAGAGAAATGGTTTTCATTTTTTATCATTTTCACTGTTTTGCCTTTCCTCTGCTCTGTTGATGACAGGAGGAACATTTTGAAATATTCAAGGTTTGTGTGATAACATGAGTCGGTACTGAAATGTTATGCAGCATTAACAATTTAAAAAAAAATAGTATGGAAATTGACTTGCAGAGCGGTGGACTTCTTTGATGAAAATTTGAAGCCAGCTGAATCTGCATACCACTTTTTAACGGTCTTTTTTTTTTTTTTTTGAAGTCTTGTCACCCTCTGTCTTTCCATCTGCGTGTTTACAGTGACACTTAGGGCTTGGCACATTGAAACCAGTCATCATGGCTAATGATGAGAATGTGAGTATGTGTGACGCTGCACAGAGGGTGTGAGTTTGTGGACAAGCACATTTGTATCTCTCGCTGTGTGTGCGATTTTTCAGAACTTGAATGTCCCGACTGCCAGTGAAAGCATATTGGTGGCGATTGGCAGAGATACTGTCGTATCCTGTGTGAGCGTTAGCGGCAGAAGGTTTGACTGGCCGTCAGAGGCGCTCTGGAGAGCCACCTCTCCTCTTTTCCTGTGAGAATGACAGGCCTGCACAGAAAGCTGTCTAAGCGTCACAGCTTCCAGCCAACAGCATAACTGATTAACACTGCTAATTTGCTCCACATTTTCCAGTACGTGAATTATCATTCCTCTTTACAAAAAAAGGACGGGCACCGCTTAACAGTCACATCCACATTTTGTCTGTTTTGATTGTAATTTTTATACTGTAAAATGCTGCTCAGAGCTGTCATGTCTGTGTATTATAAATGGGACTTAACCATGCCTCTAATCTTTCAGTGGGGGGGGGACATCAATCATCGGCCTACTTTCAAGTCTATAAATGCATAAAATGATTTGTATTTGTTGCCTTTATATTGTGGTGATGTGAACTGCAGAAGCTGCCCTATAGTAGGGGGAAATAAATAAGCTTAAGTACTCTTCCTGAATGCAATTTTTTTAACTTGAGTTGTACTCTACAATATATTGGATTGAAAGAGTCCTACTCCACATCACCAGCCCTGGGTTTTAGCCCTGGGATTCAACATCACTTGAACTGGAGACCCCTGGGGTTGGTTTACATAAAGATTGCTTTGATCCTGCAGGTACCTGCAAGAAGGTAAAAATGTAGATTCCTCTAATAAATCTATTGCTGGTTTCGAACTGTTTTGCAACCGCAGATTGGAACCGCTGAACAGGGTAGGGCGATATAGCCTCAAAATTGTATTATCACAATATTCTAGGAAAATTTGCCATAACGATATTTT
This sequence comes from Pelmatolapia mariae, assembly GCF_036321145.2. Lineage (NCBI taxonomy): Eukaryota > Metazoa > Chordata > Actinopteri > Cichliformes > Cichlidae > Pelmatolapia > Pelmatolapia mariae. Next base: position 16,545,646 of record NC_086231.1, on the reverse strand, counting down.
GAATAATCTAGAAAAAATAAATACTGAACAATATTTTATTGACGATTGCATCTTGCAGGCATTTATAAGTCATCCTTGATTCCCAGTGAGCCGCTTCCATGGATGACACTTTTGCTAATTTGAAGTATGAATCTATTGAAACAAGGTGCCAGCAGCAGTATGGTGCAGTAGTAGTGACACAGCGTAAGTCAGATGTAAGTAGTATACCAAGTAGTGTTTTCTCTGGAAACATTAAGTAAAAATATAAAATAACTGCTTAATACTTTAATATAACAGTAGTTAAAGTAACTTCACCTTAGATCTCATCGTAAGCTGCACAATATTGTCAAATAGTAAAACTGAAAAATATTTTGGAACTGTAAGCAGCTGCTTTTTCACCGTGTAAGCACATCAGTAATTTCTATCCACTGATGCTGTTTCTGTCAAATGGAGTGCAACTAGTGAGTGCTCCAGCGATGCTCGGTGGAGTCTTTTGTTTACTTTACATCACCAGCTGCTCATATCTCCTACTTCATAGTCAGGTTGTGCTCAAAGGTGTGCTTTTGTCTCCAGTGGTGAAACAAGTTTACCGTTTCCACCTTTAGCGGGAACAGTTTTCTTGTATATTTTGCATAGCACTGTAGTTTTTTTAGAAGTTGAAGGAGCTCCCTTTTTAGATACTAAGTCATCACGGGAGGTGACAGATGTCTCTTGCTCTCAAACATGCCCCAGACAAGGATGAGGGACCATAAACTACACCAATGATATTGGGATATGACAGTTTTAGATCACGTAAGAATTTATACCAGTATTACTGCAGATGATGTAATATGGCAAAGTGTATTTTATTATGGGCAGTTGACAATGCAGTCAGGTAAGCATGCATTCAGGTATAGTGTCATCTGAACCAAAATTCTACTGCCTTAAAAGACTGACTACAGTGACCATGAAAACAATGAGTCAGCCTTACGCAGCTATGTAGCGCTCACCTTTCCATTTGCACTGAAGGATTCTTAGTTTGTTCTTATGTTTTCCAAATGTTCACATTATTGTCCCATTTAAATCAGTTTATATAACAATTTGTATTTTTATGCACATTAATCCTGATAGCAGTGGAAGGGAAGGGATTCTCCACATGATATATGTAAATATGCCAAACTGGAGCTCCAGGGGGGACTTTTAGTTTTAGTTTAGTTTTAGTATTTAGTGGTCTAAGTACTGCAAGAGCTACTGTGTAAAAATAGAAATAGATGAAAACATGGACAGGCTTTACTGCAGTATTTGAAGTGGAGAGTGTTGACCAGCATCTTTAAATAGTCCTCCAGGTCTTCTTCCCAGGCGCTTTACTGAAAAGTTGAAGTCACTGGAATTGCTGCTTCTGCTATTTCACCTGAAAGTCCAGCCATTAGTCGTACCTCCAAGAATAATAACTAAAGCAGGTGAAACCCATTATTAATGCTAACCAGAATACTTTTACTTTTAAATCCCATTTTGTGTTCAGTATTCTTTCACTTAATTGATTATATCTGAATAAAGTACTTATTTTGTATTTATTTTATATTAAACTAGACAAAACATATTCAAAAATCCAATTATGTGCATCGAGTACAGTTAAATTCACTACTCATATTGGTAGGCTTAGTTGGATTTCATAGCTATAGTTGGATTATAGATGCACAGAAACTCAGTAAGTGAACAGACCTCTAATATTTCTGCTGTTATTTATTTTTACAAGCGCAGAGTGCCTGAAGTGGTTTGCCTCAGCTGAAACACTGCATATGATTTTCAGTAGAGTTGCCAGCGATTGCGTTTGTGTGTTTTTTTCTCCGGTAGCTGCCCCATTACCTGAGTGAGTCAAGCTCTAAAGCCCTCAAATATAATTTCACACAGGCTGATGTACTTATGGCCCTTCAGCGATGATGGTCACTCATCTCCAACCTCTAGGTAAAGGGTATTTAAAGCTCCTCAGGCCCTTCATGCCAGCATTACCATGCGCTGTCAGTCTACACCCAATACTCCTCCAGCACAATTCTCATTGGCCGGCCAGAGCTTAGTCTAGCTGACAGCGCTGCTCAATCCTCTCCCGGAGTAAACAGAAACCTCATCTGCTTGTTGAAGGAGATTGTAATGGCCAACCTGTCAGATAGATGAGTACCCTACAGTACTATCTGCGTTTATTTGTTGTGGTTTTTTTATGAGTGTATATACAGCGATGATGGAGATAAGTTTGCCTTTCATCAGGTAAACATAATAAAAAGTAGAGAGAAACTGATACCAGCAGGGCTTATGTGACAGCAGGGCATGATTAAAAAAAATAGGCATAGGTCACCGGAGAAGGAGACATGATGTGTAGGTGGATACAGTGCAGCGGTGTCATGCTCATTTAAACTGAAAGAGCACTTGCCGGCACAGGTATATTTAACTGACATCTAATCTGTAGACTTATGTAAATATGGTCTTGAAGGGGCAAATGGATGAAATTATAATTACCATTAACCAGACAAACTTGAATAGCTGGAAAAAACTTATAATTTCAATGTATTTAACATATAATTAATTATTAAAATAGAATTTATTATGCATTTAGACAGCAGAGCTATGGGGAATGTTTAGTGAAGTAGATCAAATTTCACCACAAAGTAATTTAGAGGGATCATGGTAATATGCAGTGCAGTACACAGTAAGCCTGTGTGGTGTTTTTCCTTGGCAAACAGCAGCGTGTATTATGGGCAACAGTATCCATGTAGTTTGAGATTTTAATAGGTGTTCTGCTTTTATTTTAGACCTGCACGTACCAACCTAATGTTTGCTGCACAAGCCAATTTTCATATATTTTGGACCAATGACAGTAGTTGACTTAATTTCTTAATGGTTAGCCGACTCTGCGGTTTGAGGAGGTAATTAAGGAGTGCATTTTCCGACATGTTTGTTTGATGAGTATAGTAGTATAGCAGCAGACACTGCACAATTATGCAGTCCATTTGAATGATTTTTAATTCCCTAAATGATGGCAGTTGCATTAGAGCAGTGTCTCTTGCCTGTAAAAATCCTCCCCAAAGCTATATTTTGATAAAGGGGATTCACAAACGAGGAACGATAAAAACACTGACCTCACTATAAGTTGTGGCGGATAAAGTGATTTGGAATTTGTACATTAAGCATTATGAATTTTTATCGATCTCTCTCTTTCTGTTTTGTTTAAAGGATCAGGATAGAGAAAGACCTGTATGTAATGTCCCCGAGACTGCCATGAATCTTCCAGGGTGAGGCAGACCCAGAAAGTACTACCAAACATTAAGGGAATGAATATTGATTTAAAAACAAATTTGACATGGTTTTAAAATTGACTAGAAAAATGCATCACTTAAAAGAGTCAGGGGTTTGTAGTCTGTCAATGGAGCGGAAAAAAATTCGCTCTTGTTTTATGGTTTAATAAGATTCCATTAACGGCTTCTTGCACCTTGGGAAAAAAAAGGTCTGAAGCAGGGGTAATGAGTAATTTATCTGTGTGTGTGAATTCAGAGTGGGACAAAATAATGGTTTGGCGATATTTTCCAAGCTTCCTTTTTCAATATGGTATCAAAATCTGGTGCCCGATGCTGTTATTTCTTAACAAGTTCTTCAAAATAGATTCCCACGGCAGCTTAACTCACCAGACTCACCAATTCATGACTCTTTCTTGTGGTCCTCATCAAACGAATGAGGGGATCGTCAATATAAGTTAACCAGAGAAGAAGAAAACTCATAAGGATAAAATGTCAGACAACTTAAACAACTAATTGAATTGACATTTTTTTTATGTCACCAAATGGGTTTCCTCCAAACGGTCTCTGGGCTGTGGAGCTCGGTATTCCTCGACATTGAAAGGAGCCAGCGGAGGTGTTTTGAGGATGCCTCCCAAGTGAGGTGTTTCTGGCATGTCCAACCCAGGGCAAACCCTGGACACGCTGGAAAGATTAAGACTCTCTGCTGGCTTGGAAGCTACTCGGCGTCCCTCCGAAGAGCTGGAAGAGGTGACTGGGGAGAAAAGTGATGTCTAAGCATCTCTGCTAATGACTGTTGTCTACATGTTGTAGCTGTTTACTGTCACCAGGGGGCAGTGTCACAAACAACCCATCTGTGGGACACTCTTGCTCGTTCTGTTCTTGGTCCTTGCCGACGTAGAGAAGAGTACGGTAGCTCCAAGAGGTCAAACGGACTGCAGCTGCAAATTATATGAATCATGCGATTACAACACATAATACCTTCATCATGTAATCCCTGACAACACTGATGAACCCTCATGTTCCGGTTTCTGTCACTTCCACAGCTGGTCCGCCACATTATTATGTTCCCAGAAACACTTCCGTTTTGTTTTGTTTTGTGTGCTTTTGCAGGGTTTTTCCTGTTTGTTGGTGTTAAGGAGCAGTCCATTTGACCTCTCAGGGCCACCGTAGAAGAGCGCCGTTATACCAAGCTGAGCTGAAGCAAAACCAAATATTAAAAACATCAAAAACATGTCACCTGCAGCCGTTGTTTGTGCTTCTTATGCTGTATTTTTTTTAAATTCTTGATGTTTTTTCACGCTTCACTCTGAATACTGCTCCTTTTTTTGTTCCGGCTCACCTTTCAACCAATCAGCATTTGACCAATGCACAGTGTCACCCATGTTTGAAGACGCTGTTTGTAGGTCAAATGTGTGGGCTGTTGGGTTTCTGGAGGACTGCACACAAGAATATATGCATAGGATGAAAAGTCCTCCCTATTGTCTCTCTGTGGCAAAATACCTTCAAATCAGACACAACCGATAGACCACAAATATAGCATCACACTGCTGCACCTGTGACAGAGACCTGGATAGGGAGGTTTTTCTCCTCCAGGTTTAGATATGGTGACACCTTACGTATAGCTATCTTGCAGTGTTTTTAGTATCACGAAATTGCTGTATCGTGGTCAAACTATTATTGTGGGCAATGCATCACAATAATCTTGAACAGTGAGTGACTCTGTGGTGTGCCAAAAGAAGATTTCACCTTCACATTTCACTTTGTGTTGTTTGAAACTAAGCAAGATCCCTGGTCCTTGAGAGGGCGGCCAACATAAACATCAGGCAATCTCAACAGAGTGCTCGGCTGGCATGGTTTTAGCTTCTCAGGCAACGCTTGCATGTTCAGTGGGCCAGTGGAGGGAGACTGCATCTGGCTGCTTGCCCAGCTTTCAGCTTGACAGAGATGGATCAAATGGATAGCTGTGATTTCCTTTCCTAATTGTCCACAGCAGCACATCAATCCAACAGAAATGGATTTTTTGTTTAATTTCAAGCAAGAAATCGGAAGTTCATCAATTCTTGAATAAATATGTGTTTGGTTTGTAAACGTTCAGTTTTAACCTTTGAGCAAACAACATTAGTTTTGTTTATGTGCATAAATTCTTGCATCTGTTATTCCAGATATTTTAATAGATTTTTCTCAGTTCTAAAGTATACAACCAACCCTGGAAAGTCTGTAATAGTCAGCATTTGTGGTTGACTGGTGTACAAAAAAATATGCATTAAAAAAAGTGCTACTGTTCATTTAGGAGCACTTTAGTCAAAAGAAAATTGGTATTTCCATTAGCAGCAATTTAGAGGCCTCTGTTCTGGAAGAGCACATCTCTCTGCCCTTCATAACCGGAAGCAGGCAGAGTAGCAGCAGCCAGAGCAGGAACCACTCAGTACAGAGGAGGCATGAAGGACAGCCTGTCAGACACAGCATAGAAAAGAGGAGCGGGCTGATGGTGGGTTTTGAAGCAGTTTGTAGATGTTCAGTAACTGTGGGCAGCTTAAATAGGACATATTTGAGATTTGTCAAATAGAAATATAGAAAGGCTTCAGTTCAGTCATCTGCTGATGTGGGCTGACAGATCACTGAGATCAGATGATCTGGTGGGGGTTGCGTTAACCTTGACTTTATGGTCTGCCACGTTTGATTTTAAACCAGTCTGAGGCCTTGCTGAAAAAACAACAGGATCCTAAAATCAACCTCTAAAAACAAGATGATGACTATTTAAGAAGCAGCTACTCGAGCCCAATGCTGCACCCTGCTGACTGCTGTTTTTAAGAAGATTTGGAAATTTTCAAATTAATTTTAGACATCTTAGCATCTCCTGAATTAGTTATGACAGCTTGTGTTCATGCTGCGTCAGATCCCCTTTTCTGTATTGTCGAGCTTAACACGCACCTTCTTTTTATAATTGATTTGCATGCACTGTGATATATCTTATTTATGAAGAGTTTAGTATAAACTAAATTATTACCGATTCTTAGCTTCAGTATGTGATTGACTGATTGAGGAAGTCAGTAGTACCAGTGAGGCCAGCTAAACACCCTGCAAATGCAGCATTTCAGGCTGACGTGACTCTAATTGCTTTAACATATTCAACAACAACAACAACAGGCTTCTTTTTGGGCTTCCTTCAAAAGAACTATACAAAATGGTTTTATGGAGTGAAAATGGGTCTTGTGGTGTCTTAGGGCAGCAGGATAAGTGGTAATCCCTCGGGTGGTGCTCTGTTGTAGTCTACAGATCCTATAGAGAGCTCTGGCTGCTGAGTCAGCCTTCACAATTCTTCCAGGGGAGCAGACTAATCTCTGTAGCACCGTCCCCTGTAAGCGGTCCAAGTATGCACAGTTCTACCTCGGGATATCCGTCCTTATCAAACATCCCATTCCCTGGTGGCATCCGAAGCTGATTTTCTATGTGTTTTTCAATGTCTGTCGCTGTTTTAAGTGTTATTGATTGATTGCTAATTGCTGATTTAGTATAAGTACAATTCCCTTTTTCACATAATCTTCTAGTGAGCATAAATTATGCATCTAGATTGATTAAAGTTAATCTGTAGCTAACACAATGGATTGAACTGCAGATATTTGGTCAGCTAGTTGTGAATACCTCTGCTTGTCTCAGAGTTAGAGGCCAAAAGGGTTAACACAGTCGAAATACAAGGTGCTCACCCAGTGGTGAGAATCCGCTGGAGTTTGTGTTTATTTAATTTGAGCCTAACTGCCAGATGCAGCTAGCTAAGTGCTTTGCCATTAAGGCTCTGTTCTGTGTTTAATTCTGCTACAGTGCCAAGGCTTACTGGCGTAATGGTAGGTTTCTTACTGCCTGCTCCATAGTAAATGTTTACCATTCTCCGTGCTACATTGTGAATAGGGCAACCTGCTCCTCTGTGATACTCTTAATTAAACAAATGTCTCCAATAACCCGACCTTTGATTCCCCGTGTTTTCTTTTTGCAGATTTATAATGAGAAGAAGAGCCAGTTTGAAATCAAGCGAAACAACCCCAGGGATTTGGTGGAGAGGGTGGCACGGGACATCTCCAAGCTGCTCAACAGCAAGAGAAAAGCCCTGGAGGTAAGAGGATGATGCTCCACATATATTAAAACACCTGTGCACAAACACATGCTATGCCCCACTGCACAGGTGCACACATACATGGTGAGTGTTTTAGATTCTTCTGAAAGGTGAACCTTCTGTGCATACAAATGCATCCACTTTATTTTTCAGTGCCAGCACTCTGAAAGCTTAATTTAATTAGTTAAGACTTGCTTGAAGAATCTCCTGCTTTAGTAAATCAGAGTTAGCTGTGATGGATCTAAGGAGTTTTAGGCACGCATTACAATAACGATGTCTTTTTTTGGCTGTGACTACAAATGCTAAATACTTGACAGAAACATTTTGGTCAATCATCCATAATTGAACAGTTTCCTGCACATTATAAATGATGCATTGTTTTTATGTTGCAGTTAATCTGTCCTCCTACGTATTTGAAAACAACGGATTTTCTTTAAATTTGTTGGAAAAAAATCAATTCTTATAAAAAGCTGCATAGTTTTTCTTTACAGTTAAAATACAATTTGAGCTAATTATATTTTGTCGACAACTGAGATAACCGTATTCATGCTTTGTTTTTCAAATTAGTTTTGAGGGGTTTTATTTTTCTGTTAAATGTTGAAGGCGTATATTCTGAAATATAGTTTGTATGGTGTGTGAGAAGGTTATCATTTCAATGTCCCGCATTTTAGGATGTAATTATTACCACTGTTATGCTCAGGCAGTGCTGTGATTAGTTAAAAATTTGTTTCACTCTCCCAGTGGGAAACCTCTAACCCAGAGGAGAAGGGGGTGGTTGGGGAATAAACGCCAGGAAGATGAGTGGCAAGTAGGTAAATGAGAAAAGTGCAGACGGTTAATTTTTTAAATTTAAATAGACAGAGATAAAGTAAAAGACCGTTTGTAAAATCCACCATTTCAGAATTAGTCCAATCTAATGCCTCCTGTTTAGTATTTTGTTTTGCTGAGCAGAAGTATGTTGAAAAATTGTGAAAAAGTTGTCACCGCTCGTTCCTATTTAGTTTGGTTTAAAGGAGCCAGACTTTCTCGCACTTAATTAAATGCAATAGAACTATTGAGCGATAGTTCCTCAGGTTCCCTGAAGGTCATTCAAAGGTTTTCTTTGCACATTGGCTGCTTTTTCACTCACTTTCTGTTCAGTCCTTGTACATGACTATTTTCTGAGGAAGGGTTTTTGTTTGTTAGGGCCACTTAACACTGGCCTATGAATCATAAAACACACATGAACCCAATAACAGACATCTTAGCAAATTGTATCTGAAGGTACTTTGTTACCCTGTTGCAATAAAAAAAAAAAGCCAAACATTAACATAGTTTGACAGACATAAAATAATCTTATTACATCAAGAAGATGATTATTAAAGAGGTATTAATCTAAAATGATGAATCAGTATTTGAAAATTTTTATTCAAATTGTCATCAGTATGCAAAGAGGTCAGGATAGAGTTACAATAGACAGTGACAATGATCCAGACACACTGTCAGTGCAGTAAAAACATAGCTGTATAGAAAAGCACACAATGGAACGCTATCAGTCATGGATTGGCCTCCCCAGAGCTGAGACCTCAACATTATTGAAGCAGTATGGGATCATCTTGACAGAGAACAGAACAAAAAGCAGCTAAAAACCAAAGAAGAGCTTTAAATGTCCTTCAGAAAAGCCTGGAGAGCAATCCCTATAGAGCACTTAAAGTAATTACAAGAAAGCTGCCTAAAAGAGTTCAGGCTGTGTTGAAAAGTAGTCGGAGCTAAATGTTGACTTGAGGCTCATCACACGTAGAGTGGTACAAACACTGTTTTTGCTTTATATGTTGTATTTCTGTTATACTTGCACGTTTCAATAAATTGCTGCACCTTAATTCTATATTACTATAGAATTTTGCACTTTACTGTAGTTCTCCAAACCTTGCTTTAGATGGAGCACACTGTGTGTGGGTATGTACAAGATATACTTTGACTTTAGTCCATATGGCACATCATTTAAAGATGGAGGTGACCGAGGGACTGTCTGCTTTCCTTCCCTCTGTCTCTGCCCAAATATGGTCACTCAAGGCCAAAGCAGTGATATTTATGAAGTCCTCTGAAGGAGCAGAAGTGTATATCTTTTAAGAGCATGAGGTCTTGTGGGAAGTGAGGCACATTCATGCTAAGGAGCAAAAGTTTCTCAAAGGCACGGTTAATTCTGCAGCTTGGATCCTTAAAGCGAAGAAAACGTTACTGTAGGTCTCCTGTGGTCATGTCCAGGATTGAATTTGGAACGGCAAAAACCCTCTTCATCTTTTTTTTTTTTTTTACTATACCCCCACCTTAACCCCTTCCACCTTCCTCAACACACACACATCCACGCACATGTACGGACACACACACTGAAGCCCCACACCCCCGCCCTAACTTCCACAGGCCACACTGTCACCTCACATCCTGTCTGGGAGATTCAGACTCAGGAGGGAGGAAATGAGGTGAAAAAAGAGAAGGTCTGGAATGAGAATGTCTCCCTGAGGCGTGGAAAAATCAAGAAAATGATGTTCAGAAATTCATAGATTTGAAAATGAGCAGCCAGCGAGAGGGAAGGAAAGAGGGAGCAGGAGGGGTAGGAAGGGAGAGAAAGAGTGTGCAAAAAAAAAAAAAAAATAATCGGAAGAAGAAAGCAGGTGGACGGGAATAAAAGGGAGTCGGATGATTAAAGGGAACGAAGAAATGGAGTGATTATGGCATTATAAAACATAAATGTTAACACAAAGTATGCAACAAGCTAATATGTTTCATTTAGGCAGGTTATGATTTCTTTATTATTTTTTTTCACTAAAACTGAAAATTCAAGACTGTAGGCAAATAAATTCATGTGGACTTATTATTCATACAGGGAGGAAAGTGAAAGCCATGTCTTAATGCAGTCTGTAGATAAGAAGGTCTCAAACTCCGCTCAGCGCGCCGTTGACAGCGTTTTATATTCCAGCCTGTTTCTACCCCCTGTAATGGTTATTTAGTTCCAAATATTCCCTGCCACACATTTAAAAAATGAGGAAATGTGTGTGTGTGTGTGCGCGCACGTGTGTGTTTGTGTGCATGCACGAAGAAATTATTCTCCTGCAACCTATTTAAATAATGCTTCGGGTGCTTCGTTGTAATTCATGTTTATATTACTAATGAGAAAATGCACATTGACTCTAAACACTGGTTACTGATATATAAAGGAGAGCGAAGCCTTTCTCACTGCTCAGCATTGACTTGATTCGGCCTAAATTCCTAAATTAGCAGCACATTTATTCATTTAAGTGCTCCGGTTGTATAGTTGTAAAGGTGTGAAGCAAAATAAATCAGTCTACTGAGTTTTTATTTGTTTTGTTTTTTAATTCTTACTTTCTTTACACTCATACAAGTAAATTGGGTAACATGGTGATGCAGTGTTTAGCACTGTCATTTCACAGAAAGACGGTTCCTGGTTCGAATCTCCTGCTCAGCTGGCGCTTTTCCTGTCTATACGTTCTCCCTGTGCGTGTGTGGGTTTCCTCCCACAGGCCATTGACACATGCCTGTAAGGTTAATTGGCAATAAGGCGTTTGAAGTGTATAAAATAAAGCGTCGGATGAATGTATGCTTGAAATTTATGGCAGATGGAATGTTTTTGGTCTTCAACTTTTTAACTTTAATGTTTAGTAGAGTGATGTATGCCTGCGTTCATACAGCTACTGTCAAAATAGGTATTTAAATATGTATTATTTAAAGTGCACTGTACTCAGTCTACCCCATTCTAAAAATGGAAACGATATAAGCTGACTTACTTTTTTGTCAAAAGCCTCTCCGTGTTTATTCTTTTCCTTCCCTTGTCTTAATCTCCTCCTTTGAATGTATCTGTCTGCTCTCCCTCTCTTGCCTCTGGCTTCAGCCATCTCCTCAAACAAAGATCTGATTCTACGGTCGGTGCCAAAATTAAAATGTGGCAAAAACCTTCAGCTAGCTGAAAGGCTCGCATGTTGCCGGTGGACATTTTTATATAAAGCTGTCTTTTTTTGTGCACGAGGTACGTTGAAATTTGATACAAGAGTTTTCTCTCTCTGATGTTTTTTTTTTTTTTTTTTTTTTAAATGCTTATTTCAGTGGCTTTTTGTCTTGAACCTGACATCTAGACAGTTATTTTTTATTTGAGGGGTACAAGTATTTGTGTTTGGACTTTTTCCTGTTTTATGTGAGCTCCAACTTTTTGCTTAATGCGCATTCGAAGATATGAAAAGATGTCCTTGTTCACTTGTACTCATATGAAACTAATGTATGTTAGAAGACTTTGGAAACACTTTATTTTATGCGCTGGTAATTTCTGAGTACTAGCCGCATAATTTCCAAGAATTTTCTTTTCATTACAGAGAAAATCAAAACAGTTTTCACTTGACAGACTTCCATTTAGCTATTTCCAATTAGTGACACAACCTGTAGCGTCATCTAGTCTATATGCCGAGCACAAACTGTGAAAAGTTCTCTGTGGGTAAGTGTGCAGTTTACTTACTTAACATGAGGTACATGGGAGATGAATTCTCCAATAATAAACTGATGATACAAGCACATTTACTTAATGTTGTATTTGTAGAATAAAGTAAGGCAAATGACACATTAATAGAAAAATACAAACTTTATTTATAAAGTGCTTTAAAACAACAAGTATACGAAATAAAAATACCCCCAAAATAAAGCGTGTTAGGCTGTTTTGTCTCCATGCTCCACGCTCCAGAACAGCTTCAATACCTTTGCAATAATTCTCCAAGTCTCTGGATTTCTACAGGAGTGAAACACCAAAAATTTAGTGACCACAAGATCCACGTCAGTCAGTGAAACGGTAATCTCAGGCGAGATCACTCCCTTTAGGATACAAATGCTTCATCAAGGGACAAAGGTCATCAATTCTTAGCAACCTTGCATTGATTCTTGATAAATGATCAAGTGGGCCAGAAGTGTGCCAACTAAATAACCCTATCAGTATAACAGTGCTGCTGGATTCTCTCACCGTGAGGGTCAATAGTTCAAGCCTGTACTGTTGTTTCAGTAAATACACACATGCACCAACCCACTTGTCAAGAATATGTTGAAGGATGACTCATTTGACATATCACTATTTTCCACATTTCTGTAGAACAGTGCCTTTTTATTTGCACCAGTGAACTCTCAAATGTGCACTCGTCTTTGTAATGAGGGGTGTATGCACTGCGAGCCTCCTTTAATATTCCTCGTGGTGTAATTTTTGACGAACTCTTCTTATTGGCCGTCTGATCACGTCCCGCTCAGACATTCTCATTCACCTGAGGAAGAGTCGATCTTCCGTTATTCTAATTCACGAGTATCGCACGCATCGAATGTGAAATGTGGACCACGATTTACAGTAATTCTCCACTAAAGCCTTGTTCATAGATTATAAATGGAGATTTCAATTAAGTGGGGAGTACGATTGACACGCTGGCCAGCCGAGCACTCTTTGAGGTTGAAGCTTCAGCCATCAGAACCCAAACAATGAAACTCTTCTGCAACGTGACATAGATTTTTTTTACCCTTTCAATCTTGATATAAAATCAGTATCATCTGGGCCTCTTTTGCATTTTATTCATACCCCAGTACATGATCCAAAGTTAACTCTTTGTACCAGGGAGAGCATCTGTGTAAATGAATCTGGATTCATTTATTTGTTTATTTATTTTTATTTATTAAGGTTTTTCCTTTAATTTGTCAGATCTTGTCATATTCATTTTATTTCCCTGAATCAGACACATTTGGATCATATTCAAACTAGTATTTATAATTAGTACCATCTAAACATGCGAATAAGGGTGCAGGGTGGAGTAATGCAATATAACTGTTTAAACTTTCACTTTGGCTTGATTATCTGAGATCACATTTACTGAGATGTTGCAGTAGCATCTGAACTCCCCAGTGTGTGCATGTGCACGTCTGTCTGCTTAATATCTTCATTGTGTCTGCCTATATGTTTGTGCATGTGTTATCTGAGCAACAGGCTCACGCCTGACTGATACTGCAAGTGTCAGTCTGACAGGCCTTTTAACCCAGAGCAGCCAAAGAGAACACAGCCCTTCATGTAATCTGTCATGTGTATAAAGCCAAACAGGTGTGATAGACCTCCCAGACTGATGCTAGCTCTCATACCTTCCATTGCCCCTCGCTGTGATGCGCCATATCATTGCCACAGAGTCCTGAGATCAGTGGGGCCCTTTAGAACCAGGTGAAACTGGAAAATATCCTGTATGCTGTCAAAGATAGGCAGAGTCGAGCTGTCAGTCAGGCTTCTGCTGGGACTTTTTAGTCTCTGTAAGGGAAGACAAGGCCACGAGCCACAGGCAGAGATCATTCTACATTCCCATCAGCTGTTGCTCAGCAAAACTACCATTGTCAAAGCTCTTGAGTTATGATTTCACAGAGGAGACTGGTGAAATAGAAAAGGTACTAAGGTTGGTCTAATCCAATTACACAGATCTCAAAACTATTCCAATACCTCTTATAGGCTGAAGGATGAGTGCCTCTGGCCTGCTGGTTGTTTGATAGAAACACACCCAACACTTTGCTGGGATAGTTTTGGGGTTGGGATAGTCGGAAAATGAAAGCATGGAAATGATGTAGAAAGCAAAGGGACAGTGTAAAGATTAAGTTTAAAAAACAAACAAAAAATGGAAGGAGACTTAGGCAGCAAGGGCAGAGATACAATTCAAGTAAAAAAAGACAAAAAATAATAATAATTTGTGGCTCACTTCACTGCTCTGGAAAACAAATATGTGTGAAGTGGCCACTTCTGACTGCAGCTCTCTCACACCTTCTGAAGGAAAGACCTGTCCTCTCCACTCCAGCGTCACGAAAAGCAGTAGAGAGCTTGTCAGCGCCATCACCACCACCTGTTCACTCACTTGGCTGGCACCGCCCCTTGAGCTCACTGCGCCACACCTCCCCTGCAGCTGAGCCAAGGACCACACCTCCGCCACAATATGATTTAGTCTGAAGTTTACAGCAGATGTGCAACAAGCATCTTTTTGACCAAAGTTAAACTGATGTGTGATGCTGTTCCACCTGGCACGTTCACACCTGAAGTATATTTGTAGCTTTTCGAGGAGCTCTGCTGATGTCTTGTTAAAAGATAATCTACAACATTCACAGCATATAAACTTTTTTCCTGTTTGATAGCGTCTGTGACAGTAATACAGTTCAGTGTGTTATCACATGTTGTGTAGACTGACTTAATCCTACCTGTCACACTGAGGGAAGCGGTGGTTGGAGACCTAAAAATTATTGTGACCATGTGCAATGAACTTGTGATCTTGTTGCCTTTGAAATTGTTGCTTAGAAGACGAGAAAATGGTCTCAGCTGCCATCTTCAAAGCAACTTTGGTCTGCCAAGATGGTAATAAAATGTTGGGGCAATGAGACAGAGTCAGTCTGCTGTTAGTTTGGACTAAATTGGATCATGCAATTTGTGATAAACTGGTGAAAATCACAAATCTGTCTATGACAAAACTGTTGTCTTTCATACACACAGAAATTCATATTAACTACTTACATTTAGAGTCCAGAGAAGCTCACACATTTATAACAGAACTTCAGAAAGTTTTCCACAAATAGTCACACGATAACAGCAGGACAAAATGTGTCAAACTGAGTCACCTACTGCAAAGAGATACAGTTTCAGCCATTATGCAAATGTACTGTTTATAAGGTTGTTGATACCTGCAGTCAGCTGAGACTCAAGAAGCCAGTGATGAAACGATCCTCCCACTGAAAGCTCTACACCTATACGTCCAGATGAGAAGAATCAGCTCTTTGGGATTTCCTTACCTGGATGATTGAGCGTGCATTGACTTAGATGTTTTGCGACTTTGCAGTCATGCTGATAGTGATTGTGAAAGATTGCAGGAGAGCTCAGATTGGACACTGTGCAGGGAAAACAAAAGAGTTCTTGACAGAATTAATCAATCGGACTGCATGGCCCTCCGTCTCTTTACTAACCATGGAAACCAAGACGACACAGGGATGGGGAGGGATCATCCGCTCCGAGTCATCTGTCATCATATTACATCCATAAATAATTCACTAAGACAATGACTCTCATGCATGGCTCTCACTGACAACATGCATGCTGAAAGCAGTGTCAGCGTGCACGTGTTGACACAGGTGTGACCATTTGGACCTGCTCAGAGTTAAAATGCAGTATACTGACATTTTTACAGTGCTTAAAAATTACATCTGAAATATTTCTGCCAAAGAGACGGTGAATTACAGCTCACACTGAACAGTCATCAAACTGCAAACAGGCAGCAGCAAGTTGTTGGTCAGCTGCTTTCTTCTTCTATGACCTTGTTTTCAAGTCAATCTTTCTGATGGTTTTGTATACCTCACTGTGACAAAGAACACACACACAAAAAAAGAAAAACACACAAACTCAACATCCAGTTAAAGCTTCAACATTTTTCTATCATTCACTGACCACCACAAAACTGTATCCGCTATATGAGGAGACAAAACCAACTGGCAGCTCAAAATATTTATCAAAGAATGGCAAACCTTTATGAAGATTGGAGACTGACAGCATTTTTTTGAAGTAACATATTTACCCAGAGCTTTGTTTTTATTACTGTCTGTATACTGACATATGTGGTATTCACTGGCCACTTTGTTAAGTATGCCTTGCTAATACCAGATTGGACTTTTGCCTTCAGAACTGCCTTAATTTTTCATAGCACAGATTCAACAAAGGGCTGAAAACTTGGAGACCCATTTTGACATGATGAAATCACTCAGTTAATACAGATGTGAATCTCTTGTTTCACCCCATCCCAAAGGTGCTCTTTGGACTGTGATTTGGTGACTGTGTAGGTCATTTAAGCGCAGCGAACTCATTGTCATGTTCTATAAACCAGTTTGAGATGATTTGAGCTTTTGTGACATGGTGCGATATCCTGCTGGAAGCAGTGATCAATAAATGGGTACACGTTGTCATGAAGGGAAAGACATGGTCAGCAGCAGAACTCATGTAGGTTGTGGGTTTCTAATCTTCTGTCCAATTTTGGTGAGTCTGTGTGGTGTAGCATCAGTTTGCTGTTCTTAGCTGACAGGAGTGTGAGCTGGCATGGTTTTCTGCTGCTGTAGCACCTCTCCTTTAAGGTTAGATGTGTAGTCCTTATTTGACTTTGTGGTGTCACATTCAAAATCATTTAAAGCACCTTTCTTCCCCGTTCTGATGCTCTGTTTGAGCTTCAGCAGGTCACTTTGGCCGTGTGTACATGCCTAAATGCATTGAGCTGCTGCCATGTGATTGGCTGATTAGATATTTGTGTTAACGAGCAATTGAACAAGTGTACCTAATGAAGTGGCCAGCGAGTTTATAATTAAAAGGCTTATTAGTTAACTGTGGGCCAAAAGAACAACAAAGAAAAATCAACAGTTTAATTGCTGTTACTGGTGGTTGTACTCCTGATGTTAGCACAGTAACATCAGGAGTACAACCACCTCCTTAGAGTTTGTGGTTGATGACTTGGATCATCATCCCAGCGAGATCTCAAATGCTTCAGTGAGTGGTTTTAATTGAACAGGCATCCGGCACAAATAACCAATTTATAACAGCTAAATTTAGCCCTCGGTCTTTTAAAGGCTCACCAGTCCTAAAAATCAGGATCCTGCTGAAGCTGCTGTGACTAGCAAGCGCTGTCACTTGGATCTGGATTGGCCCTCAGTGGTAGAGGATACTAGAGCTCAAGGATTAGTAAGTGAAGCTTTCCTTTGTCTGATGCAGGTCTGGTTACTGATTGCAGTACGACTACTGGTGATTCTTTTCAGTTACCTAGACTATTCTGTGCTACGTTGTGTTGTACGTCGCCCACTGTGGCTGTAATTGTACTGTATACATCCTTTAGAAGAGAGATTTAAAAAAAAAAAAAAAGTATCTCCATAGTTTCTAGATCACTTGAAAGACTTGATTTCGAAAGTTTCTGCCATTCCAGCTAGTGGCAGTATGGCACCAGCTGTTCTGACTGCAATGAATTACACCACTGGCAGAAAGTGATTATGTCCCTCCTGTTTGCATGATGCAATAACAAATGAAGGAGTTGTCTCCCACTTTCAAGGGGGAGGCAGATTTCCCTGCAGCCTTGTTTCCCTTACTCCTCATTTTGGGATGGGATTTAAGTGATTTTATTTATAAATTAATTTTATTTTTGTACGTCTGCTGTGATCATTATTTGAAGTAATCTTCTTATGTAGATACATAGCATTGTTTATTGTATTCTATGTATATCCATATTGATATATCCATTTTTGGTATTGTGATTTGTTTATTTTACTTAAATGTCTAATCAAATACTTATGGACAATATATTTTTTATAGCTTATACTTTATATCCTTTAACTCATCTATCGTAATCTACTCTAAGTAGTTAACCTGAACCCCTGGCCTCATCACAGTATTAAAACTTGATCCACATACTTATTATTAACCTCCTTGACGCACAGCATGCCACTCAGTAATAGCATGCACCCCTCAGTATGGCTTGTGTTCATTTAGGGGGCTTAATGAATTACAAGGGCTTCATAATGACTGTGTCTGAGCAGTGCTGTGGGGAGGTCAGATGGTTAGAATAACTAATGAACCCAATCACCAGTCAGAACTTTAACATGCATGAAACATTTGGTATATGCTGTTGGAGGAGGCGTACAGATACATACTGCAACCCTAGCCCACCCACTACCACCACCGCAAGCACTGCAAGAAAGTGAAGAAACTAAATTAAAGACGAGACTCTAACAAAGTAATTTGGTTTTCCATTTCCTGTAGGCCTTTGGAGAGGCAGTTATAACTCTCAGGTCCCATTAGAGAAGAACAGGGGAAGTAGGGCGAGCTCTACTTGGGTTAAAATAGAAAAGTTTCAGTGTGCAGTGATTGGCAAATCAAATTTCTGTAGTTGTAAAAGAATGCTTATTAATGAATAAGTAGCACATTTAACAGGCTCTCAATGAGTCCCTTAAAAAGATATTTTGCCAGATGTTTTGGGTTTTCTTAGTTTAAATGTAGAATAAGTCCATTTAAAGTCCAATCATTACTGCATAAAACGTGTATTTTTAAGTATTCTTTTGGCTGTATTTATCCAGTATTGTCTCACTAAGTCACAGTAACATATTCACATATTTTTCTGAATGATGTGAGAGCTGCTTAGCTGTCAAGCTGAAAATGAACCTTCATAGTTTTGAAGGTATTTGGCCATAAATTCAGGAACTGGACAAAGTAAAAAAATTGACCTGATAATGGTGCTATAGGATGCTTAAGTTCAGTTCAGTTCAATTACGTTTTATTCTATAACAGGTGTCTGAAGGGGCTTTATATTGTAAGGTTACAATAAAACAAAGAAAACATAGAAAACCCCAACAATCATGAGCAAACTTAAAGGTGGCACAAAAACATTGATTTTATTTTTTCTGCCCCAAATTTTTGGCTATTTTTAATCACTATTCACCTAATATTATGTGGATATTTAGCTCAAAACTATGAGTGTCAACCGCATGTTAGAGCTACTGAGGATCACATCAGAATTCATTCTCATGGCACCGTAAATATCTGACCGTCTCTGCGATAATTAGAGTTCGGTGTGGACCAAAATCTAAGGACTCGAAGCACTAAATGGTCTACTTTTAAAGGGACCCACAGTAATTGTGCATATGTACTCAGAGATAGACACACTCTAACACATGGATGTGCACATACACACATGCACGCAAAATCACACATTCCCTCTAATAATCTTATCCCCAATCCCCTGGCCCCTGTCATTCAGATCTATGAACTTCCATTAGCAACCATCTGTTACAACCTGCAGCAAAGCTATTACACTTCAAACACGCACTCTCTCTCGCTCGCTCTCTTTTACTCGCACACACGCAAGCCTGTGAATGGACACACTTGCTTCGCTCGACGTATGGCGGACTAACTTCGTCTAAGTTGAGAGAATTTGCCGTTTCCTGTTTAACCTTCAAAGCAGAAGTCACCCGTGCGCTCGCAAACACCTGCGATAGCGTCACTGCGCCGCTGCCCACTACAGATGCGTCAGAAGGTCAACAACCCTCATGGTCTCACACATGCACACTGATGCACACAAACGGGAAGGCGGGCTTAACGACACGCACCCACAGGAACACTGGAGGTCATGGCATTGTGTTGTAAAAACAGATTGTCGTATCTCTAGATTATTCTATCCATAGTATTGGGTCGTTCTATCATTCCCACTGATAAAGGTCACAACATCGCACCCACTGTTCCTTGGCAGCATTTCACATTAGACAAAATGTCAGAACCTGATCTGCTTCATGGCAGCATGCTGCCTCCAGCACTTTTCTTCACATTTCCAATGCACACATTTATTTTAGGTCTGAATGTACAATTTTCAGCTCCATTTGAATGTTCTGCTTTTTTCTTCTTCTCCTAAACAAATGTCAGTGTACAGCAGAAGATTTATATTTTTTGCTGTGTTCCTGCCTGAATCAAAATCATTCATTTGAGTGACAATATGGGTTCCAGGCAGGAAGTCGGGGGGGGGGGGGTGATTCAGCATCTAATTATCCAACTTCTTCTCGAAAGGGGGGGAAAAAATGCTTTCTGTGTTTAAGCAACTTGTTCACGTAGCAGTGGCATCTGCTTCACTCCTTCATTTCCCCGTCAGCGAGAGACAAATGAATAGAAATGACTGCTTTGTGCTTTTATGCAGCCAAGCCGCATAAAACATATATTTCCAGCCTCCCATGTGCGAATTTGTATCTGCAGAGAGGGAAAAGAAAAGGACAGACACACTCGAATCAGGAATTGCTGTGCTAAAATGCCGATTTTTTTTTCTTTCTTATTGCAAGGCAGTACTCTTGTCTGTTCGTTGTTTTCTTTCCTAGAGGGCACAATTGAAAAAGATCATTTTTATGAAAGGGGCTTTTGAAAAACACCTCAGCAATCAAACCGAAAACATATGTAATACCACTTTGGGGATGAAAAAAAATGAAATAAGCACTGTGCAAAATAGTGCCTGCTACAAATAGAAAATTGCATTTTGACAGACAAAAATGCACAGTGTGACCATCTGCTTTTCTTGCCGAGACCCTGCTGTAGAGTGACAAAATGATTTGTTAAAATAAAATATGTCATTATTGTTTGCCATCCTAAGCAGGTCGAAATCCACTCTGCTTTTAGTCCTCCAGCCCTCTCTTGTGGCAGATCCCTTCACCTCTGCTACCTCCTCATCACCCCACTGATTCTCTGCCAGCATTATCAACCGAGAGGCGTTATAGCAATTTGGTTCCTATGGAGGAAAGTTACAGTGCAAATCACAAATTATTAGGTTTTTACAATAATTATATATTCATTTACCACTGTTTTTTTTTTGCCTGAGTGGCTCTTTGCACTTTGTTGCAGTGAAAGTGAACATTACTTGTATAAATTTATAATTTCTAAAAGTTCCTAAATCGACGTATTTACAATGTTTAGCAAAGACAAGGTCTTTGCTTTTAAGCAGACGTTGAATGGAAGGCTGGATGTTGCTTGTGTGTTGTAAGTAGCTATTGATGGGGAGGTAAATAATCCCTGTCTCTGAATCCTAGCCTGATATCCATAGCCTGTCTCTGACCCTGGGAAGCTGTGCCTTAATTCCAGTGTGATGGAGTGTCGGGTTCTGCTTGAGCGAGCCCCTTCTTTTATTCCTTGTGGAATGGACAAGGCAAATAATGGGCTTGTGTCCTGACAAGGAGTTTTTAGTTCCTGACAGACCATTGATCGCGAGAACAAGGGCTGTTTTCACAGTATGGTGTGCTTACATAACCAGATACATGCACAGACACACTCACCCACACGCGCACGCACACATACAAGAACTCCAGGTTTATTTTAATCTTAGCTAATACAGACAGACAAGTCAATTTTCTCTTTACTAAGGCTTTTGAAAGTATCAACCTCACAACAGAGAATGTCAAACGGTATAGAAAGGAACCAGATGCTGAGAGAAATCTGTGCATGAAATCAGAGAATACATTAATTTGACATATAGAGAATAAACCACCTTTTACCTGCGTTTGATTGGGCGTTCAGTCACAATCACAGTTCAATAAAGCTAATTTGATATTTTAAAACAAAGATGGATTTTCTTCCTAGGATGTAGTAATTACATTTGTGTAATTTTATATGTTCTTTTTAAAGCAATACATTTTGTCTCTATCAGTTCAAATGTCATTGAATTTTATTCAGTTTTGTTCAAAATGATACAGCACATTGTCTGTCTGAGACCTCTGGCTATAACATGCACTCACCTAAACAACGTCACAACCCAGTTAGATATCAGTAATATACATGATTTACACAAAAAATTAGGAAAAGAAGCAGAGATGACCTAAAATCTAGCTGTGATAATCGAGATTCTCAAATTACAGTAATGTGTTTTTGTTTGAGAAAGATGCTGCTAGAAGATTATAACCTGGTTACTTAAGTGCATGTTACACACCAATGATGACAAACATCGCTGCATATATGTGTGTAATCTAATTGGCAGACAGTTTACTTTTTTTGCATCCAACAACACAGATGATGTAGAGGTTTCACAAAGTACTGATGTTTTATCAGTTAAGCAATAATAGCTTTTTTGAGGAGCCAAAATGATCCATTTAGGTGTTTCATGTTAGGCTAATACATAAAAAAAAAACCACACAACAAAATTAAATGAAAGATTCAAATAAAACACAATTGTTCACAAAAAGGAAAAAGACCTTCCCCGTCTCACATGATTAACATAAGTCTGTTTCAAGGGCTGAATAGCAGCACCGTTTCTCCCACCTTTTCTCTCCCACTTCTTTTTGGAGTCTTATTGAACATGTCATCTGTTCCAGGGTATGTAAATTTTTAACACTGTTAATGAACAAGGTGCATGTAGGTCAGTCTTTCTGAAGCCAGAACTTTGTGATGGCTTATTTTTTTTTTTTTGCTACCTGCCAGCAGGACCTTTAGAATGTATTTATCCAGAGAGTTTAATCCATGTGGGTTGTTTTCAAGCTAAAAAGAAGGATATTTATACCTACAAATAAATACCGATACATCTTTCCAAAAATGCTGAATGGAAGTCCAGAAAATGTGTCCACAATCTGCTGTGTTTTCTCCACATTCTCTCCAACACACTAGATGAGTTCCAGTTAATTTGGGTTTGTGATTGGGAGTAACAAAAAAAAAAAAACATATTACATTTTTTTCTACAAAATCCCTCCAGGTCCAGGAATTAGATGATTATTGCATGGTCCAACCTGTTTGCCACACATCCGTGAATATCACAATGCCTAAATTCTTTCTCCCATTATTGTTTCACTTACTCTGTATTGTCCTTGTTCAGTAAAGTGATACCATGATACAGTTTATTTAATAATTGTGTTGTTTTGACAAAGCTGTATGCATCAATAATTAGCTGTGTGATATGTGACAGTTCTTTTTTGTTCATATCTATAAAAAGGCTGTTTTGCTAACTCCTCTGATGCAAAGTATTGAAATCACATAGCTCCAAACCTTTAACCATCTTGCATATGGAGGTAATACCAAAATATATCCATTGCACAAACCTACTGTCTTGCATTGCTGGTTGTAGGCTCGCCGTCTGAGTAGTTTGTGGTTTTTGTTTTCTTGAAGGTGTAAGCATTTATACAGGTCTCCAACAGTAAGGAAAGCTTAATGGCTAAGATCTACCTTTTGCAGAGCCTTAGCACTCAATCTGCAATGATCCAAGAGATCAACGTCAGGGCTCCACTACAGTTCTTGCAGAACCGCTCAGTTTTACCTGCAAACTTCTGTCTTTTTGTAATTCCTCTGCTTCAACACTGAATGGGCTTAGACAATTGGAAGTGATCTTCAGAGAAGCCTTTTGCTGGTGCACCCACCAAAGCTATTGTATGATTCTCTGGTGAAAGACTGCGGGAAAATGAAAAGTCTGACTCTAAAGACAAAAAGGGATGAGTTTGAGAGGCTGTGAGGGGTCGTGCAGTTCCTATTCCACACAGGAGGAATGTCATTCGTTTCTTTCTGCCTTGGCTGTTGTTGACTGTTTAAAAATTCTCATCATGGTTATTGTGCACGATCCCCACCACTTGTCCCCACTGAGTAAGGACACTCATGCAGAGAGGCCAAGGGAATCAGAGGTCGACTTGCCTTTATTTTGCTCTTCCATCAGAGCAAGCAGTTAATCTTTGGTTGGCCCCAGCTTATCTGGGTGCCTGCCACCCTAGCCCTGCCCAGGGAGAAAGGCATCATACGCCTCAGCCCTCTCTCCTCCTCCTCCGCCTTCCCCTCAGCTCAGTTCTCCTTGGCTGACTGGAGGAGGTGGCTGCAGATTGAATTATTCTCTCCGTTCCATTTCTCCCAAGTATGCATTCATTTGCAGTGCGCTGTCACTTCTCTTCTGTTGTGTTTGTTTCTTAAGTGGAAGCCATTCAGAGTCTGTCTCAGCTTGTTGCATCATCTCATATCAGTTGTGGCACTGGTCTGCAATAGCGGTTAGACAAAAAAAAAAGAGCGAATCAGTGCTGTTATTGGTGTTAAAGCACATTTGCAGAAGCAAATGCCCAGAGCTTCCCTTCTGTTTTACACATGCTCTTTTTATGCGTGTGCGAATTGGTAGTGGTAGTGAAGAGGTCACACGCTGGGACTGCTTCGACTTTCAAAGTCTTCAACATAACGTTTGCCAAATGCACCTGTTTAGGGGTTCAAGCTTTGGTTTGGGTTAAGAAAAATGTATATTAACTTTTTAAATTAGATTTAACATTTATTTTCGATGCCAGTTTGCTGATATGTAAAACAGAGAATTGTGGCAGAACCTTAAATTGTGTATTTCTACCTGTTCATGAAGAATTAGACAGTTAAGCAATTTTCTAAATAATAACTCATTTAAAATAACTGTTTTTGTCATTTTAAATATTTGATTTATTTTGGACGCTTTACCATTAAATTACATTTTTACTGTGTATTTATTACTAAATGTGTGAAAAAAATACATGATTGTCAGGTTGGGTTTCTGCCCATTCTTTGTTAGATTTTTTAAATAGTTTATTCTGCATTTAGTGGTGATTGAACATTTTTAGAAATTTTGGTGACCGTTAAATTACGTATGCACATTAAGCGTTACATGTGAAACAACCACAAATGGAGAACATTAGATTGCATTTACGGGGGAATGATAAAATGAACTTAATACAAGGAAAAATTAAAATAATTAAAATGATAACATAATAAAAATATCAACACGTTAAGAATTCCTGTATGTGTGTAGATGTTTGTGCAAAGTTTCACTGAGACTGGCCTGCCTGATTGCGCTAATCTAGGAAGAATTATACAGCAACAGTTCTCAACAGTTATTCATGGCACTTTATATTGAAAACTAACATTGTAGCGAGCCCTTATGGTTCAGTGATGCACTAATAGCCAGCACTTGGTGAAGGTGGGGAAGACATCATTTGGAGGGTGAGAGGAAAGAGAAGACAGTGAAGAAAAGTGCACTTTCTCAAATATTTATTAATCTGTTGTTTTGGAGAGTTTAGTAAGTTTGAAAAGTTTAAGGACACTTAAAGTTATATTAGTCCTGTATGTACTTTCGAGTCTTTAGGATGAGTTTTGAATTCATGCTGTCAAACTCTGGTTCACCGGCCCCTCTTTTGCAGCCCGTCGCCCTTTGTCCTCCTCCTTTTCCTCATTCGTGATTTCTGCCCCACTGTCTTGAGCTTTGACAGCCTGTCATAACTCTGTCAGCCTGTTATAGCCTGTCTTAACATAATGACCTAACACTTTTCATGATTGGCAGGTGTTTTTCCTTACAGGCCAATGAAGTAGGGGCTGAAAGATGTGGTTTGATGCTCAGTTACCTTGTTTTTTTTCCCTGACTGACAGGTGCCTCCTCAAACTACACAGAGAAATGGCCTAGTGGTGTGTTTATTGACCATTTAATTTGTCCTGTGTTTGAAAAGCTATGTGGTCGCTGTCAGCTGTAGCTTTGGCTCATTCGAAGAAGTGACCAGAGGGATGGGACAGTTTTCCTCCACTGGATGAGTGACAGAGGAAAGGCGCAGAAATTGAAGAAGAAGGGAAGGGAAGATAGGAGTGTGCCTGGAGGCAGTCGAGGAGAGAGGAGGTGCTGGAGGAAGCTCGGGGGGTTGGGGAGTTATACTTTTGAGAGACAGTTGAGGAGAATCGCAAATATTGACCTTGGAAAACCACCTCTGTGATAATAATTATCTCACACTGTCTCTTCTTGTTCACTTCTCTTCTCTACACTTGCCTGTTTTACCGGCCTGCTCCCTTTCTTTTTTTGCTCTCACTTTTTTGTGTTTGTCCTTTGCTCCTGTAATCTTAGCGACCTCAGATAAAAGCAACCCAGCTCCTTTTCTTCTTTTTGATACACATTAATCCCTATCATTGATTACAAACTTACAAGCTCAGGTTCAGCTTATCACAGTAAGCCTCAAACATTTGACCCCCTCTCCCCCTGGTAAGATTTATAATACTGAGCACGATACAGTGCATTAAACACTCAGAGGTTTAAGTTTTGATTTTCCAAAGTGTTCTTTGCAAAATAAAACAAGTGTTATGCAATTACTATGAGCCTGAATATCACGCCTTCCAAAATAATGGTATCTTCATTGTGAGCACCATCTTCTGCAAGTAGCAGAAACTTCAAAGGCAAATCTATCCCCTTGACCTCCATTGTAAAAACATGTCTACAGCCTCAAACAAACACATATTGTATATATATAGCTATATATAGCTAATTTGCTTTGAAGAAGGTGCAACTTTTGCATAACTCAACCATTTCTTTGTATTAAGCTTCAGGGCTATGCGTTGTTAAGAAATTCAATGTGTCAAACTGGATTCTTCGGGTAGGGTTGTGGTCTCTCTGTCTTCTAGAATATTTTTAACATAATAATATGATAAATAATACAATATGCTATAATAATACAATATGGATAATTGAACGTTTTTGTTAATTAAATTATAGTATTATGTATATATTAGCACTAATGAGCAGAACTGCACCACTCGAACGGCCGGGGACCAGAATCAGCCGATTTCTTGCATTCCCAGCCCCGATGGGTGACCAGCCAATCACCCTTTTGTAAGTCAGATTATGAGCTGATTCATTTCGTGCAACACACACAGACTAAAATGTCATTAGCCTTCAATCTCCTCACTATGAGTGAAGACACAAAGTCAGCCGCCACGGAAACATTCGTAACATCAGACCTAATCAGAATAACCCATCTGCAGCTGAAAATTGGCGTTTCAAAGACGCCTATACAGGCGAAGTAGCTAAAGCTAAAAGAAAGAAAAGAGTCAATGTCTTGTTATCTGGTAAAGTTATAAACATATTGGAAATGGTGTAACTGACATTTGTTTTGTCATATAAAACCTGTTGGACCTGCTTTTGTTTGGTAAATATGTCAGGTAACGGTGGGCGTACTGCAACTCGTTTTCAGATAATTAGCTGAACCTGTTTCAAGTTGTAGAGCATTTTATTTTCAGTTGTTGAAAATAAGAGAGAGAAGATCCTGTAACTTACTGAAGTTTGGGAGAAAGTGTTCAATAATTTCTTTTAGTATAAATACAATTAGCATTCAAGAAAATCTGAATTGTCTTTCTATATGCTGTCAGTTTTAATTCTTAGAAAAAAAACACTGGGATTGACAAAAATTGCACCTTTCTCTCCAAGGTAGCTAGCATTATTCACAGACTCGATCCTCTCGTTCAAATATGGCCACTTCTGGCTCGCTCAACACACAGTACAAACCTCCAGGCTGTAGTAACCAAACCAATGGATGATGTCACAGTGGTTGTGCCCATCAGGTGTTTACAGTCTATGGTTAGTTGCAATATTTCTTGCTAACTAAATATGTAAGTTACCAGCATATTTACAGCGTAGTTTTGAGCAAATGTAGGTATTTAGTGTGTAAAAGCATAAAAACCTGAATAGTTTGGAATGCACCATAATTTGAGTGCTTATAAATGCAAATAACAAGAGTTTTATAGAGAAATATTAGTGAGTAAAATGAACTAAAATCAATTTAAAAAATAGTTCTTTGTCCCATTATTTCTTACAGAACCTGAAAAGTTCAGGCTACACCTCTCTCACACACTCTCACACAGGTGGCTTAGTGTGAATGCCTAACACGATACTATAATCATGGTCTGTATACATGATAATCACATATTTTTTTGTCCCCATTCTGTTTTGAGATCTTGCTTGCTGCACTGCCATTTCACATGACACAGTGGTGGTGTTTCTTAAAATCAACCACAGCAAAGTGTGCTAAGTGAAGGCGGAGGAGTACATCTATTCATTTAAATTGGTGCTAATGGCACACTATTTAAAAGTCAATTAATTGCTAGGGGCCAAATGCACAGTGGCAGTTAATGCTGTCACAACGCTGAGTAGTAATTGGATGTGTTGATGGGGTGTGCATGTGTGTGCTAGTGTGTATTCCTTTTTTCCGAAACTGGGTGGCCACCTGCTGTACTAAAAAAAAAGGCTTGTAACAAAAGGATTTTCTGTTGTCCACTGGATAATATTTGCCATAAAGCAAAGCATCACGGGGAAGCGGCATAATAGCCCAAATTCTCTTTGTCTTGCAGTTTTGTGGATATGTATTTGCTTTCTTTGTCATAAAATGTTTCTTTTCAATTTTCTCTCGCTCCGTTTTCTTTTTACTTTGCACTGCTGTTTCTGAAATTAGCTTTTGAATCTGTATCATTTTTGCTCTTCTCAGTTTGGCATCACTACTGCCATCTCCATTCTCTCGCACCTTTTCATCGTCTTCCTCACTTTATCACGCTCGTCTGTACGACGGAGGGGGGGAGGCCTGAGATCGATGTTAGGCCTGCGCACACAGAGACCGGCAGCTGGCTGAATCGGAGTGATCGATCAGGCACAGAGCATTTACTCTGCCAGACTGCTGGGCCTTTGTGGATGGAGATTATTTCTAAATTATTACAGGAGGCAGATGCTTGTCAGAAGATGCACTCTGTCAAGGTTAGACTGCTCCAGTCCTACCTACCTCGCTCCCTCTCTCTCTCCTTGAATCACACTTTGTGCTTTTTAAATGATTCTATTTCGCCTTAGAGGTTTTTTTAATCTTTCACCCCTTTCTTCTTTCCTTCAATGGTTTTTCTGTAATTTAAGATATTCCACATTGCCTTTTTGCTTTATGGAGTTGTCTTTCTTGCAGTGTGTTGTTTCTCCAACAGCAGATATTTTTAGCACGTAATAGGTGAGATAAAAGGCGCGCAGTGTATACCACTTGGGTAATGAGAAGCTGGAAATGCCTTCTTCTAAATTGACTTCATCCACACAGACAGACCAAATGGGCTACCCGCTATAATCTTTGACCAATGTTAGTCTGTAATGATACTGAATATACCATCAGGCCGCTGTGTGCATGACACATTTTCAAAAATGAGTTTGTTCTTTTTGAAATGATTTAAATGAGGTATTTTCAATCTCTGCCTTTGCACAGTGCTTAGCGCCTAAGAAACAGATGTACGTGAATGGATTTTTTTGCGCGCGCGCGTGTGTGTGTGCTTTTGAGTTGGGGAATCTGTACGTGTGTGTGTTTAAAACTGATAATTCAAGTATGAGATATCTCTAGTATTTGTAATTCAGCCGTGTTAGACTGATTAGACTTGGTAGCGTTGTTGTAGGCCCAGGGCTCTACCCCTTGTGTTATCAGTCATTTATCCAGAGCTGTGTCTTATTCTCGTGGTCAGCATAAATGATCCAAGTTCTCCTCTCTTACAGTATATCACAGCCACTGCTATCTTTATTAAGTTTTTTTTAAACTTTAATTCTTAATCCAATCTCTTTACAGCGTCAGTGGATTGATGTATGTGGATGTTGCTATCATACACTAAAATAATCAAATCAGATAAGATAATTAAAAGATCCCTGACTTTAGAATAAAAGAAATAGTCTAGTTGTTTTGGTTAAAGGTACAATGTGTAAAATCTCACTGCTAGCCATCAAATTCTGTTTTCTTACCACTCCCAATTCAAGTGCTTAATCCTAGCTACGGTAGCTGCTGTAGGACAAACATGTTTAGTCAGCTAAGACAGATCAAAAACATTACATTAAGACTGCACGCCTTAATGGCCTGGCCAGTCACTTAGGCTACGTTCACACTGCAGGCGAAAGCGCATCAAATCCGATTTTTTTGACCCTATGCGACCCATATACGATCATGGTATGACAGTGTGAACGGCACAAATCCGATATTTTCAAATCTGATCTGGGTCACTTTCGTATGTGGTACTGAATCTGATACATATCCGATGTTTTAGAAAGCAACTGCTGTTTGAATGGTCATGTCGCATTAATCTGTCTTTTACGTCACTGACACAAGACAGACGCCAATTATCAGCGCCCGAGTGAAACTGTTGGGAAAACAACGTGAACATTTTATTTGTACTGTATAATCTGCAGATTCTGACAGAAATCTGCAACTATCCTTTGAAGCACCGCTCCTCTCTAAAACAGCAATAAGGATAATTATTAGGTTATTTACATTATTATGTAAATAACAAAATAACTTAAAGCAAGAATTGGGAAACGTAAAGTCCGAAGTCTTTATATTAAGGGCAATCAGTCAAACGCTGAGTAGTAATTGGAAACAATATTGTTTGCTCTGGGTCTAAACAGAGCGCGTTGTGTGTGACGTCTTCTTTTGCGCATGCGGGCCGCTTTGAGCGTTCACACTATAGTGCGTTTGCTGTCGCATTTTATTTGTAGTGCGAACAAGCAGACAAAAAAATCGGATTTGATCAAAAAATCGGAATTGAGCATTAAGACCTGCAGTGTGAACGTAACCTTAGTGTTTCCCTATAACTGTGGCCATGCTTGTTGGCATGTTTTTCCTACTGTTTGTGTATACAATCATTTTTGTACATACTGCATTTTAACATATTTGAATAACTTAGCTATTAACTTATGATAGCTATTAACATATTGCTAATAACTAATAACTAACTAATAACTTGCTAATAAGCAACATGTTTTAAGTATATAATTTGTGGTATTTTACATTTTTGCCCCCGAGTCCACTCGAAAAGTCTAGCTACTGTTCATCTGTAGTGACTGTCAGCTGTCAGTCTGATATTTAACTCACAGGGTGCCCATGTTTATTTACTCTGTCTGTAAAACTTTGCGACGGAAGTCCGGATACGAGTCAATGAGTCAGCGTAGCTCACGTTTGTCTGATGGCTTTCTGTGCTGCAGTAAACACTGCTGTATTTGGTGCTGTTAGCCTGGATTAGTAAAACTTTTTTTAAAGTTGATATGACATTGTTAGACTATGACACTTAGTGAATAAACTAAAAATAAATATACTTGAGGCTAGCATTAGTTAGCATAATGTTAGCTTATAACCAGCTGTCATTTAGTCAGCTCATTGTCAGCTGTACAGAGACGGACAATAACTAATCGTGAGAATATTGGGCGTGCTATGCATTTTCCTGGTCTTTAGCCACATGTGTAGTATGAGCACAATCTTTTTTGTAAATAATCTAAAAAGAATTATAAACGGTACCTTTAAACCATTACACTTTAGCATATGCACACAAGGCCAAATCATTTCCACCGAGAGAAAATGTGAATATTGTCAAGAGAATGAGTAAAGTTTAGATGCAGGAATTAATCGAGCACGATTTCACGTTTTTTATTGCTTTCTCTGCTTTTGCACTATATCAGTTTATTGAAAGAGGCAGACTCTTCTCTGCTTTTAAACCCATTTACAGGCCTGTAAATAGTTGATTGGTCAGTCAAAGGTGATAATATGTTAATTGATGCCTATTTTTGGTTAAATTGCAGTTGCTTAGATGGTTTGACAGCATGTAAAGCAGCAGCTGTGTGTACACGTTTTGGTGTCCAGCTAAAAGTCTTTGCCACATTCTTTCAACCTTCCACTTTTTGCACTTCTTAGGCCACTTTTTGATTTGTAAATTCTGAGACACCATAGTAACATGGTAATGCAGCATGGCACACACTGTAGAAGAGCACTTACTCCCACTATACCTAAAACCTGGGTGTACCTCTTGGTCTGAAAAGGCCAGCAAGCTGCAAACACACGAGTCAATAAACCTGATAAGGTGTGGCTACTTTGTGAATGACAAATCACAAACATATGTCCAGCCTTTTCTTAGTC
Organism: Pelmatolapia mariae; assembly: GCF_036321145.2. Taxonomy (NCBI): domain Eukaryota; kingdom Metazoa; phylum Chordata; class Actinopteri; order Cichliformes; family Cichlidae; genus Pelmatolapia; species Pelmatolapia mariae. Next base: position 16,514,083 of record NC_086231.1, on the reverse strand, counting down.
AAGTCCGGTTTTAAAGATGACAGTGGCCAAACTACTTGTTGAGGCAAGTCGAGTAGCGAGACCACTGTAGCACAGCTCTGTCTACAGCGTGTTCCCCAACACTCACAAATGCTTTCCCATACTACTTAAATATTTTATTTACACCAACAGTTCACAATCCACCACTGTGTTTTATACACTCGTGCACTTTGGCACTGCCCAGTGTGGCCGCATGCACTCAGGGTCAGCTTCCTTGGTTGTATCGTGGCTGTGGCTACACCAGCCGCTGTCTATGCTTGCACAGGTTGCCCCTATTGTGCTCCTGCATCAATTGGACGATGTGCATTAGCTGTGCAACGTAGCATCTCATCACTTCTAACCTCTGAACCAAAACCACACCCCACTGCCACATTTGCAACACTGACAGGCACACAGAGGATGATCATGATGACTGCCGGCATCTTTTATATACAGTCTATGCTCTCTCCATATAAAGTACTCATTGTAATCTGCTTTTCATGTGAAAAACACAGTTATGGATAGTTTATTTCATTTCTGCCCATAGATATCCACCACTCTGATCCTATGGTAGCTATTAACACTGTAATGGTATGTTTCAGTAATTACTTTTTTGGGGATAATTTGCTCTTTATCAAACCCAGGTTATGGGCAAAATGCCATCTTATATAGGAAAAGTGAAAAATCAGCTCTCCAAAACCCACAAAGATGTCTTATTTACGTGTTTATTCTGTTATCTAGTGTGCTTGGCACCAGAGCATTCATGAGTCAGCAAGGTTTTAAATTACAACATTTGCAGGCTCAGTGTGTGATGGCAGGACTCCTGAAACGCTGTGAGCACTATTTGCACCCAGCAGTTGTACTTTTATTTTTCTATATGCCACAGCTAGACAACTTATATGCACAAAGGTTATTCAGAGGGGTTTCTTTGCAGTGGTACTTAGTTACAATGCCACATCATATGTAAGCTTTGCATTGTACACACTGTAACTTACCCAGGAAAAGCAGTATTTCAGTTTACATTTATTTTGTAATTTCATTCAGAATAAAACAGGAAATGGTGCCATATTGGATTCTAGAATATACTGTGCATATGGTATAATTAAGTTCAGCTGGTTCTTTGATGACACTTTGAAGTCCAGATTAATTTTCACAAAAAAAGAAGAAGAAAAAAACCCCACAATACCAGTCACCCTAGTGCATCAGCAGCTCAGAGAGAAGCACTCTCAGTCTATCCACATCACACTGCAATGAAAAGAAAGCTTTGGGATTCTTTGAGAGAGAATTTAAAATCGGGGGGAAAAAAGAATTGAGCTATATTGTTGCATACTGTGTCACAATGGACCTCCCAGCACATAGTCACAGACACACGTTTTCAAACCTTTTAATAATTACGTCTTTAGTTTTCTGTTTGTTCTGTCTGCTTCTACAAATTGCCTCATATAGATCTTGCATATGTTAGTCTCAGCTGAATTCTGAGCATCGCTGCTTGGTTAAATATTCAACACATCATGTCTCAGTGGCTGAGGAGCATGAACTGCATGAGGACAAGCCACAGCAGACTGATCAAACATTTACATAGTTAGCCAGATGGTATTTGACATTATCATACGAAAACCTGCGAGCTTATTCTTATTCTCCACACAAGGATGACAGTATCATTTATGTGTTAGTCAGAAGGCACATTGACAGTTAAAGTCATTTCATAGTTTTACTTGTAGTAAACCTGATTATGAATCCATGTAGTATTGTTTTTGCTCTTTAAACAAATCACACCTTAAGAAGCAAAAAGACGATGATGGAGTGACCCCAAGGGCATAAATACGAGTGAAGTGTCCAATTGTAGGCCACTGACTAGTGATTATAGAAACTTAATTTTGTGTCCACTTACACAGCTCAAACATCAGGCCACTTAGCTCTATTTCTCTCTAGTAAAAAAAGAAAAGAAAAAACAGAGAAAAGAAGGCAAGTTAAGGCCTGGATGGGGAGCGAGAGAGAGGGTGATGAGAAGAAGGGAAATAAGGGGGGATTAATTGTTCACCCAGGAGAGCGAGATAACATCAGATGTTTAAAAGCCGCCACAACTAATCCTGTCATTTCTTGGACTAGAATAATGAAAATGGTGAAATGATATCTCGTGGAGAACTGGAAACTGAGCTAATCTGTATGCCTGTAACGAGCGCATGTTTGTGATTGCTAAGTGGTCTACAGATAGTATAATTCTACTTGCGTGGCATCAGTTTCCAGCGTTAAAGCAGTTTTTTTTTTTTAAAGAAGTGCTTTTATTATTCAATGAAAGAACATTTTCATTTCAGCATTTCCATAGTGTTGTAGTTTTTGTTGCCTTCTCAACTAATTATTTGAATAAATAATTACTTGGTAAGTTGTAAAATATACTACGTTTAGCAGGAATTCCATTGGCAAAGTCTTGTGAACTGTAGTAGTTTTGCATGTTTTACTCAATTAATTGCAATACTTTGTCCCAAAGTATACCATATGGTTTCAGACTGAGTTCCCAACTTTTAGAAGCTTTTCTTTTTCCCATTACTTTTATTAGAGTAAGGAAAGCTACTCATATGGATAATATTGTCGGTTAAATGATACAATTTGGGTCTCTACACTTTATTTGGTGGAGAGTGCTGTCACAGTTGCAGTATGTCATTGACAAAATTTTATATACTGGATAAAAACTGTTGCTCAGCAGCTGCAAATGTGAAATTTTATAGTAAACATTTACTGTTTTAAGCAAAGCTCCAGGTTAATTCCTGAAATTATTATGCAGACGATGCCAAATCAGTCCAACAACATACGGCGTGCTTTCGAACGTATCTGCAGTGAACTTGAGCTAACGCGTTCTAAACCATCTGAACCGTCCTTTAAATCTCGGTTGAGTTCATTCGCAATGCTCTCTGCATGGGACCAGCTCTCTGCCCCACTTCTGTCTATTTGCTCTTCTATCCAAGTAGCTTTCTCTTCCTCTCTGACCCACACCTGGCGTTCTCTTCATCATGTCTTCCACCCTTTGGTCCCGCAGCACTCCCTTTCCTCCCCTGTCATATCTGTCATAGACATTCAGTCGCTGGTGTTGCTCTAGGCTTCAAATTTAATTTGGTTTCAGTCTGCTGTAATTGCTTTGAGAGACAGCCGTGTCTGCATGTTTTTCCTCTCTTATGTCTGCTGGAATACTGGATAGGGTATGTGCGCGTGCGCTTGTCCGCGTGCACGCGTGCGCGTGTGTGTGTCCACGTGCGTGCGTGCGTGTGTGTGTGCATGGATAAATATGACTGAAGGTTTGTATTCATGTGTTCACATGTGTAAATCCTCAACAACTGACTGGCCGTGCGCTGTCAGTGATATACTTTGTCAAACACCAACTGCTGTCATTGAGCTTTCTTGCACTCTGACAGTGGTTTTGTCAGGAAGCATACACTTTCCCTTTGTAGCCGTAAAGACGAAAGGGAGGGAGCAAAGTAAATCTGCAAGACATAAAATAGCTTTTAGGAAACGCATCATGGCCTTTTAGTTGAATTAGAACTGCCCTTATAAGCTCCCGCAGTATAACTCCTTTCATTAAACTATCAGTAATCTTCAAGTAAGAGGGAGGCTGATTGAAGTAAAGGGCAAAAATAGACAGAAAAAATATACAGTTTGCCCTTGAACTGCAGACATCGCTGTGGAAAGGTGAGGTGAGACGAGCCAAGCTAAGCTGATGAGCTGAGATTATATTGGTATGGCTCTGAGCAAAAACATAAAAAGAGCCTTTCCTCCTCTTGTTGTTCTTTCTTTTCCCCCGTCCTTATTTTTTTCATCTCTGCATCAATATATTTAAATATAACATAAAAAAGTATATTGTAGACATTGGATTCAATTTTGATGCAATCCTAACCTCCAGACATTAACTATATCAGGTGATGATGTTAGATATTAGTTTTCATTTAAGAATAAGAGCTAGAGAATGGCTTTATGGTCAGTCCAATGATTCCTGGGATGCATGGGGGCGATAGGACAGTGACATCCTCCCGATATATTAGCTATTTGGCAATACAGTATACTGGTGTCTTTGTTTATATTGGCAGATAAATGAACATTTTAAAAACTAAGAAGGAGGCATGAGAAACTGCCTTTAGCCATGTCGCGAGTGTTGCTGTTACACAGTTTGTCCACCAGAGGCCACTCAGCAATGTTCAACAGTAGGGCTAATTGGATGATGATAACAATAAAACAAGATTATTTTTTAAACTGTCCTCTCATATTATTTTAGTAAGGAGTCCTATGAAACACACATTAAAAAAAATTCATTTTATTATTTTATCTTTCACGTGTCTGAAAGGAACAAAAATTTTGGCTGTGATATCAGATTTTACCAAATATCGGTATCGACCTTAAAGATCCTACATCGATCGGGCTTAAACTGATTGGAGCCCATACATAATAACTAGAGAATCATCTGTTAGTTAATGGGTAAGATACACGTTGTGCATGACTGCTAAAATCTTTCGAGGGTTATTTAGTCGTATTAACCAGAAAACTACAATCTGATCAAAACAAGCAAAAAACTACAACTATGTGTGGGAACTGTTTTGCTTGCTCTATCAGCAAACGAGGACAAAATAACAGTAATTATATGGCAACTGAATCAACATTATGTTCATGCAAACTTAATGCTGATTCACCCACCCAGGTCAGATGTGCCAATGAAGCATCGCACGCCCAAACAAGTCCAAATATCTGATTTATTCTGTAATTATTTTCAAATAGTCCACAGCACAGTGATCAAAACATATGTAGCTTTAGTATTTCACAAAACAGATTTTGATGCTTATTAACTGAGAGTCTAGTGACGTCAGACCCCCCCCCCCCCCCCACCACTGCTATTGCATGTTTCTGCACAATTTCAAGCTTTGGTTGTTTGCTTGTCTCCATCCCATTAAATGGTCTACATTGTCTCATTTGTTTCAGCAGCACACATCTGACTCTGTCCAACTGTATTTCCATCCAAGCCCAGCACTCAGCGTATGTCTGCCAGAGAAGGGACACACAGCATACAAATGCTTGTATAACTGATTGCCTGTTGATTAATGAGGGCTCTTTTGGTCTGATTGCAAGTGTACAGTATGAACATACATCTCGGTGGAGTCTGTGTCAGTGCGCCGCGTGACCAGTGGTGATTAAAAGTGCGCCTTAGTGTGTGCATGTACAGTCATGCTTGTCTTCCATTCAAGATGTCAGCTGCCGCTGTTTTCGTGCTCATTTTGAATGTTTGCGTGTGTGTTTTTACATAATGTGTGTGTGTGTGTTTTGGCAATGATTGGGGTTTTTGTCATGATGCGACACAAATAACAGATTGCTGAAATATAGAACAGCGGCGGAGTACAGACATAAGCTCTCTGTCTTGTTCTGTTGTTGTTTGTGATGCTGCATGCTTATGTCTCTCTAACCTCTGAAGACATGTTTGATGATGCTGTTCCCACCCACTCCACCTACACAGGAAGAGGTGGACGCAACATGTGGGTCGTCTATGAAGCCCCATGAACATGTTAACGGATGTGCCATGTAAAAGGGAAGTGATGTGCTCACTTTTTCTCTTGTGGAACGTCAATGGGCTTCTTCTTTTTGACTTATGGATTTTATTCATCACTTTTTTTACATGACAACAAGTATGCAGCTTTCTTCGTCTAAGACACCCGCAAGGTCGGTGCTTTATGAGCTGCTAGAGAACCTTTTTTCTGAAATGTTACTTCCTCCCTTTCTCTCCCACTCTGCTCCTGTGTCTGGTTGATGCCAGTAACAGCAGGAAAGGCTGGGCATGTCTGCGACTATCTGTCAAACAATAGACAGTGAGCCCAACAAGCCAGACACTCGCATGTCACTGAGCTGATCCTGGCCCCATCAACACACTGCTCAGTCTGCACGCTCACCCTGAGCCCCCTGCTGGCCTCTGCATGTAGGAATCATGGCTACCTGTGAGCATTCAAGGCTGCAGATCTCTATGGCATGTTCTTGCAGTGACCTTGTTTTACCGTAACGCACATGTGCTGCATTTGTGCACGGTGACTTGTGTGGATTCATAGTTTTGAAAGCATGCGTTTTATCTACATAGAGCTTGTTTGTAGCACTTATCCCATAGGAGGTTTAATTGAAATTACAGTGGTAGCAGCTCCAGTGAATGATAATGTGTAGCACAATGGTCTTTGGCCTCATTCTGTGCTATGATGAGCCTGCCACTTAGCTTCAAAGGCACTGTGGTTTAATGAGTGAAATGCATATTATTTTGAGTGTATCTCAAATGAAACAAAGAGCATCCCAATTAGAAGAGAATTAGTTTTTCGCGAGAATTGTTTTTATGGAGATACTTCAGCAGTCAGTAATATATTAGATTAGCACGTTTGCTCCTGTGATGTTGCTTCTATCATAATCGTATTTTGATTATATCCATATCATAAACTTAGAAGTAGATCTGTTAGCACACAAGGGTTTATGATCAAGGTCGATCACTTCGGCGTAACGCTGAAGAACCACTGTGAGGTTACAGGAGCTCTTTGCAGCAGCTATTGTTCCAGAGTAAAGACAGCTGCCTTTTTTGTCTCAGTGAACTACACAGAAGCTTCAGCACAATGCTGGCAATCGTCTTTGGAAATGTAGTGTTTCCGCGAGGCTCTGTGGAGTGTAGAGAAAGAAAAAAGAGTGTTTGATTTTGAAAAGCTGGTGAGCTGATGCTGCTGTGGGTAGGTGACATCTCACATCTTCCAGATCCAGCCTCTGTGGAAACAGCGAAGTGGAGCTGGGAATGCGCTGCCATGAGTGGGGAAAAGCAAAAGACAGTGTTAACATTTCCGTTGTGGTGGAGGAAGATTAGGGGTGAGAAACAAAGGCAGGGATTATCTCAGCACATGCTACAATAGCACTACACACACACACAGCCTCTGCAAACTGGTCTGCCACAGGGTGCTTTGGATCACAGAACAAAGGCAGGGTCTCCCACCCATCCATGCACATCCTCTGTCAGAGTTAGCTAATAACGGCTACAATACCCAGCTGCCAGTAGCTAACCAACCAGGGACTTGGAATTAAGGGTCATTATTGCACCTCATTATGGACTTTTACATTGTTTGGCAACTCTAAAGGGGGAACGTCTATCAGTGTCCTCCTCGGAGGAACTTTGCGTGGCGATCTTGAAATTTGATAGTCTGTCAGAAGGCTGGGTTGCAGTCAAAACAAGTTATAAGTTTTCCAGCTCTTTCCCAGTTCAAAGTACTTCACAGAGGAAATTCTCCAATCTGTGAAGTCAATTAAACTCTTCTGCAGTTGATTTGAGTGTGTTGTTGGAATTAATATGGCTTTAGTGGAGGGAGAAAGTTTGGGGGCAGTAAACTGAGACAGATGGAGAGAAATGGAGTACAGCATATGATGGCAGGATAAAACAGCCGAGCGGAGAGGAGAGATAAAAGGATGGTGCGAGAATGAAAGATGGTGGCGGCGGTGGGGGATGGTGGCGGCGAGGGTGCGAGGCCGAGTGAAAGTGAGTTTGTCTGTGATGTTTTAAAATTCTGGAGTGGAAAGTCCCTCCATCTGTTATTGTGGGACGGTTCTGACTCAGTGATTTCTATGATTGGCCTTAATCCCGGCCGAGTGGAGAAGACAGAATGAAGAGCTTAAAGCAGACTGCTCTCACTCTGACAGGCTCCACTGGCTGCTGCTGCTGCTGCTGCTGCTACTGCTGGTGCTCAGTCTGCTGCCCCCTAATGGACTAACTGCTGCATGACATTACGTCTCCCTGCATTACTACAGCACACTGAGCAGCTCTTAGGGCCATGACACATCTGTGACCTTGTGAATGCAAGAAGTATTTTATCTGCAGCTATAACAAACAGCAGTCTATACTCAAACTCTAATCATCATATCGTACTTATCTCCTAATACAACAACATTTTATGGCACTGTGACATGCCCTTCAAACTGTCTCTTGGTAGATCTACCAATGCTGGAAATTCGTCTCTATCATGCATGTGTCAGAGGATACCTGGGAGGACTATAGAGATGCTGTGGTTTGATGTTTAATTCAACATTGCTGGAAGGACACTCGAGAAAACTGTTCTATATTTAGAAATAATTTTTTTGTTTGTTTTCAAAGAACCTGGCTTACCTTTATGTCTGCAGCCAGCTGTAATTTCAAAAAACTCTCATTGAAAAATGTACCATGGGTCTTCCCTCGCTGTATTAGTCGCAGTGAGAAGGTTAAGTGACCTCAGCAGAGTCATTTCACAGTCTTTTGGTCTCCAAGGTGACTTAAGTGTTCGCATAAACCGAGCTAAAGGGGTCATTTGAGAATGTGTCGAGTACCTTATTCAAAGCCGCAATCACATGTACAGTCCGTGTCGTGTTTTCTCAAGTGTCCTCACGGTCAAACACACGCATTGTGAGGCTGTTTTTTAAGACCCTCCAGATCACACAGGCGGCAATGTGTTGAGTGCCCTTTAAGTTAATGCTCAGTGGAAAGGCCTAACAGGCTACGGCAGTCACACTGGCGGCCCAGTGTCGAGTTGGCGCTCACCACAGCATGACGCTGTCCGTCCCTGGTGTGCTGTCATTCCTTTAGAAATAACATGACTTTGAGTGATTAAACTGCTCCCCTCTGGAAGAGAGGAAACTGAACAGTTATGAATATTAAAGATCCTAATCGTCTCATGCTGAGCTTTTCGTTACTTTTTTTCCCCTCTTTCTCTCGCCGTCTTCTTGCTCTGTGAGTTCACAGTGAGGGACCGCGGCTCTTCGCCGGCAGCGTTCTACGACATCGGCAAGCTGCTGCTGCCTGCTCTTTGGCTGTTTGCACAATTACGCTGTCACCTGCGCTATTACGTACAATGTTCCCATACGTGACAGATTCCATTGCGTGTTGTTTAAGTCTGCAGAAGTGGTAGAAGCACTTCAAACGCCACTACACATCGCAGAGTTGTGTTTATGGTTCTTGACCTTGCCCGAAGACTGCGTGACAAATGACCCAACATGTGAGGTGTTTTGTGTCAAGGTTACAATAGCGGTAACATTAGCGCTTCACGCTCATGTTGTTGACTGTCCTGGTGTATTTGTGCCTGCATGCTGTAGTGTAGTGTAGCTGAGTTTCTGTGTTGTGTGGGCCTGTACTGGGCTTATCTGTGCTGTACTGCGCTGATCTCACTATGCTCATCCAGTACTCTAAGCTGCTTGGGCTCCAGCCACCAGCATAGATGATATATCCCTGCCCCCCTCCTTCCCACATCTCTCACTGTGATTCATTGGCTGTTTGTGTTGCCCATCCATCTGGGCCAGCACAGAGGAAGGAAAGACACATGAAGACACATGGCTGTTTTGGAGCGGGGACTGCATTAAGCAGCGAGAGAAGCGATAGGATCCCAGAGAAATGTTTGCCTACCAGGACGAGAGGAAGGAAGAAGACCAGTAGAAAGGCAGCTGGAGAAAACAGAGAACTGGGAAAACAAGATGTGTTGGCCACTCAAGGGGTGGGAAATGGATTTTCTGAAGGAACAAAGTCGAGATTCTTACTGACAGACTAAATCCTGAGGGGAATGGCAAGATCATAGATCAGAAGAGAGGACTGAGAAAAAACTGCTAAGAAAATGCAACTTGCTACTATATCTTCACAAATATTTGCATATTAATGAAAAGCTTTATGTGTACCATATGTTGAGACAGAGTTTGAAATCATGTGGCTAACCTGAGCTGCCACAGTGTAGTGAAATTTTTGTTTGGCTCCTCTGTTTGTCCCGAATTGAATATGGGAGTGCTGATAGCTTCACTATGAGATTATTGCTGTGGTGCTGCCCTTTAGCGAAGCTGACCATCCTTAACAAAAGCCATGCAATTACTGCTTTTTATAATGGACTCTGGTAATAATTTCAATAAGCTAATTAGATCCTTATTTCTTTGTTTTAGCTTTCTATTGTCTCAACAGGAAATGAATGAAATCATTATTAAAAGCTTATTCAGGTGCTTAATATCACAATGCAAAAAAGTGGCTTTAAAGATCCAGATTTATTGCTACCGCACGCCACAAATTATGCTAGTGATATCACATTGTATACATGCTTAGAGCGAAGCAATTATCTTTACTAGCATCCCGCATGACCACACAGAGAGCCTGTGTGCGTGCATTGAGATGTATTGTTTCTGCAGAAATGGGGTGGGCGGGGCACTTAATAGAAATAGGACAGCTTCTACTATAATGACAGTTTATGTCTTGGGTGTTTTTTGTAGATAAAAAGGCTCTCATAGCAGGGGACAGAGTCCTTCGGTGTAGCTCCGCAAATGAATGAGCTCTCTTTGCAGCAGGGGTCTAAATTAGGGTTAGTAATTTTTTGAGCCTTGGGACTTGTGGCTGATCACACTATTCTGTGATGAAAATAACATCGCCCCCTAGAGGGCTGGGGAAACCTAGATACTGAAGCACAAGAGGGAAGGAGGGTGAGATTCACTGTAGGGTAGGAGGCGTATTTGCCACTTGGACGACTTCCTATTAGAGAAGCTTCTACAGGGATGTACCACATTATAGGAAATGATGTTAGAACATGAAAGAACATCACGGGCAGTGGTGCTAAATATCAGTTTAAGATGATAATATTACGTGTATGTTAGTAGAATAGTAACAGAAGCTCAAGTTAAACACTTTATATTCAGTAAGACTTTTGACTGACGTTTTATGACACGATTTTCAGCAACTCTTCTATTTGGCTGTTGTTTTTTCGCTGCGTGAGGGGAAAGAAATCAAGTTTCATATTTGACGTTATCACGAAGGTGCCCCTTGTCTGTGTTGATGGAGAGTATTTGTGCATATTGAGAGAGAAAAAAACAGTAAAAAGAAGAAGTGTGTGCTGCCAGGGTGTTAGAACGTTTAACAAGATAAGCATACGCGTTGGTGTTGAAGAAATGTGCACATTAAATATAAAAGTCATGGTGCACAGAAACTTCTGTTGTCAATATGGACTAAATCAAATAATACATTCTTAACTTGACTGCAGCTGAAGATAACAATTTTGAATCATAGCAAACACTGCCTTTCAAGTTAATGTCCGTCTCTTATCTGCATGCGTGGAAAAATATGGATATTATTGACAAACAGCCATTCAAGATGAGTCTTTGTTTGGAGCGATGTGGATCTACTGCAGCACCAGTACTTATTGTAAACATCGTATGGTACTATGTCACATTTGTTTACATTGTGTTTCAGCTCTCAAATAAATGGATACACTTACAGTATAAGATTATTATTACCTGTGCAATATGTAATAACATCTTATATAAAAATAATAATTTTATAATAAAAATCATCCATCCATTTTCTATGATCTTTGTGTTTTTTCATGGTGTTCTGGTTTCTGGCTGTTTGCCTGTTTTCATGAACATCTTTTGAGCCCTTTGAGGGATTTTCTTCAAATTTGGCTCAAAGGTTCACCTGGGATTAGTTTAAGGTTATCTTGACTTTTTCCATCCTTCTTCTTATCTTTGGGCTACTGTTATAGATGGCGCACTTCCTAATTTAAAGTGTGAATCTACTGAAACAAGGAGCCAGCAGCAGCATTGTAGTGCAATAGCAGTGACTCAGAAGTATATCCAGTAACACAGCATGAAAGGAATATACGCACAAAAGTAGCTTTAGTTGTGTTTGCCCTGGAAATATTTAGTGAAAGCATAACATAACTATGTAGCACTTCACTTTGACAAGAGCTAAAGCAATTAGCTAACTCTTCAGGATCTGCACAATATTGTCACATAATAAAAGTGAAAAATATTTTATAACTAGGATGTATCTTGGGTTGAGATTTTTAACCAGTTGCTTAAAGCTCTGCTTTTCCATCATGTAACCACATAAGAAATTTCTATCTACCATTTGAACTTTCTGTCGAATGGAGTGCAACAAGTGATGTTTGGTTGACTTGTTTACATTTGGGTTGCAAGTTTGCAGAACTAGATACCTAATTGTCGTTGGAGACTGACAAGTGGCTCTTGCTCTCAGACATGCCCGGGCTTGTCTCGTTGTTGTACACACCATGGAACATATGCATATGTTTGTTATTGTAATGTGACGCTTTCATATCAGGTAAAAATGTATCCAGTATTAACGTGGACAATATGATATGGCACAGCCTTAGCCTTTCAGATTTCGCACGTGTTCAAAAACCATGTCCAGTTATTTACAAATCAGTACCTATTACCCACTCCTACATAGTGTTTGTGCAATAAAACTATGTGTCATATATACATTTTTACTGCACTACGAACGTCTTAAAGTACATTTAACAAGAACAAAGAAAATGAAATGAATATATACAAAATATAATACTATTGCCTTAGAAGTAAATTATCCCCAGAGTGCGAGTTGCCTTGGTGGGGATTTGGACTCTCGGTGTGCTTCTTGGCAACAAGTGTGAATATTATTTACATATTAAATCCTAAAGTTTTGACTACATACAGTATGTCAATTAGACAGACATGGATTTGAAGATACAAGTGCAAAGTGATATTTTCTACACTGTAATACAGAGAGTGCACTGTTTAAGATTAACAAAGCATTAACAAACTGAACAAACTGTTTTTAGGTTGACTGGGACAATGAAACTTGGATATTTTCTTGCTTGTAATTGTTATTTCAGTGCAGATAAAAATAATAATAATAAAATAAATTTTTTAATTTGTCTTTTAAATTTTATTTTATTTTTTGTAAGTTGGAGAGGATATAGGGCAGTGGTAGGGGAAACATTGAATGCTCATCTCCTGGTGCTGTGAGACCGGTGCTTAAAGGAGGACAGCTGCCGTTGTAATCATCAGCTTTTATAGGGAACAAGGTCACCATTTCCATTCTGTCTGTTTGTCCGTGGCACACAGAAACACACCCACTCACACACACACACACACACACACACAAACAAATCAATTTTCTATTGACTTCTGATACTGACACTGCTATTTTTTTTTCTCTTTTTGCTACCTTGTAGAAACTGGCCAGAGAAGCAGAGCAGCTTCAGAAGGAACACGTCTGGCAAGATGGTGTGACGGTAAAGTAGGACACCCGCTCCTCTCCCTCCTTTCCAAGACTTCTGCCTTTTTCCCTTTTTCTTTTCTAGGCAAACTGGTTTATCTTCCTGTCATCTGCTTTCCAATTTCCCCTCAATTTAACACCTTTAAAGGTAACCCTTTGATGACAATGTGATCAGCATCACAGAGACAATGTGGTGATTAGTTCAAAAAACAGTAATGCACATTATGACCTTAGCATTATATCCATACACACCCTAAAATTGCTTACTTAAAATTGCTTGAAAATTACTTCTGGGGTTGTTATTTTTATGGTATATAAAGCTTTTGCTCTTTTTGTTTTGCGGGCCGTAGTAACTTGAACATTACATTCTCCTGCAGCTGACCTTTTAAAATACTAGACATCTGCTCTTGAAATCTAAAAAAGGAGAAACGGTATTACTCTGGCTTGTGTGTCTTTGAGCCGGTGTGCTCCAGTGACTCTCAAATTTGCAAACATTCCAATGCCCTGCACACACAATGCACACATATATGCATGTATATATAGCCTCACCCGACGCATGCACACTCCCTACTGTCACATCCTCTGTCTCCAGGGAGACAAGCTCGATGTCATGGTACACTTCTCACAAATGGATTTTTAACCCCACGCCTCCTGGGGGATATTTGAGAAAAGGCTTTAACTGATTTTAAACGAATAATTATTATGAAGCCTACTTCCCTGCAAGTCCATTTTTATTCATGGTTGCTTACACTCTAAAGCTGTACTCTTGGGGTGGGGCTGGTTCTGCACTCCTCCGTCTCACCCTGCTGGTCCAAGGGACAGAGCTGCAGTGTGGATGTCCCTTCATCTTAGACCTGAGTGGGGTTGATGCCTGCCTCTCCCTGCCCGGATCTGATGCACCTCAATGGGATGTGTAACCATGCAGGAAGTGAAGCCTGGGTCACAGGGACCAAGCGCAACACACCTGTTCATAAGTAGCTCCGTCCAATATGGCATCAATACCTCCTCGTGTGGAAAAGCCAGCACTCTCTTCAAACTAACCCTCCCCCTCCAGAACACCTCTCTCTGTCCCTCTGTTTCCACTCTTTCGCCTTTTCTCCTTCATTTTTCGCATTTCTTTCTGTCCAGTCACCAGTCACATTCACACTCTAACCTTCAGCACTTCCATCACATTCATAAACCTTTTTTTTCCCTCCCTATCTGTATGTGTCTTTAATCAGCTATGAAAACATTTGGAATATACCATATTGTTGCAAATACTGCAAATGAATCCTAATAGTGTTTCTCTATTAATAATGTATTGAGCTGATTTCATTTGCCTTTATAATTAGAACAGGTAATGAATCTCAGCAGGGGCAACTGTGAAACCATTAAAAAATATCACAAAAAGGTGGTGGCGGTGGTAGATATGCCACATCCCTGCAAGAATTTTTTTTTTCTCTCAGTTTGTAGATTTTGTGCTCTCCTAATTTCTCTTTGGGTGAACACTCTGCTGACTGACACTCTAATTAGATTAGGGCTGCATGCTCTTTGGGTATATTAGGAGAAATGTGTTGCATCTTAAACTAGCGGGTGGAGCAGTCTGTCAAATGAAGAGAAAAGGTGTTTATGCATGCGAGACGGTGCATTTTGGTAGAATTCGTGTGCGTGGGTGCGCGTGCTCTCTACTCTGGGTCGAAAATGCATAATGTGGCTGTGTTTGTCAGCGAGTGGGTATTCATTTGTATGTGTTTATTAACGGTAGGTTCTGTACCTGGCCCAGCCCATCTGCTTGCCTCGCCAAAGAGTGACATCATAGAAACTCAATGACACGCTTGTTCCTCATAGCGGCTGCCATCGCAGCTGTTACCCATGCAGTGGGAAGACCTCACTTCTTCTCTCCCCGCCTCGCTCTCACACACACATTCAAGCATTTTCCCGGTTTAACTGCAGAGGCGATGCCTGACCACCCCGACTGCTGGACATTATGGATGTCAAAATGTTGATCGTAACAACTGCTGAAATGGTCGTTCAGGGTTTTAAATCCATTGGAATCAAATGGTGTGTGAAATAGACATTAAAGTGTTGGATTGCCGCTGATTTCTCAAGGTCAGGTGCCCATCGCTCTGTGACACCCGGCTACCGTGTTGGCAACAGAGTCATCCCAAGGTGACTCAAGTCATTTCAGTGCTGTTGTGCTTTTCTCTTAAGGGCAAAGAGAACCAACACCTTTAGAGCCAAGTATCACATATCTCTGTTTTGTATACTGAAAATTGGCTGCGTGACAGTGGAGCACTATGAAACTGCTCAGAGTAACGTCAGCAGCGTCTAATATTTCTGTATCAGAATGAAGTGATTAAGCAGTCCCGGGTCTTACAGCTTTGACCACTGCTGAAAGTCTGCATGCGAGGTGTTTAGAGTGTCATTTAAATCCCGTTCTGCAGAGGAAAGTGCATTTCTCTTGGTAATATGATTGCCTGGGTGTTTACCCGCTCAAAGTAGCTGCTGAAATGTTTTATTGCTTTTAATGGTTTTTCTCCCAGAACACCAGCGAATACATGCCCCGTGTTAGCGACTTTTGAAGCTGCATTTGCAGCTAGAGGGGTTTTGGAGTAGCTTGGCTTCACACTAAAATTGTAATCTTTTATATAGAAGCGCTTTTATATGTTTATAGCATGACAGAAATGCAAAAATTATATTATATCCACTTACATGGGACATAGTCTCATCTAAAATGTGCAGGGAGGTTTTCCCCAGTCTTTATACCCCAGCTCTTCTGTCAGGTTATGATGCTTAGACTGCAGGCACGTTAGGCTTATGGACAATGGTGTTGTTGAAACAACAAAACTACTGCCATTATCAAAATATAGTATATTAAACGAGACATAAGATATGCTGTTGAAAGACAGAGGCTGTATTCTGTGATTATCTGTTGTATTTGCATAGTTGGAAATGGTAATGCGATTTTGAATTTGTCTCTCTTTCAGAAACTGGGGGTGGGCAGTAAAAGGGCCAGATGTTCTGTTTTAGGTTCTGTCCCATACATAGCAAAATCTGGAAGTTCCTGATTCACTTGAACTTCATATATGATAAAATGACATAATGAGCCCTGTAATTTAAATGTAGATGTAGATATCTGGAGACGCAACACATCTCATTGTAGTTCATGCAGTAGTCACAACCTCTAAGATGTTAAGTCATATTTCCAGATACAGATTTAACACTTGTTTATGGGGTTTTTTCTGAAACATGAATTTCCCAAATTTATTTTGATCTACTGATTTGTGAACTGATTCTTGTCCATGCAGAGAAAATGAGCATTATTTGCATTTAATAGGTGAAAAAGTCACACTTAAGAGGTCAGAGGGGTTGGTGCTGGTGGGGCAATTCAATCACTGCTCACACCAGAGAGCCAAGTTTGCATTATACACATCAAAGATTTTTAATTGAATTTCTATTTTTTTTAATACATTAATAATTTTGTTCAATTCATTAATTATCATTAAAAACTACTTGGTTAGTTTTAGGCAATACAAATTACTTGGTGATTTAGTTGAAAATATTACCACTTTTTTGAAAAGTCGATTTCCGTAGTTGCCATGGTGATGCATCCTCTGCTAAAGGCTCTGGAAAACATACATGCTACAAACATGAAATATATCTTAGTTACTTAGTGCACCTCAGTTACAAAACAATGCAGATTGTCATGAAAAAAACATTTGTCTTATATTTCACATTTTGCTACTGGCAGAGACGGGGCTGGGAGATGGACAGATATTGTTCCCACAACGTAATTATGACTTCGGATTTCAGTGTGGATATCAGCGAGTTAGACTTACCCGGCATTTGTTAGACTCTTTTGGGGAGTTTTGCAATCTTCTGGCTGGAGCTAAAAAAAAGTTTGGTTCTAGTAGTTTTAATGTTGGGACGCTGTGTAACAAGTAAATAACAGAATGCAAGAATTTATAAATGTCATACAATCTTCTATATCATCATCTATCTATATATATAGAGAGAGAGCCATAAATATATATATGTATATATATATATATATATATATATACCTACTTTGTAGGTATATTACCAATGTTATTATCAGCCACACGTCCCATGTCACGTATAGAGGTTGCTGTTGATGACCACTGTCATATATCTGAGGAAGAGTTGACATAAGGCGCAGCACATTAGGACCGAGACACAAGATTGGATGAAGAAAGGACAGAGATTGGAGAGATTGGAGGAAGACATGTCCTTTCATTCAGATTGTGATGTGGCAGCTGCTGTATGTTTGAAATGCATTAGTACTAATAGCTGTGCCATTAGGAGAGAGAGAGAGAGAAAGAGGCGCTGTGTTGATGGGTTGCCATGATGAAACCAGGGAGAAGAGGGGGTGACAAAGAGAAGCACGACGGGAACGAGAGAGAGAGTGAGAGAGGTGTAAGTGAGAAAGCAAGTGAGTGAGGGAAGAAGGTATAAGAGATGGAGAAAACGGGAAACAGAGATGGAGCCATCTTCCAGGCCATTTACTGCAATCATCACTCTCTAATCAATCAAGCCTTTCATCATAGGACAACACAATCTCTCCTTCTCTTTCTCTTCTTCTCTCTCTCTGCTTCTCTCTCTTCAACTCCACTCAGCCACCCACTCTCATACATAATAGTGGTATTCATGTGACCTCTTTATGGCTCTCAGCACATGTACGGACAGGTGACAAATTAAAGGAAAAACCTGACCCCCCTCCACCCCCAGCCCAGCAGCTTTGTTATGCTGTCGGGGCATTTTGCTGCCATGCTTATACTCTGAAAAGAAAGGATTGTGCAAATCAATATAAAGTGTTTCTGATCGTGCTGGGAGGGGTCTCTTCCAGGATGACAGGGCATGAGGGGTCTTGAAATGATCTGATAAGAAAAAGCACACTGTGTGGCCTTTTTCAGTCATCAGACCTAAACCCAGTTAAAAATCTGTAGATTGCTCTCCGCCACCAAGGATTTGCAAGAACAATATTTCATTCTTATTGTAGCATTTCAGATACTCATAGTAATCAACACCAACAGACATCACCAACATGCTGTGTTTTTTTTCTTTAATTTGTCACCCTTCTATAGTAGCTACATTTAGTCAGTATTTCCAGCCACATTAAATGTCCTTAAGTCACTATAGGTACCCTTAGAGGTGTAACATGACCTGAAGTGCTGGGAGCGCGAGCTGCAAGGGTTTGTTCACTTGACCAAGTTCGGCTCCTTTCATAATGCCTCTATTTGAGATAATTGGCCCTTCAGAGGAAATGAGTGAGAATCATTGTGGCGACTCTCAGCCCAGCCCTCGAAGCAACCAGCTCCATTAACCACAGAATACATTAGTCTTATGAGGGCTGCCTTGGACACATTCAAATTCTGGTAAAATAGACAGAAATGAAGGGTGCCTGTCCCTGGCTGCTCTTTACATGTTAATCTTACGTGTTATTTCTCCTTTTCTGTGGTTATCTGAAAATGTTACTTGCCTCTTGTTTTTATCTCTTCATTTTACTGTATCAACTAAAAGGAAGTCGTTTCAATTTTTTTTTGTGAGCACACACTACTGTGTCAACAATTAAGAATTGTTTATATGTGCAGGAGTTAGGAGTAAATTACTAATTTGACATAAAACAGACCAAGGTTAATGAGTTTTAAAAAGAGGAAAAACTATATATTAAATTATATATAATTTAAGTGGACTGATATTAAAGTCAGAGCTGCCACTCAAGATGATTCTCACATTAAATAGTCTTCAGATAGAAAGCACATTTTAACCTTAGCTGTTATACAAAGCACTCGACAATGCTTATATCTCTGACAGTAAATTAGCTTGTTATGAATGTACAAATCCAATAATAAACATATTGGGGTGTTATCTGAAAAGCAGAATGGAATGATATGCACATCTCATAAACCTAACTTTACTCACAGTGGACCACAGAAAACATAGAAGCTTGTTGCTATTTCATAAAAAATATTAGTGCATTTTGAATTTCTGTGGCACAACACATTTAAAAAAAAAAGTTGGAATTAATTGGCAACAGGTCAACATAATTGGGTATAAAAAGCACATTTTGGAGTTTTTCTGAAGTAATGATAAGCAAAACTTCACCAGTTTGACTAAAAAATGTGCAACACTTTCAGAATGTTTTTCCCTAAAAAGTGGTGAAAACTAAAGATTTTGTCATCTGCAGTACATAATATCATCTAAAGATTCAGAAAATCTGGAGAAATCTCTGTGAACTAGGGACAAGGCCAGAAACTAATATTTAAATGCCTATTATCTTTGGGCCCTCAGGTGGTTTCACATTAACATTATTAGAAGTAAAATGTGACTTTTTTTTGTGGAAAACATAGACACTGTATCCTCTGGACAAAGGAGGGTAGAGACCATGCAGCTTGTCAAAACTGGGCCTCTCTGATGGTATGGGGATGGATTACTGCCTATGGAATTGGCTGCTGGTACATCTGGAAAGGCACCATCAGCAGTGTTGGGAAGGTTATTTTTAAAATGTATTCCACTACAGATTACAGAATACATGCCCCAAAATGTATTTTGTAGCGTATTCCGTTACGTTACTCAATGAGAGTAACGTATTCTGAATACTTTGGATTACTTAATATATTATCATGCTGTTTACAACTACATGAATGTGATTTATTACTATTACTGAAGGTCCGCGGCTCCGAACCATAGTAAAGGGACCTCTGGCTAATACGTCGGGTTCCGTGTTGGGTTCGTAGCCGAAAAATAGCTTTACTTTGTTGTCTGGGTCAAGTTTGCTAGCGAGAGACAGAGAGAGGCGTTGAAAGGCTGCTCCAACGGAACTTATTGTTTCAGAGGAAAACACGAACACGGTGTGCAGTCGAGTCTTAATAGCTTACTTACAACTGGGCTCGTCAGGCACTCTTCTTGGCTGCAGTGGTTATTATTATATTTACATGCTTCCAGCTCCCGTTTCTGCTCGATGGCAACTCGTACTTTTCCACTCTCCTTTTTCTCCCTCCTCACAGACACATAATGGGTATGGCAGTCCATTCTTCCTGCAGCACGGACTACACTGCCCATGAGGCTACATTCTTTAGGGTTAGGGGTTAACCCTAACCCTAACTCTAGCATTCTGCCTATTAGCTTAGCACAACAACAACAACAAAAAGGCGCTCTCTCACCCAGGAAACACACAGTCGCAGAGAGAGCGGGCGTCACCCTGTAACCATGGCAACCGTAACGCTGCCGTCTGGAACAACAGAACATAGCTGTCAAACAAATCCCAAACAATCCTGACCAGCGACAATATGAAACAGGAAAATACCGCCGTGTAATCCATTTATTTCAACATAGTAACTGTATTCTAAATACCACCTTTTTAAACGGTAACTGTAACGGAATACAGTTACTCATATTTTGTATTTTAAATACGTAACGGCGGTACATGTATTCCGTTACTCCCGAACACTGACCATCAGTGCTGACAGGTATTACAGGTTTTAAGGCAACACGTGCTCCTGTCCAGATGGATTTTTCAGGAAAGGTCTTGCATATTCCACTAACACACTGCTAAACCGCATACTATATCTATTACAGCAGTATGGCTTCCTAGATGAAAAGTCCAGGTCCTGAAGTGGCCTGCATGCAGTCCAGACTTTTCAACAACTGAAAACACTGGCTGCATCATGAAATAAAAAATACCACAAAGAAGACCCAAGAGTCCAGCAGCTGGTCTCCTCAGTTCCCAGACATTTATGGGCTGCTGAAAATAACAAGGAATGTTATTTCAACCTTTTTTCAGACATCAAATTCTGCGATCAACTTGATGGGACAGGGGGTCTTGATTAGACCAGGAGTTTTTGTAGTTTAATATCTACAAATCATAATCTGACAGCATCAAGCCTATTTTTCCTGTAATTATAGCTTTTGCTATTCAAAACAGTAATCAAACTGCTGGTGTGGTTCTGTGTTTTATGGGATATCCAGTCCTCTTTTCAAACATCAGCTACAGACCTTGTAAATAAAAATTGAATCCATCTTGTGTTAGCAGAACCAAACTCAAAAGCGTCTCCGCTGCAGAGGGCTGATGGGAAAAGGTCAGGAATATAGCCGTGTGAACCCGTTTTTTAACGCACAGTTCTTATTTCAAACACTGATAAGCATAGTCACAAATAAACTGCATCTATTTCCATTGTGAGCTTTTCCCCCCTTCCACTTCCTTATAGCTGCACTGAGACAGAGTGCTCGCAGCCTGCCGAGCACGTAATGGAACTCGTAAACAGTGTTATCACTGAATCCTGAACCATGGAACGGCCTTCCATCTGCTCATCACTGGAAGGGAAAAATATGTGGATGGGATATATGGACAGAAATTCCTACACATTTTGCTTTTTCGCTATTTGAAAAGGACGTCTCTTCCCTTTCAAACGTGATGGTGTGAGGGGCTCAGTAGAATAAGGATTAAACATAACTCGTGCTCATACTCAGTACCAACCACAACAACAACAATAGGAATAGGAAATAGGATAGAAGGGATAGGATAGAGTAGGGAAGCTGGTAATCTGTGCTTAAAGAATATGTGCTGATTAAGACACTGATCAACTGATTCGTTAGTCTTATGCCAGTACAGTTAAAAACTAAAACGGTGTTTTGACCGCAGTTTCACTCACCTCCTGAGCTCTCCCATCCCTTTAGCACCTCCTCCCCTGTTACCTCCCTTCATTTTTCTGTCAACTGCTGTGCTGCTCACAGCTTTGATCAGACTTCTGGTTGCTGTGGTGACCCAACAGTTTGGTAATTTCAGCTCCTTGATTGCAGACCGCTGTAATTTGTTTAAGTGGTGCGCTCTGAGGTGGAAATGTCCTTTTCACCTTTTTTTTCCCTTTCCCGCTCAGACTCTTTTCTCTCTACCTCCCTCTCTGAGGTATTTTTTCCCCCACATTTCATAACTAATGTGTTGCTGTTACCTTAAGAAACACCTTTTCACAAAAATTCGAGCGGGGGGGACATCACAAAGTGTAAGGTGACTCAGAATGGAAGAAGCATTAAAGTGCAGGTACAGGTAATGAGAAACATTAAGAAAAAAAAGATGACAGAGAAAGAAAAGTTCAGAGATGTCAGTAAGCCTTCTGTCAGGAGGAGTTTGCCCAACTGTGATGCGGCATGCAGGCCAGGAGGGAGGGCTGAGAAAGTGGCCCCCATGTCTAAATCCCACTGATCGATCCCTCTGCCTCACAGGAGATGGGAATCAATAGTCAGAGAAATCCACCGAGTTATGCTGCAGAACTTGATTTTCCCATTTGAACACATGGCTAACGCCCATGAAATGTTATTTTAAAGGGTAAACCTGCTGCCTGTTGGCTCTTCTGGTCAGAGCACGATAGTAAAAAACGAAGTCACAATGGACTGATAA
The DNA here is from genome assembly GCF_036321145.2 of Pelmatolapia mariae. NCBI lineage: Eukaryota > Metazoa > Chordata > Actinopteri > Cichliformes > Cichlidae > Pelmatolapia > Pelmatolapia mariae. The sequence goes on along the minus strand of NC_086231.1, from coordinate 16,491,662 downwards.
GCACTTGAGATACAGCTTTCTGTATTCAAGTATTCTCACTTTTTTTGAGATGTTGACATTTAGTCTTAAAGACTAAATTAATAGATCATATACTGATAGATAACTATTCTACAGCAACCCTGGAGACTTTAAAAAAAATTAATTTCTTTTGTTATAGAGCTGACAGTGTAGAGATGACTAGAAATTAGAGGAGAGAGAGATAATATTGATCACCTACTGTACATCCAGTTAGAGTTAGGCACTGTGTATTTGCCTGCCAGTCCAACAAGTGGTAATTGCTGATATATTAACATAAGTGTGATGGGTGCTTTTCTTTTTCTACTGCACTTAATATTGATCATATATTCATCCATTCCCTTCAATACTAGTTACAGTTCAGTGTCAAATCCCTATTCCTCTATAACAATTTTTACATCTGCTAAATCCTAAAGTGATAGAAAAATATCAGAAACTTTATTTACTAATGTAAGTTTCAGTTTTTCTACAATGTTACATTTAAGGTTGTCATAATACTAGAATTTCAAACTCAATATCAGTAGCCAGGAAAATACTCAATACCATTTCTGATACCACAGAGGGAAAATAATAGCCACATTAGGAGGTATAGTTTTTGTAAACAAAGATTAGAACAATAGTGGTCCATGCACATGTAATCAGCTGCAGCTCTATTTATTTCCTGTAATTCTGTAATTAAGGTAAGTTGCTGTTGTTTCATTCTTGCTACTGGTAGACCTTTCTCAGCTTAAGTCTAGAAGCTTAATATATTTTACAGGTAAACAATTGCATAATCCTGTTAAATTAACATGTCTATTACCACTGCAGTTGGGCAGAACTGATAACATCTGCTACTTAACTCCCACATTAACGTTATTGCTTTATTATTAGTCATAGTGTCATGGGGGTTTGGCAAAAAGAAGCCAAATGCAGGACTCACAGACAAAGCAAGGTAATGAAACTAACCTTTATTTGGTTTAAAGCTGATAAGCAATACCTTTATGATCATTTAACAGGTGGCTAACGTGAGTAGCTGCCAATAATTAAACAGCTAACGTTAACATTAACGTGTGCCCTGGCCAAGTCAGTATTGATGACAATTGTTTGATACTTGACTGTTGTTGAAACAGGAGCTTTACTGATATCATGAAATTCTTCATAAAGACCGGGCTGTCATTCTTTAAGGTGCTTCACTGAGTTTGCTGTGCTGCTGTCTATGTGTTCAGCTGCTAGTGAGAGGAGGGGCTATCTGAAGTTGTATGTTAGCTGGAGGAGGCCAAGACCGCACTGTTGCAAATGAGTATCTAATCAGATGGTAATTTAATATCAATTAGCCTCCAAGTATGAGTATAGTTACATTTAAGATTAGTATCTCTAGGTTTTGTCCAAAATTCTGAACACAAGAAGCACTCTTGCCTTGATCTCTGGTGATACCCATTTATTAACTGCAAAGGTACAGCGCCATATTGTCTCATTTTGCCTCCATTAGATAGCATGTTTGCAAGAAACCTGCTAATTTTCTCTCTGCATTTGAGGCCACCACGGCTTTCCAGGAAAGTGATGCCTCTCATCAGCTAGGTTGTCATTTTGTGAGTGGTGAGAGCTTGGTTATGCTGCAGCTGAGGAAAGATTCCTGCTCGGGTTTTAGCACTCGCTTGATGAATTCTGTCCCTGCTGTCCTTGGTTCCTATCTGCAGATATCTTAAAGCAGGGTTCCCTTTGTCATTTCAATGTTCAAATCATTGTGAGGGACAGCAAGGCATATGATGGAAATGATTATGGGGTCGAAAATAACAGGTTTCCTTTGGCTGGCGCTGATTGTTGATTGGGCACTCTCAGTCAGGCTGTAAAGAGGGGGTGGTGACTTTTAGGGACTCTACGGACTAGCGGTGGTAAAATGGCTGAAAAACATCAGCGAAATGAAAAGCAGCATTCAGCCCTCCGAGAAAAATGCAACCTGGAAACATTTTGCTAAGATAAGTGTAGAACCAGTGTCATACCAAGCTGCAGTGTGATTGGCGGGGCGGTCCACACAGAGCGCTGGAGTGTATGTGATTGGTCACTTCAGCTATGGAAGCCGCACAATGTTAGACGCACGTAATTGCATTTGCTTTATCAAATCCCTTGGGAATCCAATGATAGCGTTAGTATTGTCACGCCCTGTTTATCTTATTTGTCTTTATTTGGTGTTACAGCACCTCTTTCCTTCTTTTCCTGTGATGATCAGATTGCAGGCTTGTTTGGAGGTGTGGGCAAGCGTGTGCCACATTGGATAGGCTTTTTATCTGGCACTGTGTCCATGCAGGGTGGTGATGCTATCAGCGTTAAAACCTGCTACTCAATGGAGCCCTGTCAGCCAACAATGGAGTGCAGCATTACCCAGAGTGCAGCAGGACAAAGCCTTCTTTCCTTATCACAGGATTGGAATATTCACAGACTGATTTAACTGCTTTTACCGAGGGGAAGTGTCAGGCTCTGAAAGAAAAAGACAGCACAGCAGAGATGTAAACGAAAGAGGAAAAGAGAGGGAGGAAGGATATAAGAGGAGAAAAAAGTAGGCATCTTTGACCTGCAGGGTGTTTACAAAGAGAGACTTAAAGAAGGGAATTTGCAGATTCATGGGCCAAATTGGGGGCACATGTAACTTTATTCAAATAAACGATTTTCTTTTAATTTTAAAATAATCAAGACTCTTCTCTTTCTTCACTCGTTTCTTCTTCTATCTCGCGGATTTTTGCCCATCGTTGCCAGTCTTTGAAGTCAGCGTGCAGTTCGGAGGAGGCATGGGGTTGTGCGTGAAGAGGAGCAAGACATTGATGAGTTGTCCATGGAGAATGTCATTCACTTTGCTGAATTTGCACTGTGTATTGGAGCTTTAATCTGGGGGCACATTTGTTTATTGGCATACAAATGAACATCTGCATGGAGCTATGCTTGGACGCCATGGTCTCTGCAGCTCCCTAATCGCTTAAAAGCCTCGAGATACAGAGCATGCCAATGAGAGAGCAAGAGAGAGAGAGAGGGAGGCAGCCGCGCCCAAGGCCTCAATCATACACCCCTTTATCTGAGTTTCACTTCAGCTCAATAGCTCTCTCCTTCTCTTGTTTTCTTATTCTTCCGGGCCAGTGGTTTAATTTCCAGTTTGCCTGTTGACTCTTCTCATTGACTTTGCATTATAAAGAGCCATTTTTCTAACCTTCACTGGTTAAAAAAAGCAGCCTTTTTTTCAGGACCTGACACATCAAACAGCAGTCTGTCTTAAAGAGGTGAAGTTAAAAGGCATTAGCAATACTTTGCCTTGAACCCACAGAAAAATACATAAATGAAAACATTTTGAAAATTCCTTAAAAAAAAATAATGTACGTATATATATATTCAAAAGGTGCAAACAAATTATGAATTATGAATTATTAATATACATATATATATATATATGTGTGTGTGTGTGTGTATAATTTGTTTGCACCTATTGAATTTCAGCTTATTTTTAGACTTTAGATGTAGTTTGCTTCTGTTAATGAGAGTTAGGGTTTTCTGTGCATGTGTGTGTTTGGAAGAATGTGTGTCTGCCTGTCTGTATGCATTGTGACTGGAGAGTTGGCACACATACAGAGACAGAACAGGAACTACTCAAGCTGATGACCACTCGTTATGTTACTGTAAGTACAATGAAAGCTTCAAGCCACAGCACTAATAGCTCCCACGCTGATAACTCTACAGCCGCACCCCACAGCAAGCGCACTAGGACTGGCAATGCCCCGCATCAACCACCCCTCCCCCAGAAATGCAGTCGGCTATAGGTGGAAGTCCTGCACTGTAAAATGTTCCATCCATTTTAATTACAAACGTCCACATACTGTGCTTTTTATAAGCATACAGTGAGAAGAAAAAAAACACACTGCCAGCAGCGAGAACAGCTCCTCTAAAGAACAAAGTTTCATATTTTATTCACAGGCAACCTCTGCAGTTCAAGATCAAAGTGGTAAAAGGCCCCTCAGATTTCTGACAAATTTTTTACATGTCTATGATTAATTTGCCTCTGTTTAAGAGACATATTTCATGAGTTCACCTTTTCAGTACAAACCTGAGAGCCATATATACTAAAGAAAACGAGCTGAACAAATTAGTTTCTGATGGCGTATTACGATTTAATTTGGATGTCTCTCCTTTTAGTATGAATGCCCTTGTGTACGTATTTCCTCTGTCTCCATAAGAAATTGGCTGTCAGTCATTTCTTGCTTAACATACATAAATTGTATTCTGTGTGTGTGGTGTGTGCGCACAGGAGTTAACTTGTGCCAAACACGAAGGGTAGCGTCTCTTACTGCAAAGAATCACCTTCTAATATTGTCCAGTTTTTATCAAGTTCAAACGTCTGGAGAATGAAGTCAGGACAAAGTCTGAACATGTGACATTTCACATATGTGACATTTTAGATGAGATGTGCAGCCTGGGTAGAGCGTGCAGGAGGCAGGAGACATGATGCTCGCACACTTGCTGTGAATTCTCCAGACAATTACCTGCTATATTCTCATATAGGTGCAATCAGACTCTGTAATAGCGAGCGTCCAATCTGACTTAGTCAGAGATTTGCATTCTCACATATCACCCAGCCGGATAATGGACTGCAGTTCATGTGCTAAAATGGTATCTAGATAAAGATAGGAGTGGAAATCAGAGCTAAGGAGATATGAAGGGGGTGAAAATGTAAAGCATCTTAACTGGTTTCCAGCAAAACTTCACAGATTAGTTCTCTGGAGTCGGATCACATTGTATCAGCTTTCCTTTTTTATTCTACTTCAATTTCACACTAACTGAGCTGTGTGCGCATGTGTGCATGTGTTTGTGTGGTAGTGTGTACCTTATGGGCTGATGTGCGTGGGTTAATGAAGAGCAGTAAATGAAAAACTTTATTGTGTTTGATATAATGTCAGCTTCCATTAGGGAAACTGGTGCTTGGAATGATTGCTAGACTATCGGGGCCAAGAGAGAGGTTCACTGTGTGTGCGTGTCTGTGTGTGTGTGTTACTCCATGCTTGTGTGCACACCCCAGGGCACAGCAGAAGCACAAAGTGTGTTCTGTAATTATAAATTCATTAGCAGGTGTCCAGAGGAGATATGAATATGACTGTAATCTGTCCCCACCCATGATGGAGCGCTTGTCTCACATTCAAATGTCAACCTGTCGCAGCCAGCATGCTGAGAAAGCTCACAGATTCAAATTCAGAAGATTGAGCCTCAGCGACCGTGCTCAGTCATAACATGTACCCCTACATTTAGCATCCTTTTATAGGTGCCAGCCATTTTTCAGTCAGAATTGTTATGGTGTGCTTTAGAAGACGAATTATCTGCCAAGCTCTTCTTCACATATCATGAAATTTTGGGCTCTGACCTTCACCTGAAAGTGGATATTGAAGTTTAAATGTGTAACTACAAGCAATAGCCGAATTTGAAATAGCATGCATCACCTGTGAGAAGAAAGCACAATGAAGAAGAACAACCTTTCACAGAGACATTTAAAAAAAAACAAAGCAAAGATAGGCAGGCATGTATCTGGTCAGACATTAAAACAAGCAGACATAGGAGCCCTGGCGAGGAGACAAAGTCACATTGTGATCTAGAGCACAGGGGCGGTTTCTATAGCAACAGTAGGCATCTAACCTACGCGCTGCTGCTTTTGGTGAAATCAGAAATTGGCGAGAGGAGGCCGGTATTGAGGAAAGAGAGATTGGAAAAGATGAAGATAAGACGGGGAAGGGAGGGGGAAAAGGGGAGATGGGGCAAAGGGAGAAAAGAGGAAGCAGATCAAGATAACGGTGAGCGGAGGAGGGCGTTAGGAGATGAGCAGGGGAAGATTGATGTAGGGGAATGGCTGGAGATCATCAGCTGACCTCGGTGTTTGTCTCCTGTTTGGAATTTGTTGGTCCACTCAGCATGATAGATTTAATTTACTGATAGCACTGTGTCAGTGGGAATTTCTCCTGCTTTGTGTGTTTCTGTTTGTGGCTATGTACATGCAAGCTATAGTTTGCATGTACACACCCAGTTTCTGTAGACATAAGATCATACATTTTTTCGTGCATGTGTAAGCCAACCGTGTGCAGAGGGCAAGGAGATCAGTGAGGGATAATTGCTGGCTTGGTGTTGTATGAGATGTGTGTTTAACCCAGACCCTGAGCCCGTGGAGGCCTGTGACCAGCCACAGCAGATGGCCATGTTACCCTGGTGAATGCTCAGAGGGTCATGGTGGCCTCGGACTCGTCTTCTGTGCGTGCTTGTGAGTGGTTGGATGTGTGGTGGAATATGCAGGCTCTCATAGTCAGGAGTTTGACTCCCATTTTTAGTGGTGTTTTTGATCATGAAGCCGATTCCTGATGGATAAATGTCTGTCCCCATTGGCTGCTGCCTCTACCACAAGAGGTCGAGCCTCGGCGCTGTCCAGGATGACTCACAGCTCTGGGAACTTGGCCATGGGAGCTCAGACAGAACCTTCTTATGACTTTTAACTCCTTTACTTAGATCGTGTTTGCCAAAGTTGCCAAAGGCTCTTTGTCATGCAGCTTGGCTCGAGCTGAACTAAACAGTGAGTTTGGGCTTTTAAGCATTAGCAGTTACTGCAACAATGTAAAAGAAAAAGGGTGTGCTTGATTAATAAGAATACAAAACAATGCTGCTGCAAAACAGGAATGCAGCAAAACAATCAGGATTATGATGTTTACCAGCAGCTGGATCATAACAGATGTGATACGAATATCATCAAAAAGACAGAAAATTAACTGTTAATTTTTTTTAAATGAGCCTCAGAAAAGCTACACTACTCTGTGGCAAAGACTATAGACACTTTTCTCCTTAAACACAATACTTCATCTGGAGTTTGATGACATTGGCAGAGGCTGCTGTTCAAAATAGCCCAGAGGCATTTAACCAGGTTGAGGTCTAGTGACTGTATCATTTTTATGAGTGTTAAATTAGTGACCTCTTGTGTCCTATATGGAAGTATGTGCAACTGTTATGTAGTCACATATTTAGCTTTTACATTTGACTTACTGTCTGACTCCATATTATGCAATTTTCAATAAAGAGCAGTAATAAGGACTACATAGCAAAACAGCAATTCAATTGGTAATCGGGAAGTAGGGAACTACAGTTTGAGTAAAGATGCTGGACGGTGTCCCTTGGGTGTGAGGAACCAAGCTTTTATTTACAGGAAGCAGTTCTGAATAATGACTTGTAATGCCGCAGCAGTGAGAGTAAACTCTTTAGAAGCATGGGACCAGTCTAAGCAGGACTGGGCTCCGGATCAATCCAGCTGGCAGACACAACAACCCTGTTGCTTTGCCATAGTCCCTCTCTCGCTCTCACTTCATTTCTCTTCTCTCTCTGCAGAGGCATGGGCTATTTTTAGCCCTGGCAGCTCTTTCCCCACTGCACCCAACCACAACCACCCATCGCTCTTTCTCTCTCTCTCTCTCTCTCTCTCTCTCTCTCTCCCTCTCTCGCTTCACAATTCATCCCTTCATATCAGCCCGGCCTGAGCCTCCATCCTAACCTCCAACTTAACCCAGTGTACTCCCTGAAAGATCTGCTCTGATCCTCCACTCAGCTCCTTTCCTTCCTTTGCTCACTCCTGATGTCTGAAAGAGCTGGGCGCCACAGGGAGTGCTGGTAAGTTGAGGAGATGTGTCGGGAAGGAAATCCTGTTCTTCCTCTCTCTTGTCCTCTCTAATTTCCCAAACAAGCTGAGCCCAGACTCACCCACCCCATGTTTGGTGTCAGCTTGAGTTTTGATCTTTTTTCCTTTTTTTTTGGTTTTGTTTTGTTTTGCTTTTTTCTTTCTTTGATGGATTGTTTGGTACTGAGCTGATGACTGACTAGCTGATTATCGCTGCAGGCGTGCCAAGACCTCGGCTGTTGTGTGTAGAAAGGCTTTTACATTGAAAGAGAATGACAGGATGATGAGCGCTGGCTGACAGAGAGGGCCTGTCCATATAGATACATGCGAGTGTATGGGTGTGTGTTTTTGTCTTGAGATCAATAAATGCAGAGAGCACTTGAGAGATGCGAATAATTATGTACCAAACAGTAAGAGTAAGAAAGAGCCTAATAGTAACTGAGTAAATTAATCAGGCTGAGTACTTGTTGTTTAAGACTTTGTACACCTGTATAGAAAACTATTTCTCTGTCAGCTATCCTCCTTCATCAGACCATGACCGCAGCTCTTACAGTGTGGGCGAGGCGGTCACTGGGCTGCCCTTGAGAGTGCTTCCTCAGCCAGCCTTCTCATGATAATGAGGCAGGCCACACGGACGCTGGGCGATACACGCAGCCCCTGCCCGCCCTCAGACCTGCCTTTGTGGGAGATAAGCATGCCATTTCACTGAAAAAGCGCGGCGGGGAAGCTAACATCCTGGGAATAGTGCCAGGTAAAGGCTGAAAACTGAATCTGGGGCTTCAGCAGGTGACCACAAACTTTACTTGTTAATTAAGTAATGCAAATAAATTTTCATTCTTTTCCTTTTTCTGTTTCTTCCCTCCCACGAGAGCTGTTTGCCTAGACTGAAAACACAACCAGCAGAGGTTGATAAGACTCCCAGAGAGACTAATGTTTTGAGTTTATTTTTGCTCGCACACGAACCACTTTACTCCATGTTACATCTGAGCTCATGCCACAGCGCCACACAAGGTGACAACAGTTTCCACAGCACCAGAAACTGTTCCTATAGCGTCTCAAACAAAGCGCAAACATGTGCCACGTACATTTGCATCTTATTAACAAAAGCATCGTCCAGATGCAGCACATCCTACAGCTATCTTCTCACCTTCTCATGACATTCCACATCACACTACTCCTCTGTGTTCTGTGATGCTGATTATATTCTCATGCTGAACAGTGTGATTGAATATAACCATGACTCTCTTTACCTTACCACCGCAGGTCCGGGCTGATATAGGCACTGCTATATCTTCTCTCATCATCTTTCTTTTTACTTTTCTTTTCTGTACAGGAGAATGCCATTTCATACTACGATTCCAAAGCGGATTCAGACTATGTGAGTACAGTACGGACTGCTATCCCCTCCCACACACACGTCTGCCTGCCTTAAACCCCAAATCCCACCCACTCAACTTCCTACCCCTGCCACCGTGTCCTGCAACCCTACCCCATCCTTTCCCTTCTCGGTGTTGATGCACCCCTCCCCGCCTTCCCCTTCCTCCGGTCATAGGCCCCTGGGCTGTCTGTGTGCGTTAGTGAGGTGACACTGCTATATGGTGAGCTGGTGTGACAGAGCAGGGCTAGGCTGACATGCATGTGACAGTGATTTTAGATGTCCTCCCCCCGGTCTAATTTCCAGAGTTTTCTCCTTCCTCTGGACCACGATGGTTGTCAGACCTCTGTGCCCATCGAGACACCTCAGACCTAAACACAGGTCACATCGCAGTTTCATACAGTGGGAACAATTTCTATCACTCGTTCCATTCACACTGAAGAATATGAGTGGCATTCAAAGAAGCAGAAAAGCCCAGCAAATCATTGGTCTCACCAGGCCGCCACTCTGGTTGCAGCCTGCAGTTCCTCCTCAGGATGGGGTGCACTTGGAGCCCGTGCCCGCTGATTGATTAAGTTTCAAGGAGGAGTGCAAGAATCCTCTTTAGATCACCAAAGCACAAAAAAAGGATGGGAAGAGAGTGAGAAAGGGAGGCAGAGGAGCAATAAATCATGATGTGATTTTCTCTTTGTGCACGCCACTCCCTTGATTAATGACACAGCGCTTTAGGGCCTGTCAGCGCATCTAATTGGAGAACATCGGTCATCATTAACATGGCACGCTGAGGCCAAACCAGCGACACACCTCTGACCCCCACATCACCAAGTCCACAACCACCACCACCCCCAAAAAAGACAGGATAAGTCAGGCAGAGGTCGTTCCTCTCTAAAACCCCAACAGTAGTCCACCAGTACTCCCTTGTCTGAATCTTGATTCCTCCCTCGATGACTTTTTCTTTCAGTTAAGCTCCACTTCTTGAGTAAAAACCTTTTAATGATAGAGCAATGGGATGTTTGAAGACTGTTTTCAAGAATGGTAAGTAACTGGCAGGCTCTTTTCTCTCTTCTACACTGTACCCTGTTAACTTCTCCTGTTGTCAGTGTGCGCTTGATATAAATGTGGAATGTGATGATTCATTTTAAGTTAAAAACCGGTCATGTCCCAAAGCATGTCTGATGTTCATTCTAATGTGGAAGCTGAAGAATGTTTTATTTGCCTCTTTTAGATATGTTCAGCTATTGAGCTTTTTAAATAGCGAGTTTGTTTGGATGTGAAATAACACTGTGACTTTTGGGTCCTGTGTGGCCGTGAGTTAAAACACTTGTATCTTTGCAAAAACAAACAAAAGCAGCTCCCTCTCACCTCCTAAAAGATTATAAGATACGCTTCGGCAGAGAGCAGACAAAGCATCCCGGGTGAAAATGCAAATATTATTTGGACTGCGTGATCCCGCTTTCAGCACAATACTTATATCTGCCTGGCTGAAAAATATTGTCAATCATGTCTCACTAGGTTGTAATTTACTTGGAGGACAAGCATCAGACACATAAAATATATTATTACAAGTGTGATTAGTGTAATGGTGACTCAAAATTGAAATGGTTTTTCACAGTTTTTCAGATGTGACGTGCAAATGCAAAAAGCACTACTTGTTAAGTATGTTAAACATCTGTTTAGTGCTCACATTGTTGCTTTCTGTGAAGCAGCCATTGTTTAAAAGGATTATCATAGTCTTAGGTTATCGTAGTCTCCCCCCCTCCTCACCTAAGCACTCTCTCGTGCAAGCACATACACAGGGTCACAAGCGACATGTCGCAGGTTAGCCCTGGTTGGCTGAAGGTGAGATAGAAAGAAGCTTTAAAATGTCATCTCTGGCCTCTTCAGTCTTTAATTAAACCTTGAGAACGGGTAGATAAAATTAACAAATTGGGTAATGAATGGGGCAAAACAGGTGGTGGATGGTTGAAGAAAATGAACCAATCAGTCTTTCCTGTGTGGATTTATTCAGCTCCTAATTAGACACTGCCTTGGTTAATTATGATTGGGCTCTTCTGAAGAAAGGGGAGGAAAAAAAAAGAGGCTCCATGCCCGACATTGACAGAATTAGTGTCACACTGAGTGATAAACAAACTCACAGTTAGTGCCGCTGAAAAGCCAACATCCCTAACCCAATCAGGTTCACTGTTGTTTGATAGTCAAAGCTCAAACCATTTCAGATTCACAGCGGAAACAATATGTTAAACTGACATGAATCCAGCAGACATCTATTTGCTATGAAACCCCTGTGTAACCAGTAGTATTATAGTGTGATCATGCTTTTACAGTAACTAATTCTTCTGTGTTTTCCTTCTTAGAAAATTGCCTCCCTCTTTAGCTTAGCCTCAGTTTCTTTTTCTTATGAAGTAGGAACATAAAAAGCCCCATTAAACCAGGACAAGAGGACAAAATTATGTGTATTATGTATTTATTGTTGTTGCCTGATAGTGTAAGAATTGTTTTTGTAACTTTTAATGAACTGGGAGTGTTTAAAGAGAGAGACTTTGAAAAATCCTGGCACATGCCAATGTGGCTGACATAGGCGGTTGCCTATGTCAGGGTTACAGTAACAACATTATCAACAAAAACAGGTTTTTAATTACAGTAATGAACATAGTGCACCCCCTGAACTGTCAGTCACAGGTTGACAATATGAAGGAATAAACGGTGCCTGCTATCAAAACTGATACATGTAATCAATGCACAACAACATGCGCTCTATTCATGCTGCCAACTCAGTGATTTTTTTTTTTTCAGGGAAAAAATACAAAACAACTCTGAACATCAGGGTTTTTCCACATTTCAGCTGCAGCACTGGTTAATTAGTGTTACAAAGAGCATAAAAAAACACACACAAGCTTGTCTATAAAGGAATTAATCCTGGTTGTGGTTTTTGCTTACTGCTGTTTGTAGGTGTCTTTCTTTTGACAGTATTAAAAACCTGCAGCTTCACAGGGTTACCTCAAGCAGCAGGATCCATATAAGCACTGTGAAAATGAGAGAATTGTTTACATTTACAATATGAATTATTCCAAAAGTAGACAGAATAGAGTCGGGCAGGACTCGAAGCCTTTACAGACAGGCTTCGTTCAATCATAGTTCTTTTGAACTATTATTGAACATTTTATTACCAGTGGAGGTTTACTAAATTCACAATATTTTTCACATGATTTATTTTAAGTCTTTCCTCTTAAATTCAAACTCAAAATTTGTGGTAGACTTTATTGTACATTTGTTGTGTGCATAGATCTTCAATATAACTAAACAGAGGATGTAAACTCTCTAATATTAAAGAACCTATGGCTGCAGGTGGCCTTGTAACAATGAAAAAAACTTTTCATTGTGCCATGGGTTTAAGCTGAATTAGTAATTTAGTTAGTGGAACTAATACTTATTTTTAATTGATTTTCTAAAACACTAAACAGCCAGTTAGATAAATTAGATTTAACCAGACACTTTTTTGAGAGGTCATTAGTTTTAATGTTTAACTATTTTAATAACACAAATAAAGTAGTGGTCTATGGGTTAAATATCATATGTGCAAGCATACTGTATATTTCCCAATGTATATTTTTCCTGTGCTATAATATATTATTTATAGTAATGAAAACTTTCCCCTGAGCTGGGGAATAATACTCATAATACTCATTGTCTCTTCTGCTGTCTTTCAATGGGGCTTCAGCAACGCTATCGCTCGGCTCATTCCGACAACAGTTTGTAATTGCATTTTAATAGTCAATTAAAGTGTGCCCATCAATCAAATTTCGCTCTGGACGTGGGGTTTTGATTTAATTTCTTCAAAAAACAAACTTTTTTTTTTCATGTCAGATCCAATTAACCCGTGCTGCTTTATCAAAGCGATGCGATGTGAAATGCTGCTCTTTGGCTATCCAAATGCACGGAGAATGATCTGAGATATGAGTTTTTTGTTTTGCAAGCATTAAGTGAATGAAATCAAATGAAGGATCACTAATAAAAAAGGAATTAGAGAAGCATGATGCCTGAGTTTGCTGAGGGTTACTTCTGTATCACAGGTTGGTGCATGAGTACACATAAATTCAATATTTCTTTTTTCTTTGTAGCGAGGAGTCAACCACGTTGACTTGTCAGCTTTACCTGTTTTTTAGGAGTGCATCTAACAGGGCTTTAGAGGGCACACACAGTAATATCAGATCAAGATGAGCTAATAAACAGAGTCAGGCGGCAGGCTTATATCTTGCTGCCATTATTTTTTTCATTTTTTTCACAACCTTAAATCTCTTCATCCCGTGTGAACAGGCACAGATTGTACTACACTGATAACTTATCAAGATAAAAAGCTCAAATGTCAGTTTAGCTCTGTTTTTTTAATATTCAGGCTCTCTTTGATATCTAGAGTTCCTAATGTAATATGTGTCAAGCTTTCTCATCTTTACTCTCAGTGCTGAACACGCTATAAAGTAGAAAAATTAGATGCTAATTATTTATTTCTTTAAATGTTAAATGTTCATCGGTGAGAGAAGCAAAACAGCGCTGCTCTCGTTCGTCCTGGCGGTAAACTAAACAGTGATTAAGTGTTGCTAGGTGCTAGTTATTGTTGGGGTTAATTTGTGCGACACCTCATGTGTCTGAGATTGTCATCAGGAGTACTAATGAGTGCCTCCGTTTGGTGTCCGCGCTAATACCTGCTATTGTTCTCCTACGAGAACAGAACCATCTAAACCAGGAAGCAGACAATAGGTCCTGTAAAACCACAATATGTGAGGTGACAAAATACGGTTCTACATTAGCGTGTTTCTCCATTTTTTTCCTGTCTGTTCTTATTTGTGTTCTCACTTAGATTTGTGTGTGTGTGTGGGGGGGCGTGTGTTTGTGTGTGTGTGTGTGCATGTGTGTCTGCAGACTGAGGACGGGGAAGAGGAGAATCCACTGGAGACTTCATCGTCTTTGGAGCTGGAGTTTGTGGATGATCCCAATTTTAAAAACAAGGTCAACTACTCTTCGAGTGCAGTCCAGATTCCTACAGACATATACAAAGGCTGTAAGTTACAACCTCTTTTTTGCTGCCATTGTTTACATTGTTGGTATGTGTATGAATGGCCTGTGTAAGATGGTAGTGAAACGGTGAAAAGGAAGGCAAATTTGTAACACTGAATGCACCTTCGGATTTGCACAGCTGCCAGCACCTTTCACATATATGCTGGATGCACCAAAAGGCCTGTTTTTCGTAGGTAGCAGTGGGTCACGGATAGATGACAGTCTGTTTTAACTTGACCTCTTCTTTTTCTCAGTATGTTAACACAATCCCTCCCTCCTCCACTTTTAACACACTAACATGATTTTTGATGACAGACACTCCCTCACACCAGATCTGCACTATTATTTTTTTTTCCTTTTGTCATGAGTGGGCACAGTTCCCCCTGCTCATGGACCTTGCCCTTCCTGCTTTGTAGACATAACACTCTCCTTACTATGTCGCTGCCAAATGGACAAAAGCGAGCACGCGTACCTTCCGGGACCCTGATTTCACTTGGCATGCTCCCTCTGTTATCCACCTCTAACCTTTTGGATATTCTATGCCTGTCTCTTTAAAGACTCAAAAACCACAGCATGTGCAGACAGACAGCCATTTTCACAGTGGCAGCTCCCCCCCCCCCCCTTTTCTGTTATTGTCTAGCTCTTCACTGTCTTTGTTGAACAGGCAGTATATGGCACCTGTCTGTAACAATGCCCTCCAGCTGTGTCTCCAGACAAATCTTGTCAGAATTAGACACTCTTGGTTCAGGAGGAGATGTCAAAGGCCACAGCTAACTCACAATAGAGCAATCAGGCCTGCACATTGTTCCCGGAGCCATTTTGTTGCAGCTCTGGTTCCCCTGACTGAAGATATGAGTCAGAGAATAAAGCCCTCTTGATTGAGGCTGGTGGAGACTACAGGAGTAGAGTGGTACTGTGCACAGAGTTAGTTTTTGCTCCGCTGTTCTGTGGAAAATGTTTACTATTAATGTTGTTTAGTTAGCTCCCATAGTGCGGTCTGCTGTGCAGAGATTACCAACTGCAGACTTTGTGCCAACTCCATTATGAACATGTGTGCTGTGTTTTAGCTGTGGATAAATAAGCAGTTGAAAAACATGTTGTTAAACAAATGTGCATTAATTCTTTAAAAATGTCCTGGAATCAGTCTTTAGATACTGAAGGTAGAGCTTCCTTTAGCTAATGTTAAAAAGTAAATTCAATCTGCTTGATCTATAAAACCCTTGCAGCTCTTAGAGCAGGAGTGTCCATCTAATATTACGTTGTGGGCCACACCTTGTAAAGCCAAGTGTATCATACATCATGAGGTTTTTTGGTTTTTGAGACATTTTTCCCCCAAAAAAGCCAAAAGAAATTACACAAGCAATAAATTGCAAAATTGCCATATCATATTTTTATTGATCCAAGTTAAAACTCATATATTTGAATTACCATTATTATTTTAATTTCATCAGACAAGAATTTTTCATGGTTCAATCTTGAAAGTGTTAAATGGACCGGACAGGGCAGTGAAACTCTCCTTTCTTACAGTGTAAAGACATTTAAATAAACATTTAATCTCTCAAATATCTTCATATAAAAAGTGCAATTTTGTATGTCTCAGTTTTTCTACACGACAAATGTGTAAAATTGCTGAAAAAGTTCTGGTAGCTCATTGCCCAGACTGCATTTATAAAACATAAAGTTTGGTTCATTCACAGAAGATAGTGAAAAACAGAAACCTTTCTGTCATTTAATTGTTTATCTATTGCTTAACTGTATTGCTGTACTGACAAAAGGGAGGGTTTTTATCAACAGTTAAAGCTGTACAACTTACCAAATACCGTTAAAAGTTCAAAATCTATGCCCATTTTCCAAAGCCTTCCAGTGGCCTGGAGTCTTTGCTGGGCTCATTCTGGCCCCCCGCCTTATGTTTGACACCCTGGTTTTGCATATCGCTTCAGATGAAGCTGTGGAAAGTCAGATCGACCAGGTTCTGACAATTAAAAGACACAGCTGTCCTGCTTTATTGATTTTGACACCTTTGTCTTAAATAAGAAAACTAAAACAGAAAAAAGTGCTAATTTATGTTAATTAGTACATTGTTTGACCCTTCTGTGCTGCTGACAAACTGATGTACTTAATCACAATAAGAAAGTTAAAAATAAATAGTAGTTTATGTGGAAAGAAATGGGCAATTTTACCCTGTTGCCAGGTGATTGCTAGGTATGTATAAATCAAAGCTGAGTTAGTGTTAGTGCTGTGAAATTAAAATGATAAGATGTTTTCATAAAGTCTTGTAGCTGCATAAAGGCTAAAAACGCATCATTGCCAGGCAATTTATGGCGTATAAAAATATAATATATATGTATATATGCTGAGTACAGATGAAGTCCTGACAAAAAGTTTTTACTTTTTGAAACGAGGATCAATCTTAAGGTAAAGTCTGTCAAACGTGAGCACAGTTCAACACTGTATGCGTGTTGGTGTAGTTTCCTTTTAGTGTGTGTGTAAAATATCCATATGTATATGTATGAGTAGATAACTACTGAGCTGGTGGAATATTTTAACTAACACCTAAAGGAATTTTTCATCAAGTTTTTATGATGGTTCTATAGAGACGGTCAGAGTGGATTGTTATCTATATGTCATGCTCTGCTCTGGTCCTGCCAGTGGGAGCCTGCAGGGTGCCTTGGATGTCTGAGGAAACTAATGTGGGCGGTTTGTTGTCCTCTGGGTCTGAAGCGGTCTACATCTACTGTATAGGATTATCAGAAGAGAAGCATTGTATGTGGGTAGAGTCAGTACTTATTTCTCAGGGGAGACCAGAGGAAAAAGAAAACAGTAAGAAGAACAGTGTACAGTCCAAAGAACAGCATAATGTTCAGCAGTTGATCGAAGATAGTGTGCTATTTATTAGCATGCATGCTCTGTGTAGTTGAAGTAGCTTGCTTTGATTTGCACACATTGTTAATGCACTGAATAATTTGACTATTTTACAGAAAATGGCAGTTTGTATTCTCTATTGCATCCAAATGGGTGTCCTTAGAGATGGACTTTGAGAGAGGTGTAGATAGAAGAACAGATAGAAGGAAAAGAGGTGAGAGGAGAAGAAACACTTTAATAATAGAAACCATTTAGTGAGGGAAAAAAAGAATTTTCTTTCCTTTTTTTTATTGTGATCCTTTCAGCAAGTAAATGAGGCGAGGTATGCGTCTTGGTTTGATTTGTCTGCTAGGCCCCATGTCCGTTTATTGAGATTGAGAGTGTTCCCTGAGCGCAGTAATGAACCATTTTATGATTCATTATCCCGCTGCTGATTCCTGCTGCCAAGTCTGCAAACTTTCTAATTAGCTTAGGTCAAACATTCATACAGTTTTCTTCTAATTATCATTGCCTATTACAAAATGGACATCACAACACAACCACGGAGGAATAAACTGAGGTGGCTGGTGTTGTCCATGGAGGAAGAGGTTGCAGAAGTAGTGGGGCGCTGCAGGGAAGAAGGGCTCTGGGAACATAATCTCACATAACAAATAAGCACAAATATTGATTAAAAAAGAAGTCTAAAAACAGTGAGAGGATATATGCAGGGGTTAAAGAGGCCCATAATGATCCAGAACGGCTTTTGACACCTTCACATAACAAGCAATTAAATCTGGTAGGCAGGTTCCTGCATATTACTGGTGAATGAATGAATTTTGCGTGTGCTGCAGCCCAACGTTGCTTTCATAGATACCTGCTCAGTAATAAGAAAATAATGAAATGATTGCATTTTTTTCCTCATCTCTGTGATGTGTTCATGGTGCAGATGTAAAGTTGCGGTCGCTGTACTTAAGCGTCTAGCTAGCTATTGAAAAGGCGCAAACATAAACAGAGTAAATTTTTCTAAGTGGCAGCTAATTTCAAAATGCAACTATTCACACAGCTCAACTAACATCAGCAAACACGCAAACTGTTTCTGTGCTGTCGGTCACAAAGATGTGTCGGCGAGCTTTGTTCTGTGTAGGGGTTAGAAAATCAGCAACAGAGCTCGTGACACATCTGCTTATATGTTGAAGGCACTTGGCTAAATATACAAAGAGCAGTAAATAAAAGTTGATCACAGACTCACAAAAACAAGTTTTTATGTGACTTATTCCTTACTAATTCTTTTCCCATGCTGCATTGCTTTCCCGCCCCCTTCTCTCTCTCTACATATATATATACTATTTATAAATAGATAGATAGACATCTGTGTTCAGTGTTGCATGCTGAAATTTGAAATTATAGAATGTTATAAATGAGACTTTTTTTTTAATTGTGTGTAAATGTGTGTGTATTGTACACATAATTTGGGAATACATTAGTGCTAGCTGGAGAATAAGCAGCCACTGTTCCCAGCAGGGAATAAAGGAAACCACCACTGAATGTGGGAAGGCCTTTCATGAAATTTGAAGTTTAAATCCGCCGCATGCTGCTTCTTTTCCAGCAGCCTAACGTCATCTTGTCAGTTTGCTATTGTAGTCAGGCACAGTCACAAACTTGGTTATTAGAAATGAATGGCTACAACTGGCTGATTGTGTGTGCAGATGAAAGAGCAGAGCTTAAATGTTCTGCATGGTACGATTAACCCTCCCACCCCATCCTCCACACACACACACACACGGACACACCATAGCCATTGTTACCACCCCTTTCTGTACTTGGTTGTCTGTCTTCCACCCACTGCTTCATTCAAAATTGCCAATTTTGCTTTGCACTCAACCGATATTTTTTCAAAGTACGCCATACTTTTTAAGGCGAATTTTCTACCATTTATGCAGCCACTGGCTGCATTGCAACCTTCTGGGTGTACCCAACCTGAGATAACAAATTGCTTTTATCAGCTACAAAGGCGAGAACAAAAACCTGGTTATAATGAAGGTTTCTTCCTGTTAAAAGGGAGTTCTTTCTCCCCAGTGTCAACGAGTGCTTGCTCATAGGGGATTATCAGATTTTCCCTATAAGATAAACATGTCAGGTGTGTTGTACGATGGTTTTTCTCATCTGTTAACTGTGTCAGTATAACAGAGAAATAACCATACCTGCTTTTATTCCATCAAATTTTTTATCTTTTCTCAAAAGAAGCAGATTTCCCTAATATTTGTTATTTGTAGTTATGTATTTACTTGTTTTTATTCTGCAAATTCTGCTTGGATCAGCTGGCTGCTATATTTGTGGCATTTCAAAACATGTTGCCAACAGAAATTGCTGAGTGCCCTCTGGTGGACAATCTATGCAATGTCAATACTGATAACGGGGTTGAAGGGTGTTTTTTTTCCCCCATTTCTCCTTTATTTAATTTAACTTTGCTTTATGTTAGGATGACACTTTTAATTTATCAGCCTTTATAAATGCTTTTACGAAAAGATCAGTAAATGGCTAACATCGGCAATAAAATCAGCCCACTGATTAATCGATCCACTTCTACTTGAGATCTGAGCACGCTGTTGTTAGCGTCAAAAATAAGCGAAAGACCCACCTGTGCAAGCTTGATTTTGTTTAGTTTGGTCTCTTTTAGTAGTTGTATCTACACATTTTTATCTATTTTATAGTATGCTGTGAGGCACGGTATGATTTTTCTTCTTGAAACAAGTTAT
Source organism: Pelmatolapia mariae (assembly GCF_036321145.2). Classification (NCBI taxonomy): domain Eukaryota; kingdom Metazoa; phylum Chordata; class Actinopteri; order Cichliformes; family Cichlidae; genus Pelmatolapia; species Pelmatolapia mariae. The sequence goes on along the minus strand of NC_086231.1, from coordinate 16,471,972 downwards.
ATAAATACATTTGACTTACATTACCTCACAGTCTAAAGCACCTTTAAATGACTGCAGTTTTTAACTTGTACTGTATAACTAAAATTGAAATGAACTGAATATTAATTTTGCACAATAATACATTTCTGTATTTCTCAGCCTCTGAAGTAAAGTGCCTTTCTTAGACATCAACAGGAATTATCCTTTGGAGAATATTCAGGAATAATATAAACTATAAACAATGTGCAATTGAGAGCATTTACTTAGGTATAAAATTTAACAGGAGGAATTATAAAACTCCTATTTTTTTGCCTAAACTAGCTTCTTGTGCTCCTCACTGTTTAAAAGTTACAATACACTAGTCTGTGGTTAGATCCGCTCTGAAAAGTGGTGATCCTGTTCACCTCTGTAAACGACAAATTTCACAGAATGTGTATAATTTGCAAACTGTAATGTGCATCAAATACAGCAGTGAGCATCAATGCAAAAGAAATATTTGTATCTGTCAGTCAAACTGCTGCTGATGTTGAAAATGAACATGGAGAGTCGGTTTGGTGTATATAAAAGGGTCATATCTGAGTTCTGGTAGACAGGTTCAATTTTCTTCATACAGGAAGAGGAAATAATTACGACCCCTGTTTAATTTTGTCTTTGCGTCAGATAAGTTTAAATAAAATGCTACATTTGTCATCTTAAAGCAAAAAACTATCACGCTTGAGATTCGCCTCAGTTAAATGTAAAATGTCATCACTGTCAGTGAGAAGTTATGTGTGTGTGTTTGTGCACATACAGTACATGCGCTCTTTATTTGTTTCTCACGCCCCAGGTTCCTTCCAGTAGAGGAAGCTTCGCTGTCAACTTGCTCACACCACGCTGGAGATCAACTCAGCCCCTCTCAACATCAAACCAGATTTAAATGTGTGGAAAAGAGCAAAAGTGATTTGTGGAAAAAAAGGGAGAAAGTGGGGAAAAAAGAGGAAGGGATTTAAAGTTAAAGCAAAAAAAGAAGAAAGGCGTATAAACACTGCGGGCTCTATTTTGTTCCCAAATTTACAGGCTCCGTCTCTCGCTCTCTCTCCGCCGACCCCCCCCTCCCCGATCTCTGCCACTCACCCATCCAAACCCTATAGTGTGTGCCCATTGAAGGGGCACTATCATTTACCTGCACACTAATTAGAACAGTCAGCACAGCAAACTCCACTTCACTCACCACCAGGCTCACAAATTACATTTCATGTGTTTGTTATTTACTGCTCTTCTTTAATTAGAAAAAGTATTTGGAGGAGCATTCTTGAGGTACGGTGAAATTTTCTCCTCTCCCCCCTGTCTTATTCTCCATACTGAATAGTTGTCCCCCCTCAGAGAAATTCTCTTTTGTTTCACTCTCTATAGGCACTTTCAGACCAAATAAAAAATTATTCATAATTAAAGTAACTGCTAGAGATAATACCTCTTTTTATCATGTCTGCATTGCATGGGCCGGGGACTATTGTGGTTCTTGAAACTGTTTTTAGGTTCTTTTTTTAAGGTCCTAACATAAAATAGGTACATTTCCAGCATAAGAGTAAATTTAAGCGATGCAGGTGTACTGTGATTGGTCCATTGGGGTATATTTACTGCTCAAAATTCATAAATGCAGCAGCAAGAATAACTGTTTTAAAAAGTGTTAACCATATTAAATGATTGCACACAGCACCTCTTAATGGTAGCCTTAAGATAAGAGCAAAAAAAGTAGCGAAATTAGCTGACAGTGAAGTCAGGCTTTATTGAGATACGACAGAGGACTCATCACAGTAAAACAAAAATCTTAGCTGTCAGTTTCCCCGAATTGCTCCTAGGCATCCACTACACATTAAAGCAATGTAGAGAGAAAATGAAGAGGCTGCTTTACCGAAAGATTCAGTCACTGAATCTGGTTACCAAGTTGACTTTGTTTTACTTGAATTTTATAGTACCCCACATCTAGCAACCACTTCACCATACAAGATTTTTTTTTTAGATTGGTGAAAATATTGTATTTACGCTGGTTTTATTTAGCTTTTTGGGTTTCTGTATGATTGTGTCTTTTGTAAAGCAAGCCTTCACCCACTGTGTTCCTTTCTTAGGGTCTGCCTTTGAAAAGAAAATAGTATTTGGAGCTACCATCTTCACTTTTGTTGTTGCAAGTACCTTCAATTTATCGTTTTACTAAGGTTATGCATGGGGATTGGAAAAAAATATTTTAGCTGATGATCTTGCAAGCTCAGTGGTAACGCTCTGTTTGCACCTCCAACTCGATGGCTTTTAATCTGCACAGAACTGTGAACAGAGTGTTGCATCACTGTATCTGGAGATTAGTATGGAGGACGCTGCAGAAACAACAAGAAGCAGTCTGAGAGCACAAGCCTCCACCAAGGAAGCTCACCATCTGGGCAGTATTTACTTTTAAGTTGCCATAACAATCAATGGCAGTAAGAATTATAGTTTTAATAGTTCTACATAGGATTATGATTAAAATTTTGGCCTTCAGATCATTCTATTGACCTTGAAGGAGAGGTCGAAGGTTAAATGTGATATGATATTTTAAATTTTTATGCGGTACTTGTGGGGCGATTGTGTTTCAGGGGGTTTGGAAGTTCATCTTGTAACTGGAAGGTTGCCGGTTCGATCCCCAGCTCTGTCTGTCTTGGTTGTTGTGTCCTTGGGCAACACACTTCACCTACTGCTTACTGGTGTTGGCCAGAGGGGCCGATGGCGCGATATGGCTGCCTCGCTTCTGTCAGTCTGCCCCAGGGCAGCTGTGGCTACAACTGTAGCTTGCCTCCACCAGTGTGTGAATGTGAGAGTGAATGAATAGTGGAATTGTAAAGCGCTTTGAGGATCTCAAAAAGCGCTATATAAATGCAATCCATTATTATTATTATTACTTTCTCTATATTGACTATGCACACCACATTTAAAAGAATCATAGCTTCTAAGTTATAAGGCTTTTCAAGGTTTTGTCAATTTTCAACCAATAAGCTATTAAGTCGACCCTGAAAACCTTGGTGGATATAAACCAAATCTTAACAGATTGTTAACAAGACGCCACTCTACATGATAAAAAGAAGGGACAGGAAGAAAGCAGGAGAGAGGAAGTAAGAAAAAGGGGGCATGTGGAGTAGCAATTTGGGTTGACAAGACGAAAAGCAGGAGTGGATGCATCTGAGATTACCTTGAACTGTGCAGGAAGCTTTTTGTTTCTCACTTAATGTACATTTAGTATGATTTTTTATTACGTGCTCACTGTGAAGTCTTGAAATTATCCAGCAATATTGTTTCTCAGCATACACATTGCTATTGAATTTTGTAATTGAAACGCTTCAAAAATGTGAGCACGACAAATAACATTTTATTCATCTGAATTGTTTTGGTATGAAAACAAAAGAGCTCACAGGTGGATATCTGAAAGTCTAGAGAAAAAACAAACATACTATTCCAACGATTTTCATGGTTCGAACCCATTCCTACAGCTTAAGCTTTTACAATTTAGTGAAATACCTGAATACATAGTGCGTAAAAAAACAAAACAAACATATTTATATTTTTCTTACATCTTAACCCACTAATATTTACATGCATATCTCAGTGTTTTGCTTAATGAAAACAGTCTACAAAGAAGCATAACTAAAAACTACCAAAAAAAGGCATAAACAAAAGCAGGAACATGAGAAATAATTGGTTAACATTTAGAGAACAGAGGCAGACGAGCAGGCAGAGAACACATTCACCCTGAAACTTGGAAACGTCAGGGTAACAAGACACAGCTGAACTAGAAGATGAGACACAGGGCAGTAAAACTGATTGCAAGATACAGTTAGAAGGTGAGTAACAAACTAAAGCAGGAAGTAACTGAGAGTAACTGAGTAATGCAGCAGCATCAGACCCACACTGAGCGTGATATAGCACAAGGGTGGGCAAATCCAGGCATGCAGGTTTTAGATGAGTCCTTCATCCATCACAGCTGATTTAAATGGCTAAATTACCTCCTCAACATGCCTTGAAGTTCTCCAGAGGCCTGGTAATGAACTAATCATTTGATTCAGGTATGCTGACCCAGGTTGATATCTAAAACCTGCAGGACACTGGCCTTTGAGGCCTAGAGACCCCTCATATACTAGAACACTGGGAGGGTATATAATATCTTTGTTGAAATTGGGTGTTAAATTAAAATTTAAACAAGAACTAAAAGACTCAGAATACAAGTTCTGCTATAGCTGGAAAAGGCAAAATAATAAACAAAATCACAAGGAATTAAAACCCAACTAGATTACCGAAGTGACTGAACAAAAACTCAAACATGAATGAAACAAAGAGCAAATTTCCAGAAGCTCAAAACCCTGCCTCCAAAACGCAGGAACCATTCACTAACATTTAGTCGCTCTGTTTAAAACACAGAAATATATAATGCTTATGGTCATGACGGCGTTAATGGTTATGGCTCTTCAGAGGGTCTCGGGTAATAGATTTAGCTCCATTACAATTATGGATTTCTTATAAGTCGCCACTTGTGTTGTTTGATGATATATTGCAGGTCGTTTTTCTGCTCTCTATGCACAGCAGTGGGACAACGACTTGTTTCTGTAATGTTGGATTAACACAGAACATAAGGGACATATTGTTTTAGATGGGGTTTTTTTTTGTTTGTTTGTTTATCACAGGTACATCACGGTGAGTAATGTGTGTACTTGGAGTTAAGGGGTGGGGTCACAGGATCGAGGTGGGAGGAGATGAGGAATGATCTCACACAGAGATGCTCCATAAATCCCACTCATAATTGTTTCCCTACTTGGTGTGCAGTCTTGCTCCATAAAGGGGGCAAAGCCAAGGGTGCTCTAAATGTCAGGGGAGCGGTGCGCTGATGAATTACCTTTTAAAGATATCAGAGAGAGGCGCATTTCATGTGAAAGATGAGGCCAACACAGTCCTCTTAGACCCTGTCTGCCTGTGTGAGCATATTTCCCCCCCAGGGGAAATTTGTCTTTTTATCAACTGTCCAGAGAAGTCACAGCATATCCTAACTGAATAAATCAAAGAGAATTAGTTTGCTAGCTTCTCTTATCTGTGATGTGCCTGTTTTTCTGCAGAGATCACCTGCAGATGTGGGTAAATATGTGTGTGTGTGTGTTTGCTGAATTGGCCTGACAGTAGCGATGGCTCAAATATGAATGGTTTCGTTTCAGCTGGCAGTGTGAATGTACTGCTCTGTCTTTTTTAGAGGAACAAGACTGACCAACAGTAGGGTGTAAACAAAACCTCATACATAGCTGCTGAGTTAGCATGCTTATATGTGTGCAAAGTAAGTACTAAGTAGTACGTCATGTGTTTGTGGGTGTGTTGAGCAAAGTCCTGTACATCTAAAATTACCAAATAAGATAAAACATAGGTCAGAATGACAGAGTTTAAGAAAAGAAATATGATTTAACACAGATTTTAAAAAAGGTCAGAATTCCTTGTGATTTAAAAACCAGAGTAAACCAGAGTTCAGTTACTACCTTGATCTTCGTCGAGGCAGCTGAAACGAAGCTAGTTTTAACAGAGGTCACAGGATGTCTCGTTGCCCTTGGCCTGTCTGGGACAGCTATCATTACAGAACTGGTGCTTCTTCAGATAAGAGCACCAGGACTTCACAGCACATGGGCTGCCGCTGCAGTAACCTGCTGTGATAGCTCATGCTTAAAGGATAATACTTTTTTACACATTAATCAGATGGCTCTTTGACCACAGAGTATTGCACGGCACAGGTGAAATTGAAAAGCGTGGTTTGGTTCCCTGATAATCTCCACGCAAGTATCAGTAGAATATAGCCACTGGTGTCACTGAAATGCTTCGGAGTCTTGGAAGTGATGGCAGCAAGTTTGAAAATACATGGTTATAATGTCAGACATACTGCGAGTCTCACAAATTTCGCTCTCTGCTTTAATCTCTCTGGCTCTTCATACCATCTGGATTCTTGGCAAATGTAAACACTGAGTTATGAGAGACAGAACAGAAAGCTCTTTTGCTTTCTAATTCTGGTAGAATGCAATTTATTTTGTAGCAGGCGTGTTAGTGGCATCATTCACAAATGAATCATCAAAATAGCCACACACACAAACACAAACACACAGACACAAAATAACTGACAAGGCATGAGAAAATAGAGTCCTCTAATACAATAATGTGCATAAGTCTTGAACCAACCCTCAATTCTTTATGTTTTGCAAGGAAAATGGGAAAGAAGTGCATTGATTGATTGAAACATAGGTAATCATAAATGGAAATACAGCATATACGGCAAAAACAGAGCTTGGAAGTCAGTACTTGGTATGACCACCTTTGTTCTTCAGCACAGCCTGAACTGTCTTAGAGAAGCTTTCTGGTAATTTCTTGAAGTAGGCTTCAGAAATAGTTCTCCAGGCTTCTTGAAGGACATTCAAAGCTCTTGTTTGGATGTTGGTTGTCTTTTGTTCTGTTCTTTCCAAGATCCCACACTGCTTCACAAAGGCTCCGAGGAGGCCAATCCATGGCTGATAGTGTTCCATTGTGTGCTTCTCTATCCAGATATGCTTTTACTTTTGCCTATCAGATGCTATCCAGATGGTACTGCATGGCGGATCAAACTCCAATGCCATCAATTTCAAAGATCCCTATTTCTTTCTGTTCTTAATCATCTGTTATTTGGTTAACACTGGTTCATCTCTTGAGTTAGGTGGCTTTTTATGCCTGAATGGTTCATAGGTCATTTGCTTAACAAAAAAAACAACATCCGTCTGAAAATGGTCATGAACAAGGACCGGACTGAAAATGTATGGAAAAGCAGCCAGTTTAAAGAAGTGTAAAGAAAACCTTCCTGAAAGCCTGTTACTGTTACTTAAGACCATTTTGAACATTTTAAAAATTACAAAAAAGTCTGACTCCTGGAAGCAAAATGTAAAGACATACACATATCAGGTATGCATCAAAATATTGCTGAACTCATACCTTATAACTGAACCTCTGAAACTGTGTTTAACAACGTCAAAGGTGATCCGTCATTTGTTCTTTGCTGTTACATGATCTAAAAATAAACCGAATAATCAGTTCTTTGACCTAAATAGCGTCTTAGGTTTTCAATTTAACAGTTGAACATCAAGTTTGTTTTGGGTATTTTTTTTCCTCTGCCCCCATGGGCGAGAAATTGCTTTCTTTCTTGCTGTGAAAGCAGCCAGTCACTCGTGTTAATTTTCGTGTTTCTTTCCATCAATCACCCCCCCCCCCCCCCCCCTCCCCCAAATGTGTTTTTATGTTTGTGCCCATTTGCAGGGCTGCCTCTATCCTCTTCCATTCTTCTTTTGTGTTTGTGTCTATGAATTTCGAGAAAAAAAGCATGTCGAGGAGCTCCCTTTGGTGATGGCGGGCAATTTGGCTTTCATATCCTCCAAACGTTGCTTAGTGCTGCTTTATGGTGTTTGTGTGTGTGTGTGTGTGTGTGTGTGTGTGTGTGTGTGTGTGCGTGTGCGTGTGCGTTATAGGATGCAGGATACAGGTTGTTTTGAGCCACAATTTTAAAAAGACTTTGGCAGCTTTCAACTGAAACAATAAACAGTGTTATATTTTTCTATAATGTGTGACAGCTCACAGTAAAGGAGGTGAGAAGTGAATGATGGAAGGCTAGTGTCATATTTCTTACCTCTTAAACTGACAGGTTGTCAAAGACTGAGCAGTAATTGAAAAGCATGGAAAAGTGGATAATGATCGTTTATTTGTGTGAAATTCAAACGTGGGGTTGAGAAAAGTTGGACTTGTCGGTTCAGGGGCTTATCTAGCTTTGGTTGGCTGAGTAATTAAATCAGAGAAGCGAGTGAAGTTCTCCTCAGCTCAGCGCCTCGTCTTGTTTCCTCTTTAATCAGGTGGCTATTAAACCTCTGATTGCACTCCCCATCTTCTGACTTCAGCTTAGCTATTAAACACAGACTGAAAGCATTTTTTTTTGGCTTATGTGTGTGTGGATGCACATTGCGTCACGCAGGGATATGCACGAATGGAAAGCATGATTTAGATCACGAGTGCAAGCAAAACAACGACAGCGTAAAAACAACAGAAGACAGGCGGAAGCACAAAAGAAGCGCGTTTTACACTTGCGTCATGTTCCTCCGCCTATTGTTGACTAGATGATGAATGCTTCTTTCCACAGTTATAAATCCATTTATGTCTGACATGTGAGATCTATGACCTTATGCTTCAGCTCAGAACACACACAATAATGCATCTGGTCGTGCATGCACAAGCATTTACTTTACTATATAAAGCACCTTGTGATTTGGCACTATATTAATAAAGTTGACTTGAATAGTCTTTTTCCTTTTACCTGTTTCTCCTCTCCAAATAACCAAGCACCCGTAAATCCTCTAACACCCTAATGGATGCCTGCAGAAACAGTTTATGGGCCCCTATTATCAAACATTCAGCAGTTGTTTCTTTCTCCAAAACCTGCTAGTGACAGTATGACTGTACGACCTCCTCCAAGGTCATATCAGATCCTTCCCCTGCCCTCCAAAGAAGATTTCCCAGATTAGACTAATTCCATACTCAGACAGCTACCTCCGGCCAAGCCGCCTGCATACATGCATTCTTATGTTTTAAGCTTTCTTTGCTGGTGTGGACAAGGTTGTTCAGCAAGAGAGTTGACCTTTGGGTTCGTAACAGAGAAAAGCTGCTGTTATGTTACACTCAGGTCCACTATCTTTGCAGGCAACAGCCATTAGGCTGGTGTTGTTTTCACCTTGTGGGTCTGTCTTAGTATGTGTGTCATTTGAGCAAAACTTTATCCAGGAGACACCTGCTGAAAAGAGAACAAGCGCAACTATGTTTTTGATTTCTTTGTAGAAATCTGTGTTTCTGTGGGGGGGTTTTAGCACTGCAACATTGCAACAGACCATAACAAAACTATGGAGAGCAGAACTTGACCCCTGAATACCTGCAAATCATGTAATCATGTAATAATATATAGTATTGACAAGTGACTACTTTTTTTTTCTCAGAAAATCAGCATGCCGAGAGGCATTGAGAGTTGTGTGACCCCCTTAAATAATGGGGTCTACTTACATCTTTGTATTTCTGCAATTTGATGAATAACCAAGCCTTTGGTGCCTGAGTTGCATCTGTTGTGCACCAAAAAATGCAAAAATCACTAAAGAAAAGAACAAATCAGTGTAAGGCCGAAGCCTGCATAAATCTGTTCCAATTAACCATAATGAGTCTTTTCTCATGTGCTTCGCTCTCTGTGTTTTCCCCCAGCCCCCGTCATCCTTAATGAATTAAACTGGACCCAGGCACTGGAGAGGGTCTTCATTGAAAACCGTAGGGAGGACAGCTCTCTCCGCTGGCAGGTGTTTGGGAGTGCCACGGGCATGACACGATACTACCCAGGTAGGCTGCAGAGTACTGAGTCAACAGTCATAACTTACTGCAAGATAGAGTCTAAATTGACCCTAGGGCTCCTCAGCTGGAGAACATTGCCAATCTCTTATCAGATGGCTCTACTGGTAACTTGATAGAGAGACTGAAATTATGATTACCTTGATCTAATCTGATCTGAAACATCCTACAGTGCACTGGATGGGCTATAATTTGTTTTCTTGTGCTCTCTAGCAACTCCATGGAGGGCACCCAACAAGATTGACCTGTACGATGTCCGCAGAAGACCATGGTAAGTGCCCTCATTATAGAGAACTCCTGTCCACAAGTCATTATTTGCATGCTTTGTTGCGCTATTTTTAATGCCTGCTGGTCTTTTTAAGAAGAATAGGAAAACAGCTGCCTTTACTTAGAGACGAATATGTAAGTGATGAATGCAAAAATTGTATTATTGTCCTTTAAGACTGCACAGTGTTGCACATAAATAATTTGGATCATCATTCAATGAACTCAGCTCGGGCCAGCTGAGCGGGAAGTATTCCTGCTGTATAAACAGATTTTACCTGTTAATGAAAAAATGTAACTATTTTTAACGTCCTCTAAATTCTTAGATAAAGTTGTTATACTTTGAAATTTGCAGGGTGTTCCATCTTTGTATTGAATTTGAGTGCTTACCAGGTGAGTCCCATTGAACATTGAGGGGCAAAGAGTTTGCTCAGGTGTCTCCTAACCTATGCAAAAATCAGCAGTAGCAACAGAGTGAAATTAAAAAGTGAAAAAAGCAACAGCTTTGCTGGCATACTATCTTAAGACTATGGCAAATTGTGTTCTGTTTTCAGCCTACACACACACGCGCGCACTGTAACCATTTTCATATTTTAATTTGTGTGATATAACAGAGGCAGCGGCCTGTGTCACTTCACTGCATATGCCTTTTGTTTTTATATTGAAAATAATCTGTGGTAATTTCATCTTCATAAGCCTTATAATTATTTGCTCGGTGAAACAGCATAACCTGTGATTGCGTTTAAAATGCTCTTCACAACGTAGCACACTGTGTGTATTGATGCAGCTATTATAAAAATGCTCGAAATACCCCGTTTGAATTTAAAAAGGACATCATTTTCAGAGGATTTCCCTAACTGGCTTCACATGAAGAAAAACAAATAGAAGAAGTAGAAGTCCTGTGCTCAGCTCAGAGCTAAAAGAATAATATTTAACTCAATCAGATCATTGACTGTTCCCAGACTTATCACAGTAGTATACATATAGTAAGGAGCATATACGATGCCTTTTCTCGGGTGTAAAGGGTGCCCACTTTGACGTGTGTTCTGTGTTCAAATGCTAATACCTATACAGAGTGATGAGCTGGACAGAAATAGACAGCGTTGGGCTAAACACCCACCCGCCCGAGCTTCCTGTCCACCCCTCGACTTTCTGTCTACCTGCCACTGTCACATCAGCTTTGTGGCAGCGCTGGCTGTTGCCTGGTTACAGGTTGGAGTGAACTGGACATAATCATGACAGCAATGTTGATTAGACCTGACCCCATTTTCCATCTCTGTCTCCAGCCAGCTCAAAGTGAGTGGCTGTTTGAGGTCAGGCCAGGCTGGCAGACGAAGTCAACAAGAACGACCTCAGAACTAAACAAACGCTAGCGACCCTTTCTATTGTGTTACTGTTTATATGAAACTCAATATTCCACAGGTAATATCTTGAAATTTATCCGAGTCTGACGATGACTCAGGCAAAAGCCTCGATCTTCTAAATTAAATGAAATTAAACATAAAATCAGTTACTCGTTTCATGTTCTAGTGGAGTTTTAAGGTCCCATCAAGGTTCAGTTTATTCATCCGTGAAAACTGGGAGATTACTCTACACCCATCCTGATCAACAAGTGCAGATTACATCAAATAAACACATCCGGTGGCTCGTAAAACTATTCATATTCCCTCAGACAATTATTACTACTGTATTTGCAAGTAGTCGATTTAAAGCTGAGTCTATAGGATGTCTCACAACAACGCAAACAAATAGAGGCCTGTCCCCAAATGCAGTCTAGGGATCATGTTTACTGTTCAGTTCCTCGGGTTGTGTTTTATTTATCTTCAGGCTACATGAGAGAACCAAGCCATGATGCTGTAAATGCAGTCTGTGTTAGCACAGGTAGATCTGCACATGCAGAGAAACTCAAACTTTCTATTAAAGGTGAGTCATGGCTTTCTACAGAAACCCCCCCCCCAAAGAGACCTGTGTCTCTTGTGTTGAAATCTTTAAAAAAAACAACAACAAAAACTGGTCTAGCTATTTAATAAATTGCGTCAAATCTATATGCAAAATCAGAATTGTTAACAAAAAATATATTTTAAAAAGGTACATTTGACTATTTGATGATATATTTGATAATATTTGAAAATAATTGAGTTTAAATGACTGGTTATGACCTGGCTCAAAGTTGGTGCTCTCTTTAAAATGATTAACACTGGATTCATTTTCAAGTATGTATAATATCAGCTAAAAGCACCCAAAGGGCATGGAGGCAAGAAGTGGTGTCTCTCACTTCAAGCCACCCTCGGGCAAGCCTTAATCCTCACCTCGTCAGGCGTAGACAATTAGCAGGTAACCCTTAGCAACACCCAGAGACAGCCCTGCCACTGCAAGGTGAGCAGGGGTGGCAGACGGGCCTAACACTCAAGCGAGAGCAGATTTTGTTCGGGGTGACACTTCTATTTACAGTAAAATCACGGATTGTGCCTCCGAATGAAAACATTACCATCTCAGTGTACAAACATGAGACTAACAAGGTGTTCCCCGACAGTTTAATTAAGTTAACACCAGGCTTAAGTCTCTAAAGTTGTGCTGCACTGTCACATCAGGCAACACTAGAAACATGTAAAACACTGGAAAACACAAGGCAGTGTCTAGCAGGACATGTTAAAACAGTGATCCTGTCTGTGATCTGTCAGTGCAATAACAGAAGTAAACCTGATTTTAATTCTTGTTACACATGTTGTGACTGGGGGACTCTTCCCGGAGACAGAAATGAATGAGGCGGATGAGAAGGTTGACGAGGACGGTGGAGCAGGAGCATGTGTGATGGGGTGGACAAGAGGAAGTGGGGTGTTTTTTTGCACAGAGGAACACCTTGTCACCCACCCACCGCCCCGGTTGTCCGTGTTTGTCACTGTCATTTCTGTTGAGCTTTTACTCATGTTGGAGATTTCGACATTCCTGTTGCCTGTTGCTTAGCAACTTGTGCCCAGCCGCGCTGAGTGGCACAGCCGTGGCAGGGAGTGTCATGATATGTCAGGTCAGACTTGTGTGATTATACTCTAACGTGCTGTCTCCCCAACTGACATTCTCCGGAGAGGTCAGCCAATCACGCATTTTCCAAAACCAGTCTCCTGGTGTTAGGTAAGCCCGTTGTGTGGCAGCTGTAGATAGCGGCATCCGTTGCGACGACAGATGCAAGGTGTACAGAAGCTAAGAAGAGCACAACATATGTGTCTGCGTGGCATTTAGGTAGGACTAAAATCCTTCCCTTCCTTTTTTTTTTTTTGTGTGTGTAACAAAATATGAATTGTGCATTTGTAGCTGCTGCTGTGCACATTTTCTAAGTTTTATTTTACAGTTGTTACAGTTGTTTCTACGCTTGGTAGTTCAGTGGATAGGCGCCGAAATTTTGTGATACATCAACTGAAGGTAGAAAAAAGCACATAAACAAAGCATGTTTTTCATATTCTCTAAGTCTTGTCATTTGAAAAACAGATAGTGAATGACTATGATGGAACAGCAAAATGGCACATGCGACACCTGAACTCATGTTATTTCCTAATAGAAGCTCTAATTGAGCTTAAGTTAGGTGTGACAGTGGGCAGAGGTTCCTCTACATGTATAAAAAAAACTACAGAATGAATATCTTTATGCACAGAGGAAATACAACACTACAAACACATAAGGTGAAAATTTCAAATCTGAGAATATATTGATTCATCAACTATAAGTCTTCTTTTTCAGTGGCAGAAGCTAACTAGCATTTGAAAGCCTGTTCAAATTGCCACCTTCTTTGTTGAAGCACATTAAAGCTCTGTCAAGTCTACCGGTGTTCATACAAAGGTTTTCCTTTCTTAAAGTGATGTCGCATCTTGAGAAACAGAAGCTCATTTGGGCAAATGTCGTCCAGTAGGTTCATAGTATAATGTGCAATATCTAGAGTTAGCTAATATAAGGTGCTGGCATTTCTGATGCTATAAAATTATTCACGTTAAAGACTTCACAAGAAACAAACTTGAACTTTTGAACAATCCCCTTAAAAATAGCCTATATAACATGTATATTTACACATTGGTATATGAGAGACAGCATCTACATCTACTTGTTAAAGGAAGATGTATCAACCCTGTTTCTATTGGTTGAGGCTGTTTTGTTTATATTTTTAACATTTGCAGTTTATACACATTGTACACCACAGCCTGTGGATTCAGAGTGTAGCAGACACCAAATATTTGCACTTATCTGCAAAGACTCACTCACAGGCTGACTAAAATTTTAGTGTGGATATCAAGCTTTGGATCAGGACTTTTTCACAGTGAGTAATCCAAACCACACAGGAGCATATTAATAACTACCCTTGTGCTGTGGATGGATCACTTTAGGTGCTCTTTTGGCTGAAGTTTAGCCTGTTTTTTGGCATTTTCTTCTTGTCATATGATCCTTAACATGAAGTTTATTGAGAAAAGTTTAACCTTCATCCTACATCTTCCCTGTGGTCGTGTGTTTATGTTAGCCTAGTTCCGCACCAAGGAGCACGTCATTATATGTCAGCTTGTCTAATTTCATTAACCCTCCAGATTCCATTAAAATGTATTTTTGTGTTTTTGTTTAACTGAAAAAATATTGCAGTGCTATATGTTTTAGTCTTTTAGAACTACTCTGCTCAGAGCATGGCATATGCTAACGTCCTGCTAACTCGTGATTTCTCTAAACCTTATAAATCTACTTTTTTGTGAAAGCCTTGGCAGTAAAAAATTCTTGCCAAACCAGGGAGAAAAGCTACTCTGTTTATTTTGTTGGAACTGAAAGAATTTGGACCGTCTTTGATTCTCAGTAGTGCTTCAGAGTTTCTTTGATTTTGGAAACCAAAGGAGCGTTTGGACCCAGATACATCGCTATTAAACCCTCACTACGTATTGCACGTTAAGATTCGTTGCATAATCAGAGATTCCATGCTACATATGGCACAATTTGTTGATTTGTTTGGCTAGTCACCATTTCAGTGACTTCAAGGAATGTTGACATTTGGCCCTTGGTTCTAAATAGGACAAATGCTAGATTTGACATTTTTGATGACAGTAATTATCCCTGTCCAGTTGTCTCAGTAGTTTTTAAATTGCCTATAATTTTACATGACGAATGGTGCAGTGGCTGGCTTTTCAGTTCTGGCCCTGAAATTCAACTTTTCTATCATCTCATGTCAAGTCACTGTGACTTGACTTAACTGTACTATTCTATGTAGTTTTGTGCTCATCTCACATCATGCAAGGTACAACTTTATATTGCTTTCATTTACAGCAACAGCTAACCCACAACACAGAGGTGTACCAAAAGTAAATACACTGGCATTGCAGCCTCCTGCAGGCTAGAAAATGTGCACAAATAGTGACTAAAAATGACAAACACACACTTTCTACTCACATACCGACCGGCCCTTTTCCTCCTACACATAAATCAGATCACATGCTGTGATACCGGTCAGATGCTATAGATTCTACACCTTTGCAAATACCAGTAAAGCCAGAGAATACACAGATCTAATCTCAGTACCATCCTTCAGTAATATAAGGAGTGATGTCGTGTATAAGAAGAGTCCCATCAAAGAGCAGCAGCTCTTTTGTAGTGTAAGACCTGTAGTTTTACTGGGAGTAACTGATAGTGGTGTGACTGACCTGGCCAGAGCTGTCCAGGTGGTCTTCTGTTGAAAGAAAACGTAATTAATTAATAAATTTAAAAAAAACAGAGGGGCCACCTTCCTTTACAGATGGTCTTTCTCGCCTTCTGTTCCCCTACCAACAGCCCCAGGAAAATTAATGGTCCAGTCAACACACTTAATTGTCTCCAATTGCTCTGACATTAATTATTAACATTTGTCCATTATAATGTCTGCACTTGTTATCAAGGGAAGCGAAGCAGAGGTTGAAGTGAGGGAGAGGGAGATGGGGAAAGTGAAAGGCGAAGAAAGAAATAACCAGAGACAGGCGTGGAGTCCTGTTAGCCAAGCGTTGCAAAGATCCCATTACCTCCCAGGTTCACAACAGCATGTAGGCTGTATCACATATTGATTTCTTCAAGAAGTCAATCTAACCTCTTTATAAATATTATGACTATGGCGGTCAATCCGCGAAGCTGAAGCTCCTGAAAACACAATTCTAATATATATAGATCCCCGGGCTTTGCCCCCTCTTTTCTCTTTGTTCTCCCGACTTCAGGTAGAGGCCGGGTCAAAAGAGAGGCCTACTGAAGGTGATGCAGCAGGCTTTTATCAGAAGGTTTGCACTAAAAAAAGATATTCCATCTGCTAAAACAACAATGTCAGGCTGATACTTGGTTGCTAAACTTTACTATAAAGAAATATGCATGACTAATTCAATATTCAGTATTTATTTCAGATTGAAAAGTGGTGAAAAAAAACAAAACAAAAAAACTGTATTTACAGGCATATCCGAAAATATGGACACGTGAATCATCTCGGTGCCAACACTTCCAATAATCAACAGAAAGTGGAATAAATAAATGGCAGACAACATCTTTTTCTCCTGCAGGCTCTCTGGGCGCTGTCCTCCTATATTGTTATCTTAATTCAATCTTTATTCGCCTGCCACATCCACAGGAGCACTAAGAGAGCAGCAGTCCATAAAATAATAAGCCCATCAGCACAACACAAATCCACGCACATAAGGGAGCAGACACACACCCACACACGCGCGCGCGCGCTCACACACACACACACACACATAAACAGACTTTCCCTGTGTTACAATTCTCCCATTAATCTGTGGTTATTCGCCATATATCTATTTTATATGATGCATCCTTATCAAGCGTATCGCTGTGAAGAAAACTCACATTTTGTAGTGTCAGTTTCATTATACAGAGTATGTGTGTATGCATGCAGCTCATTATCAGCACAGTGCGGTTAATAAGCACAACTCACTTCAACAATACAGAAAACCTTTTTTTTCCCCACTCCATGGATCGTGTTATATGTATCTGCATGTTTCTGACATGTATGTAGGAGATGATTCCTCCAATTTAAATGTTATGCACAGCATTTTGGTGAATGGGTCAGGGTGCATAAACACAATCTCCTGAGAGAGTTATACACACACATACACGCCCCCCCCCCCCCCGGCACAGTTAATGTATTGATTTTACAACGTGGTGCCTTGATAAAACTATTTCATGAATTCCAATGAGACTCCCTTTACTAGACTGTTACAAAAGGCGCAAAACACAATCACCGCAACATAGAATATGTCATTGTGTTCATTGCTTGTGTAATGCATTTCTTTTTGATTTATTTATCACTTAGAGCAATACCTCCTTCCACTTCAGTGTAAAGAGCACATGTCTGCTGCACGCACAAATCAGGCTGTGTCTTGATTTTCGATATTTGTGAGTGCATGGATGCAGTTATGTAGAGTACATGATGTGTGTTATGTGATTATGGGTGTTAAAATCAATACTTTTGCTTTTTATTTAAAAAAAAAACACTAGCCAGTTAAACCTCGGCAGTTACAATTAGCTATTATGTCACATGTCATGCATGCTTTCCTAAACGACCGCTCTAGTGATTATTTCCTTGCTGATTAATTTTGGGTTTCTGCTTTTGATGAATATTTTATTCAACAAGACGTCGACGACTAGAAGTAATTGCTCTTCACGTGTTCTCGGAGGTAATGTCAGCCCATTAATTGTTTTGTCCAACTAACAGTCAAAAAGATTAATTTTCCAGCAGCATTATAAGGTAGAGTAGTGATTTCAAAATAAAGGACTGTAACAAGGTGCAAAATCCCTTTTATTAATCATTTTTTCATGTTTACATTATGTCTTGTTCTTCACAAGTCACACTAAATGGTCTATTACCACCATACAGTGATCCTTGCATGCCTAGTAGCCATTTCTATATGATATTTAATATTTTATGAGGTGTAATATTTCACTTAGCAACCTAGATGCAATGGACAGGTGTAATGAACAGGCTGAATTAAATTTGGGCTTACGAGGTGGACTCAGAAGGAGACCTTTCGCATTAGTTTATCTACTGTAATGAGCTGTTCACGGGGTAAACAAGAACTGACACCTCGTCATATGGAATACTGTAGTAAAATACCCTCTTTCACTATGTCTGATAGGTCATTGTCTGTGGTTAAATATTGACCATAACTAAAAGAGAATGGACTGCTAGGACACAGGCCGAGATATTGTGTCTGCTGGCTGGCGGTCCTGTCGCCGGGGGACAGAATGGGCGACAGGGCTCCGTTCAGCACCAGCCAGGCCCATCTGCTTGTCACCTGGCCTTGGCACGCAGGAGACTGGGTAATGACAGGGAAAGAATGGCATCAGTGGGCAGAAGCTGAGAGGTAATTACTGACTGGAATCCATGCAGAAACAACACATCTGGATCCATGAGTCAAAATGTGGAGAATTATATAGTAATACCGGCCTCGATTTATGATTTTTATCTGTCAGAACAGTAGAACGGCGTATCAGCCCGGAGACTGAAAATTCTTGACTCCATTGCACTCTCTCTGATCCTGTTGCTCTCTGCTCAGAGGCATAGAGAAAATTCATTTGTACTTCAGGCACTGGAAAGGCTGAGAAAGAGAGGAGTGCTGATACACTAAGACAATCTTTGTGGAAGATCAGCCATGGCAGCACTATAGCTCCAGTGTTGAGTGACGCTATCCTTGCTCATGTGTTACTCTTCCTTACTCTATCACTGCGTGCACATTCTTCTTAAACCCCATTACTGCTGATCAATGCTGCCTCTCTCACAGTTAGGGAGAAACGATCTGCTTGAAAGTAATATTTTCTCGCCATATTTCAGGTCCAGAACTCGCACGGTTTTCCATTGTGAGATTTTACATTGGTGCAGCTGAAGATGACCTATAATGACTAAGTAATAGAGGTCTGCATTGCATTACAATTAACATTTAGCCCCCTTCAAAATAACTCCAAGACCCATTGAAGGACTATTCTCCTCTATGAGAAATAGACTGACCACAGAAGTTAATGAAATCCTGCAGTAGGTCTGTGGGCATCAGCCGTCACCAAATGACCCTCGCTCAATCTCCAGACGGGGTGTCTCCATCCACAAGCCTGAGGGACTGGAGACGTGGGCCACATTCTGACCGAGTTTCAGTCCTGCATCGATGATCGCTTTCACAAACCCTTTCCGCTCAAAAGAAAGTGGTGGAGTCTCAGCCCCCCCCCCCCCCCGCCTGTGCCTCAAATTAAGATTTCAGTAATTAAATTGATAAAAGTCATGCATGCCAGCATGCCTCATGGTTCCAGACCTGATTTCATACGCCACACACTTGTGGAGAGCTGTGGAAGTTCTACCTTTGATGTGGCATTCTTTATTATTGAAAATAATTGGTTTCTCCCTCCTCCTACTCCTCTCTCTCTCTCTCACTCTCTCTTTTACGCATGCATACATTTTGCCTATGCTCACTCTGGGCATGCTCAGTTAATTGACCTCACGGGAGGCAGTGCTGGTACATCGCCCTGGTTCCATCTGGGGGGTTGCAGAGTAAGGTCCAGATCGTGTCTTAAGGTGGATTAGAACCCAGTCACCGTGATGGGTAGATGTCACTGCAGAATGGGTCAGAGGTCATTCTGCAGGTTGAAGTGGGGCCTGCCAGTGAACGGGAGCACTGAGACTTGTGGCGAGGCCTACCGAGGCTCCGCTGCTCTACCTCCATATCAGCTTGGCCGAGCATAAGAAAAGAGCCTCTCTGGCCCACAGGCAGCTGGCTTCTCTCCACACTCAGCGGAATGGCTGATTATCAGCTGAAAGAGACCCCTGATGATTACGCTGCCGAAGACGACTGCTAACTGCTCGCCTGCTCGCTTCCCAGAATGTCAAACTAGTACTCACATTTGAACCCCCCCCCACCACCACCACCACCACCACCACCACCACCACCACCACTCCAACCCCCACCGCTTCCCTCGTTCCAGCGCTCCACAGAAAAGCATATAATGTCCATCAATCTCAGCTCTCTTTGCATCAGTGGTAAATGTGAATTTAATTGCTGCTGGAAGAGACTGAGGGGATTTTAGATTTCCTTCTGTATGTCATCCTCTATCAACGCTGGACAGATGTTATGTGCGCGCCTCTTCCAGGACGCAAGTTGTCTGGGCAGCTAGCTCACTGCTGCGTCTGCCTTGTGGGCTTGTGTCGTGGCAGACGCACACATCAGAAAAGCCCTATTTTAGAAGTTGCTTTGCAGATGAAGCACAATGGTCTTAAGCAGCTTGTGCACCCCCCCCCCCCCCCCCCCCCAATAAATAAATAAAAATAAAAAACAAAGGGCCTGCCAGAGTAAATAATGTGGTTTGACGCCCAACTGATGAGTCATCAAAGGAACAGAACATCAGCTATCTTATTTTACTGACAGCACTTAGCTAAGCACAGGCTCTCCACTGAGCAGGTCAACACTACTCAGGCTGCTCCTTTACAGTAAATTTCAAGTGACTAAATATATTGCACAGTAGACTCCATGAGTCACAATAGCATAACAGGATAAATAAAGATGTATTTTCCATGTGACTCCTACAATTATTTGATGAAATAATTATCAATGAAAGCTGAAAGATTACTAGCACTACAAAAAGAAATTGTCTTGGAAATTTTTATGCTGTTGGAATTTAGTGACACAAAGTGTGATTTCATCTAAACTCTACTTGAAATTAAAGACTCCAGCAATCTCAGCATGTCTCCAGCACAGCTTATGGTGACCTGACTGATATCAATTAAAAAAAAAAAAAGAACAACAAGAAACTTGCTCATTTATGTAGAAAGTAAAATAAATATCTGTAGCAGTAAAATAGTATGTCTGAATATCAAAACAACCTAGCCCTTGTAAAAATAGTAACTAGGCTACTGGTACTAATTAATATCTGAGTCAATCTTCTGGTGATACTGTACTGAATACATTTTTATTTTTCACAGGTCTTTTTAAAAGTGCCATCTTAAAAGGGGGTTGTGCAGATCAGTACAGCCCGTTGTACTAAATATGTTATTATACACTTAGTCTGTAAACTAGTAATTACTTTGTCTCACGCAGTAATTATTTAGAGTGGGCATTGTTGTTCGGCAAAGAGGACTATCTGTGTTGAAGTCAGCTCGCAGAAGCTGTAGCCAACACTGAAGTATATAACAACTTATTAACTCTTCTAAGCACATAAGCCTTTTCAGTATTCTGTAGCTTAAGTGGGCTCAGCCGTGGTTGCTCCATATTATGATGGCTCAGCTCATTGTGACTTTGGCTTCTTTTTAAAGTGCAATTTTCAGAGATTACGGGAACAAATTAAAGCCCATTCTTTGTCTCCCTTTGTCCAGGTATATCCAAGGTGCATCATCTCCAAAGGACATGGTCATCATTGTGGATGTGTGAGTGTCTCACTTCTCTTTTAACCTTTTTTTTTTCTTCTGGTATGAGTGTGTGCCTCCTTCAAAGGGTGCTAGTGCCACCTGTTGGTCTGACAAAAGGCCAAACATAAAGGAAGATTCATATTCTCCTTTTTTAGCTTTAATTAATTTTATGTTGGTCTTATTCCTAAATATGCATGCCATTTATTGAATACATGTCCAAATATGGAGTGATTTTCTAAGTATAACCCACAATTTTGATTTAAAAAGTAGACATGACCAAAAATAAAAATGAAACGTCTGTCTATAACTTGAGCGTGCAAGTGCTTCATTGCTTCTTTTCTGCAGGAGTGGAAGTGTCAGCGGACTCACTCTGAAGCTCATGAAGACCTCCGTAGTGGAGATGCTAGACACTTTATCAGATGATGACTATGTGAATGTGGCTAGTGTAAGTGGAAGCTTGCAGACCACATTTGCAGTGAACACAAATACGAATCTCTTCGGAAAACAACATCAACACAAATATTTGTGGCTCTCATTAAGCAGGTGGTACTCAAGCAGGGAGTTAGTAAGCTGGTCATTCAGCTCCCAGTTGTTGTGGAAACCATTCTCTTCCCTCATTACATTGTCTGCTTGTCCTCCCTCACTGCTGTCCCTGTAGGATTGTGGCCGTCTGCCACTTTTACTCTACTTATTACCAAGTTTTCTATTGAGACTAATGTGTAGGGGAACCTTAATGTTATTCTATATTGCAGGGCAGATAACACATAAACACACACACATACGCACAGAAACACGTCCTCTTGCTCGGTGTGGTGGCTCTGTTTGTCGACTCCCTTCAGTAATCCCTCATAATCCATTGCTCTTAGCCACTGTATGCCTCTAAATCCCAGCTCTAAGAGCAATAAATGAGCATGGTAATCTGGGTGGGAAAGCATCTGATTTTCCCCTTATAAATAAAAAAAAGTGTGGGCTTAGAAAAACTTGCTCTGAATTCTGTCCAAACCCCAAATGCATTAAAAAAAATACAAATTAACCAAAAGTAATCATCTGGTTTCACTTGTAAGGGCTTGTATAATGAGTTATAATAATATATGGTAATGTATTAGCACATGTGACCTGATTAATTTTGTCTTGATCATATGGCGCAGATTCTGCTTTCCCTAACATTTGAAGAAGCAGCAGTGTAATTATTTCTGTCTTTGTCTGCCAGTTTAAATATGACATGATACTGACCTAATCAAAATGCCATCTTTTCTCTCATGTAGTAGTTTACATCAATCTGTCCTGAAAACATTAATTGATTCTGAAGCTGACCTTCGAGAAGAAACATCATTTGAAACATGCTATTACAAACATGCTGCTAATAGCGCGCAGAGATGCCACACACACGAGCACGAGCACATGCATATACACAGGTTTAGGCTAATTTGGTAGATGAGATGAGACAGATTATATTACCTTGGCTGGGTTTCTGTTCAGTGTAATGCACTGGCGTTTCAGGTGCACCTGTTCTTGGTGTGGAAAGTTGTAATTACCAGTGTTTACTGCCAGCCAGGAGCAGGGTAGCTTACATCTGCACACGCCCACGTCTGCATCCTGTCTCCATGAACTGTGCACACATGCATGCGTTACATAGAAATATGCGCTTTTACAACTGTTTTTTAAACGGGCAAATCATTCAATTCTTCTTATGTCTCCTTCCAGTTCAATGAAAAGGCCGTTTTTGTAGTTGATTGCTTCAGGACTTTGGTCCAGGCCAACGTTCGTAACAAGAAGATCTTCAAGGAAGCCGTCATGCGTATGCAAGCTAAGGGGACCACAGATTACAAATCTGGCTTCACATTCGCCTTTGAACAGCTTCTCAATGTAAGAGCCAACAAGCCTTTCAGGGAAAGGCGATCCTCGAGCGCCTTGTTTGTCTGTGGCTGACGTTGCTGTCTAATCCAATTAATAAAACAGAATTTACAGTGATAACACAAAGCTGACAGTGAGTGGCTGAGGTTTGCGTAAGACATTTCCAGAGGGCTGTCAGTGTTGAAGGCAAGTCTGACTATAACTGCGGTAGCAATGGAGTGACGCTAGCTTTTTCAGCAGCCAGCACCGTGGCGAGGTCTGTCAGCAGCAGGGATCCACGTGCTCCCGACACAGGTGCTGCCTCAGCTCCGTATGCTGCTGTGTATTTTAGGAGGCTGCCACCCTAATGGGCTCTGATGGGATGATTGATGAGCGCAGCCCAGAGGATATCAGCCACAGACACTTTATATTCCTCTGGTGGGCTCGGAGGCATGGAGCCAAGTGATCTCCCCTCCATACCCCCACCCTCACAACTTCCCTTTTGCCGGCAGAATGAGAAATAAAAAGGCCCCTTTTAATCGCTGTCTGTAGATGACTCACTGCCGTGATTGGAGACAAAAGCACAATAAAAATATGTAATTGTCGCAATATTATTTGTCTTTATTAGAATCTTGTCAGATTGACTTGCTGCTGGTCTGCATATCAATGACAGCTGCAGTGCAGGAGGGTGGCGGGGACTATAATGCCAGTGAAAATGTTTTCGAGACAACCAGATTTAATGCTAGAATAAGGTTGTATACTTGAGATGCAATCCTAAAATTACGCTAATGTGAAGAAGCCTTTGGCTGCCAAATAAGAAATCTATAAATGTTTCAGTAAAGCAATGAGTGGATTAGAGGAGGTTTTTTTAAACAGATGAAGGAAAAAAAGAAAAAATATATAGAAGAATTAATACATGAAGAGGAAAGGAGTAATAGATACGAGTACTGATCTGATTTGATCACATATGGACTCTTATTCAGAACTCTTGGTTTTACAATGATGGGCAGTGGAGCGGGTTGTTTAGCTGAAAGGTTAATGGTTCGATTCACACTTTCTCTAGTGAATACGTTGAAGTGTCCTTTATAGTTTGATTTTGAGAAGGGGAATATTTTAAACTAAACCACAATCTTTTCCAGAACTTAATCAAGTAGCTTTAGTGGTTGAAACTCAACCAAAAAATGAGTGAAAATGAAATTAAAGAGCAAAAGAAACACAAACCGCAGCGCCCAGGTCCACAGTCTTGCGATTTACACCCCTGGCAATATACTATCCCATCAGTGTTAAACTGTTTAATAACCATTTACAACGTTTTATAAACCTCATTTCCAGCTTTACAATATCTAGCAGCTCAAATATATGGTTTAAAGACCAATTATTAACCAATTACTAAGCACTTTGTAATCATTTTGTTGTTTGTTAACGGTAAAATAACTAAAGCTAATTAAGTACTTGTAATTATTTCATTGGGATCATACAGTGGATATGTTTTAGTATCTTGCCCCTTTACTGCTGCATTTTTTAGCATGTCTCCCTGCCTTGTTTCCCTTTATCTTCTCATTTTGTTTCTTGTGCCACAGGAGAGCAATGCCCCAAGGGCCAACTGCAATAAGATGATAATGATGTTTACAGATGGCGGGGAGGATCGCGCACAGGACATCTTTGAGAAGTACAACTGGCCCAACAAAACAGTGAGTTTGTCCCTATGAGGATGTTATCTGTTCAGCCCAAGAGATCACGCATCTCCAGAAACTGCCTTTTCTCTCCCTGTTTCCATTGTTTTCTGCTGACATTGTCTGAATATAGCATAAACAGATCTTTTAGCTAGACAGTCAGACATGCCAAGCCCTCCAATCTGTGCACATAAAGTGCTCTCCAAGCTTCTTCACTCCCATTTGTTTTTGTTTTGGGTTTTTTTAAATCTCCTTAGTCTTTCTTCAACTCGCTCCCCTCTCTCATTCCTTCCCTCTTATTTTGTCTCTTTTGTTGTTTAGCTGCTGGTGTTAACAGCTCTGACCTGCTGACTAATTAGCCACTTTATCATCAGAGCCTGTAATATTACAGCCAGTAGATACTCCACTAGTAGCTTGTTGTCACTTCCACCCTTCATTTCCCTGATTTCATAGTTCTACCAGTATTCATTACTCTACGGTTCCTTCATGACGAAAGCTGTCATATAGGATTAATCTGCAGTTTCACTTCTGTATCACTGCCGTCTACTGTTGGAGATATTTGTGAGGTCATTCAGTATAGTTGAAGTTTATGTACATGATGGTGACTTTATTGCCAGTAAGTAAGTTTGTGGATTATTGTCAGTTACTTTTTTATATATATATATATATATGTGTGTGTGTGTGTGTGTGTGTGAATTTCCTTGATGTGATTCGTCTCTTTTATCTGTTGTTTTCGTCAATCAGGTTCGTGTTTTCACTTTCTCTGTTGGCCAGCATAACTACGATGTCACCCCTTTGCAGTGGATAGCATGCGCCAATAAAGGTAAGTCGAGAAGTTCATACTTGTATGCAAAGTCTAAGAAAAGGGAATGCTTTGTGTCGCCCATTAATCACAGTGTAGGCATCTACATACTTGATGTGTGCTTGAAAACATGGAGTGCTGTGATTATACATCCACCACATGCCCTCGAATCAATATAATGCTATTTATTAGAACACTTGTGGATCCTGATGAATGACATTGTCTTAGTCAAGCCATTCTGAGGGGGGAAGTGTAAAAAAAAGCAAGAAAATAGCTAAATTTAGCGTGCCTAGTTTATTTTTCAGAACTCCCATGCTGTAATTATTTATACAGATAGGCTGTGTCCACTTGTTTGCAGAGCACAATTCAAAATACAGATTGCCTCTGTAAAGTTATTACTTAAAGTTATATGAAAAGTGTGTTAAATGATCTTTTTTAGAATAATTAGGGTGCTGTTCTTGCCAAAGAGCTAACATGTCTAAACAGAACATCTACAGGGAATGAGACTGTGGGAAAGTCTGAACTTTTCATGTTGTGAGGCGATACTTCTTACTGTTAAACTAAAATTCTGAAAATAAATTTGGTGTATTATGTGTAGAAACCCTTGTATTATAATGAAACTGTCAAAATTATATTACCTTTCAATTCTGTTTTTTCTATGAAGTAAAGTGGGAGATTTTTTTTAGCTTTTAGTTTAAAATAGAATAGAGAGACAGCATTGAAACTACCAGCATCATCCTAAACCAGCTGTGGTTTAGGAGGTCTGGTTGGTGGTTTGGTCCCTCTAGTCTGCATGTAGAAGTGTTCGTGGAGAAGATATTGAACCCTGATTTTCCCCAATACACCCATCAGAGTGTGAGCATGTGAATATTAGGTTTAAAGCACTTAGGCATAGAAAAAAGCACTTGTATGAATGGGTGAATAAGGCTTATAGTAAAAAGGCTTTGAGTGGAAAGTGCTTTACAAGTACCATTGCACCAAAAGTTTGTTTATCTGTGACTTCTGTTACAAAAGTGCTGTTCACAGTTTTTGGATTTCACAAGATTTTAAAAGAAAACTCCACACGGCTTTCTTTCTTTCCCTCTTTTGTCCTGGGATAATGAAATACAAACTGCCTGAAGACGTAAACCCCTGAAAGCTTGTCGGCTGACCTCGGGAGTGCGTTGGTGTACAATTAGCAATTTTCACAACCTTAAATTGGAACAACAGATTGTCGTAAGGCTCTGCTGTGGCAGTCTTCAAACCACTAAGCAAAGGACTTTTCCTTATGAGAGGGCACAAAATTGCACAATTACGCCTTACAAAAGAAAACCTGATGAGTATGAGCAACACATTCTTTATTCAGATGAAGCAAAAAACCGTTTGTCTGGATTTCAGTGTTTGGTGTGGACCTGGCAAGGAATGCCAGAGTGACTGCAGAGGTCTGACCTTGAAACATGGAGGTGGGAGCATGTTGATATGGGTCTGCAGTAATGCCAGAGGTTTAGAGGAGGTGGCGTTTGCAAAGTGAGCTCACTCAAATGCAGAATAAAGAGTGGGCTCGTAGTGTCAAGAAGCTTGGCAAAAGACACAAACAATCACGCATTTTTTGTTTTTTGTTTTGTTTTGGTTTTTTTTTCAAGAAAAGTGAACTATGACTTAGCCAAGTATGTCTTTTGACGTGAATCCAACAGAACACCCACATCTGGAGAACTTAAAGTGTAACCCCTGCAGCAAAGAGGATCTGAAAAGAAACATCTGCGAATAATGGCAAAACATCTCTTCACAGATTTGTGCCAGACTGATATCATGCAGAAAATATTTAAGCATGGGTGCACTGACTTGTGTTGTTGTTCCTTAATTAGTTAAAAGATGAATTAGTCAAGTAAATATTCAGTTTTTTAAGAATAATTGGTTTAATTAATGAGATTAACGTTATTAATGTTGTCCCAGACCTTCGTCAGTTTTGTTATACATTGTGTATACACAATCACAAAATTCGGCTACTTCACCCATAGTAATCAAAAACCAAGCCTGATATTTTTAGATAGCACCTTAAGGTTCCCTTTCTGACCACCAGTGCTTAACAAATTGATATTGCACAAAGTCCAAACTTCCAACTTTTACATCAAACTGAGCCAATTTAGGCAAGGATCGTCATTGCTGATGGGAGCTGGATCTCTAGCTATAGCCCAGAGATGTAGAGGAGGTGACATTTATAAAAAGGCAGTTTTCAGCTAAATCGGTCGCAGTATCCAATCCCGAGTGCTTCACAGGGTTGTGCACCTTGAACTTTTCCCACAGGGTCAGACTGTCAACACAGAGTTCTGCTGTAACATCCGCTGACGTCTGAGGAAACAAAAACTCAGCTCACAGGAGCTGAACACCCAGCAGATTGAAAATCTGGAGGGGTTTTTTCACCAGAACCAGTAACATCTTGGTAGATTTGACTCCCTCCAACTACGTTATTTCCCCAGAATTGGAATTAAAGTTAATGCGTCACTGTTTTGATGGGAAATACTTGAAACAATCCAAAAATACTAAGAGCTAGAGCATTGCCCCAGGAGACTATAAGTTCAGTATGACAGTGACTTTGTAATCACACGCTGTCACTTTTATTTTTTAGACCCTGTTGATTTAACCTGTTACCTTGCAGCAGTGATAAAAAGGTGTCCACCAGGACAGTGTGACTTCACATCCGAACCCAACCACACCCATCATTGATGCTCACTGTGCTCTGAAATAAAACAGGTTTAAAGCTTTCAGACAGAGAAAGGTATTAAGACACTGCCTTCCATCTGTTGTTGAGTTGCTTTAAAATAATGTCTTCTGGCATATGATGCTGAGATCAGCAGCCCTGAAATAACCCAGCAACCAGGCAGCTCTGCCTCTGACCCTCAGTCTGACAGCCCACATGACTCAGCTGGTCTTCCTGTGAGCTACTTTGTCTTCATGCATCTCATCTTGACTTAGCTCATTTGTCTCCGGCCTAGTTTGCTGTTGTTGTCGAGCTCACTCTTATGTTTTTAACCCGCTTCTCTTTCGGCCTGTTGTGGTTTGATTTAATTTTGTTTCTCAGTGTTGTGATTTATTTGAAACTGCTCCTTTATGGGGCCTTTAGTTGTGTGCCGATTAGCTTATTGCCAGTGAAGCCAAGTGCTTCAGAAGTATCTCCCCAGAAGTTGTTATTAATTAGCAGGAGGAGTCTGGTAGCAGGATGATTACCATGCCATCTCCCTGTCAGGCTGGGGAAAGTCCAGGATTATGCCTCTGTGCCAACAAGCTCTCTTCTGTTCATGACTGTAGTGATTACCATGCTACTAAAGTCTATGCTGGCATAAGACAATAGTGTTGACACACAGGCCTCGATGGAGCTGTCCTCTCGTATCTTCAGTACTTATTACTCTTTGGTATCTCACTCCAGCAGAGCTAGCTCCCTGACACTTCCAGGCCCTAACCCTTCACCCATGACACACACACACGCACACATTCGACAAACCACATTAATGCACACCAACAAGCACAAACATGCACAACTAGGGCACTTGAAGATGCTAGCTGTTGCCTCACTTGAGCTGCAATCCCGTTCTAAGAAGAAAGCAACCTCTCTGTGACTCTGAGGACAATGGGACCATTTCGGCATGCTCTTACACAGTGTAACAAAATCCAAAACAGAAAAGAAAGTTATCTCCAAAAAACAGGTGAAGTCGAGGATAAAAACAGCAAACGTCACATGCCGCGTGGGTGATCCTAATACTCCCACAAAAGTGTTGAATTTAATCCAAAGTTAGAAGTACAATATTCCACAAATCATAATGCCCACCACCAAGAGAAGTAAAATCAATTACACCATGAAATTAGGTGCACGGGTTTACTGGGTAAACTTCAGTTTAAATACTTTGTCTCAGTAAAAGCGTTAAGGAAACTGGATGTCATCAAAAAGCTGCTCATTCTGTTCTTCTGAGCAGGAGAATGCATTCTTCTTTACGCGCCACAGTAAAAACTATCAGGCCCAAAAGAAGTTACCACCTCGATTTAACCAAGAAAACAGGAGGAGAAGACGAGCCTTCCTTTGGATAATTACTGCAGTGGTTAATATGTTTGGGCTGGCAACAGTTTGGGTTATTTAACTGATGCAGTGAGTAACTTCTCATTACTTAAATATGTTGGAAGGCACATTGAAAAGATGTTACTCCATTTTGGAAGCTTTACATTATCAGCCTGGGTGAAGCAAAGAAAACATCTAAGGACATTACTGAAACTACAAAACTGGGTTAAGAACGGTTCAATGAATTATTGAAATCTGGAAAGATACTGTGAACCATCATCCTTGAGGACGGCTGGAAAAATGTCTCGAGTGATTGTGATCGCAAAACTACACGACTATAATGAATAACCAGGTTTTTGTCATCAGTGGATTCTTTTTCTTCCCTGATGGATATATTCCAGGAGAACAAAACCAGGATTCATCAGGGTCAAAGTGTGACAGAGACATAATTTCACCCATGGATTGGCCACCAGAGTTCAGACCTCGAGTCCACTGAACATGTTTGAATGTGCTGGGGAAGACTTTACGCGGTGGTCTGACTCTCCCATCACCAATACAAGAGCTATAGACAGAAATAAATGTTGTGACACTGCATATATTTATCAAAAAGGATCAAAGCTAAAATTTTTCTAGTGTAATATTAGTGTGGATGTTTTTGGCCACGCAGTGTTTAAGTTTACATCAATGATTTGTTTTTTTGTTTTTTATAGAAAGCACAAAGTTATTTTTAATAGAAAAGCTTGATATGTATTTGGTAATCAGTGTATATGATTTCTTTAGACTCCAGTACTTTACAAATGTATTAGACCATGACTAAACATAAGGTTTTAAATGTCACAGCTGCCCTAAATTTTCATTACTGGTATTTAACAAAATCATTTTTGTATTTTTCTGTGATTGTTAATTCCTCATTATGCACAAGCACATGTTAAAATCGAATTATTGTTGAATTATTGTTGAATTATTGTTGTAATACATGATTTTTATAATAATAATATTAAAATAAATGAATAGAAAAGCACACTATTTATTTTTTACTAAGATGCCAAATTACAGTTATTTACTTGGATTCCTGAACAGAAAAATTAGTTTCAGTGATTGAATGTTATGCTTGAGTAATTTCTGACCACTCCAATATACCAGCTCAAATTTGTGTGTAAAAACACAAACTCAGTTCAGTGAATTCAGTGTTTTGTTTTGTTTTTTCATTTTAAATAAGTTTTTGACAGATTTCTAAAACATTTACATGTTCTTATTTTTTATGGCAGGGGAATAAATCTATTCTATTAAAAGTCTGTTAGCACCAAGCACTGTATTTGTTTAACAGAGACCCAAATTACTTACTAAATGTGAAGAAGGAGTTTGAGGAAAACTGAATTATAGTTAAAGAAAATAAATGATTGATAAAGCCGTAACTGAAAATCTTCACTGAACCTGCAGTGCAGAGTGGAGATTTACATTTTAGTCACTGCACACATTTTCCTTTTTTCACCTCTTGCGGTGCTTTGCTCCATAACCACTTCCCTGGCACACAGTCAGAAATCACTTGGACAATGGCTGTTATTAACAGAGCAGTAACAAATAGCTGTGCCCTGCGTGTGTGCACATGTGAACCTCAGTCTGAGGGTGCAGAGATGTGTACGGATGAGCACGTGCGCTAATGAATGAGACACAGGAGACAAATTTCAACGCAGACCAGGCGAGTGAAAAAAGCGCATAATGTATCAAAATAATGAAAGTTATCTCCACCTTTTAACATTCTGGGGATGCTGCCACCATTTCACAGCTCTTTGTATAAACATTCATGGCTTTAATAACTTGGGGAGCAGCGTGGTTATTGACCCAGTCGGGCATTCTCCTCCATTCCTAATCAGCAGAAGCAGAGCCTTGGGCTCAGCATTCCCAATGAGCCACCACATTTACATCCTGCAACACAGCGACGAGCCTGAAAGGGTCAGTGGCCACAGGCTCCTCCATGCCTGCAGTGCCCAACATCATCAGCTGAAGATGGTGTTATTAAATGTGCCTTATAACATGAAGAGATTAGACTCCAATCTTTAATGGATCACTTTACTGCACACTGTGACTGCTTAATTTTTGAAAATATATGTATGACACGGGCTGCTCCATGAAGCAGACTGGATGCAAGCTCGGCGTGGAGATGCATTAATTCTCTCCTCTTAATCTTCAGGTTACTACTTTGAAATTCCATCTATTGGAGCCATCAGAATCAACACTCAGGTAAGATATACAGAGTTTGTATTAGCTGCAAAATGGTGTTGGGAATACTACTTTTGAAAATAAAAGTTAGTAATGGCAGCACTTCTACAGGCTGTTGATTCTTCCCCATCTTTGACGTTAGGAGCACAAAAGATCTTTGTGTAATAATTTGAAGGAATATCATGGAAAATTCCTGGATGTAGTGAATGACAATATGAAGAGGGTTGGTGCAACAGTAGAGGATGTCAGGAAGAGGGTAAGAAGGAGGCAGATGATCTGCTGTTTCGTCCCCTAAAGGGAGCAAATGAAAGAAGAAGAAAACAGTAATGTGAAATCCTTTTTCTGATGTTAGAAGAAAAATGCTGCTAAAACGTTAACAATGAAAGTCATTCTTATTCTATAATTTGACCACTAGCCTTAGCGTGTGTGGCTGGTCACATGCCTGTTGAGTTTAAGTTGCTTAAAGCAGCAGATGTTTATTTGGCAGATAAAAAGCCGTGTAAATACAGAACATTGCACCGTAAAAAAAAAAATCCTAAAAAACCAGTAATATTCTGGCAGCTGGGGCGCCAAAATAATACCATAAAATAACAGAAAATAACTTTCTCATGAAAATACGGTTATTTTCAGTAATGACAATACAGTTTGTTGCCCTAATTTTACATGGGATTTTGCCTTTTTCAAGTGCTTTTAAACATTAAATTAGGAACATTTTAATCTGATTAAACAATGAAATTACCTATAAACAAGGTCAATGAATGCGGCAATATGAATAATAATACTTAAATGTACAGAAATATACAGTTAACAGTTGGTTTAAATAATAATGGATTGCATTTATATAGCGCTTTTTGAGACCCTCAAAGCGCTTTACAATTCCACTTTATAATTCCCCTCTGGCCATCACCAGTAGGTGGTAGTTGAAGTGTCTTGCCCAAGGACACAACGGCCAAGAGTGTCCGAGCCGGGGCTCGAACCGGCAACCTTCTGATTACAAGGCAAACTGCCAACTCTAGAGCCATGATCGCCCTAAATAACGATAATAATAATTATTATTTGATGTAAAAAAAAGTTTATAAGAATCATTTTATATATTTTTCCATAGCATTACATTTGAATTTAACAGTTCCATCTTTCAAATAACGGACACATATTTGTTAAATCATGATACATTTGTGAATGTATTTTAACAATCTAAATATGCATATGTACAGACAAATACTTTTAAAAAACAAGAAAATTATGTTTTATTACATTTACAGTGATTTTACGTTAATTTACATTTGAAATGTAAAATCACAGTCTATTTATGTAAATTTAATGATATTCTAGAAGAACAGTACAAAACTGTAAAATACACAGTAAAATACTTTTATATTACAATTTTCTTTTACAGTGTGCTTAGAAACATCCTACCAGATGAAAGGAACCAATCTAGCTCCTTGTAAGATATCCTACCCTAAAATTTGATTCGGAAATTTGATCAAATGGCTTTTGCTGATCCACCTTGTACAGAAGTTTGCCAAAAGAAGACAATCTGCCACAGCAAAGGGATGCAAATGTTTATACATACAGATTTCCAGAAAGATCTGTACTTTAGCTTTACTTTAATTTAGATGCATATTTTCTCTCAGAACTTCACCTGATTATTTTGTAGGTTAATTATATAATTCCGCTACTGACTCTCCAAATCCTTTTAAGGACTCAAAAGTCCACAAAAGGATATTTTAAATGAAGAACTTAGTTTACTTTTCTCCCATGCTGGCTTTGATGATAATTACACTGTAGCTTTGCTTTCAAGAGTTCCTGAGGAACAGAAGAAAGCACAGCTGGATGGCAATAAATTGGAAGTGACACGAGTTTAGATGTACCGATAACAAATGTGGTCTTTCCATGAGAACATACCTGAACGCTAAGTAAAGTAGAAGGCCCGCAGACGTCCCCTGCCCACCCCATGCACGCACACATACACATTTGCTTAAGGCACTTTGGGCTTCGAGAGGCCCTCGGGATAACCTCATTCTAGCTGGAGAAATTGACTCCATTGTTTGGTGGTGGGGGAGCTGCTCCAAACCCCTCCTCCCCTATGCTCCGCTTCCCACCCACCCCCAGTCCCGGTGAGTGATCAGGCCCTAGAATAGACTGTCAGCTGTTCCATTAACTCTGGCATATTTATATTCTGAGAACCGCCACTTACTCTAATAGGTTTTCTGAAGGTGGGTGACTACAGCTTTCTGTGCAGGCCCAGAAGACACACTGGGGCCAGATGTTATTTAACCACCGTCTGTCCTTCAGTATCACACACTCATCGCGTAGTCTTGCTTAAATATGATGGTACTATTCAAATAGCAGATGGACTACAGAAGGCAAAAAATTATTATTATACACACCATCCTGAGTCATACTTTTATGAATGAATAGTTGAAAATACTTTGACTTATATATCCTGGCTTCTTTGTGTGGGATCTCAGTGGAGCAACAATAACAGTGCAGGCATTAGTTTGGATGTTTGGCTTCTGTGTGACCAGACTGGTGAGTTCACTGTCTGCATTTGTGGGGGGGGAACCACATATCTCCAGTTGCTGACTTTTTATGTTTCCCAGATTGTTGTAGCCGGGCAGAAAATTTCCCCTCTTTATCCTGTGAAAAGGTCTGGCTGTCACTGTCCTGATGGAATATCTCCCTGTGGCGCATTAAACGGGACTTTTATTGAGCTAATAATAGAATAGGTTACGCTTGTCAGCACCTTACTGTTCAGACGCTGGAAAACAAATGGTCAAAAGCACGATACTGAAATAGCTGCGTGCTTATACAGGTCACGCCTTTTGTGTTTCAAGGGTAGATGGTGTCAGGGGTCAGACATTTGCGATATCCTCTTTCGCTGCTGAATGGATGGAAATTTGTCGTTATGTGCAAACTGTTAAATTAACATTTAACCCAGAAGACCTGCTGGGTTTTTTTGTTTGTTTTTTTTGCTGATCCTGTTACATTTAATTATATTGTGGTGATACATGACTTTATGGCTCACTGACTGCTGAGTAGGATACTCAAGAAAAAACAATCTATTATGGCAGAAGTATACAGTTAGTTTTAATTATACAACAGTTTTGCCTTATTCTTCTGGTCTCTGTGAGATTATATTTCTGGCATCCATTTCTTTCCTATGTCATAAGGTCACTTTTTAGCCAGTTAAGCATCTCCTAACAGACACAGATCAATCAGTTGTTTTCAAAAAAGACATCCCAGTTTTTGTTTGAGGTGGCTTCAGACAGCAAAGGAAAATAATGAATATGATGTATTACTAGTAGACTTAACCCCTCACCTCTACTCACAATTGCTGTGGGACGCTATCACATTCCTAGCATTGACAGGAAAGCCTCTGGGAAAATGGCGTGGTTGCACGTCGTGCCATTGACACCCTTAATGTGTTTTTAATAGCTCCTTCATAATGATGAAAAACGGCCTTGAGCGGCTCAGGACTGGAGGCTTTATGGCTCGGCAGGACCGGGACGCGGCTGCTGCTGGTGGCCCGCTGCTTTATGTGGTGATAGAGACGAGGCCGGTCAGGGTCTTGTAGTTTTATGACAGATGAACGTCGGAAGGCTCTTCAAGTTCTCAGCTTTAATGGCAGTACATGACACGCACTATAAATGGCTGTTTGATTATGTGTGAATACTGTAGGCAGTCATACTAGCATTTGTGGTTTTGCTGGTGCAGGAGTACCTGGATGTCCTGGGCCGTCCGATGGTGCTCGCTGGGACTAAAGCCAAGCAGGTGCAGTGGACAAACGTCTACCAGGATGCACTGGTAAGGAAGAATTTATAATCATAATGAATTTATAAGCATATCCTGTGCACGTATAGGCTAGGAGTTGATACACTGACAGTACAAAGCAGTGGCGAAGCCATACTATTTTTAAAGCAGGGGGCACTTTCATTGGCTGGCATATAAAATGGTTTATTTTTTGCAAATCGCCGTAAATCGTCAGGTCACTTTTATTCAATTCAATTCCGTTTCACTGTACCGGTAGTTTTATTTATATAGCATCAAATCACAGCAGTTAACCGCCTATGAGCAAGCACTTGGCAACAGAGGGAAAGAAAAAGTCCGGTTTTTCACAGGAAGAAACCTCTGACAGAAGTTTTCTCTGGGAAGACCAGCCATCTGCCGCAACCTGTTGGGGGTGTGAGGTCTTATAATTTACTAATTTGGGCCTGACTGGTATGTAGAAACACGCTGCGTTCCAGATATGTTGGAACTCAGGACTTATGTTCCTGAAAACATGAGTTTGCCGTTAAAAGAATTCATGTGGCAACAACATTGAGAAAGAAATGGAATTTTGCAAAACAAACAAAAAAAGGGGGCTACGACGTCGTTTATGTGGGGTACCCATACCTTGGTTTATGGTGGCATTAGTCACCCATCTGGCCACCTCTTGCGTTTGCCCCTGGTAAACAGTGTTCTTCATATTTTTGTTGTCATCTATATCTGGTCATGTGCCTTAAGGATACAATTAATTAGATTTCTAATGTGTTTTATTAGGGTTTGGGCCTTGTCATAACCGGCACAATGCCGGTCTTCAACCTCACTGCTGATACTGCAAGCTCTCAGGTAAAAGCAACACTACAACATAGGATGTGACCTTAAAATAGCTGTGCTTTTGCACTTTATCGTTATTATTTAGTAAATATAATGTTTTGGATTTTTTTTTTTTACATCTATCTAGGCAGGTAGGGCTGTAAAGTTACTAAAAACAGACACAAGTTGGAGGAGCAGAAGGATTTGAGGTTTTATTTCTTGTTGTTGACCATCATCAATCATTTGTAACGGTGTCTGCCCAGCTGCTCTTCTATGCAACACCTCCCCCCTGAGGTGACGACAGACATCACAGCAACTCATCTGTACTATCTACTAACATCCATAGATGCATCCAGCTTTCAGTATCCATGACCAAAGTATTTACTCTGAGCTTATCACAAAGGCTTAAAGCTGCAAACCGACTCAGTTTAAGATAGACTGTGAAAATATGTGCTAATCAGATTGCGCACAAAGTGATAAGTCAGAGATGGCATAGAGATGTTCTTAGCACGCTCACGGCACAGCTACCAGTCCTGTGTGATTCTCTGATGCTAGCAGGGGCTGTGGATAAAATGCTTATAATTGCTTTATGTCTTCTACAGAACCAGCTCATCCTTGGAGTCATGGGAGTAGACATTGCAATCAACGAAATCAAAAAGAAGACACCTACATACAGAGTGAGCATGTCGCTGAAGATGTCTCTTGTGTTACTTTCAGATATGTGTGGTTTTTGAATAATTTCACCATTCCCTTTTGTGCTGTGCAGCTTGGAGCTAATGGCTATACCTTTGCCATCGATCCAAATGGTTATGTACTGCTGCATCCCAACCTTCGGCCTAAGGTAGACCCAGTTATTAACACTTCTGTGCATCTAAAGAGTTGTCATTGTAAAATTTTGGACATTATTCCTGCTGACTGATGTTCACCCTCCTCCTCCATCTTCCACTGCTTTCTCTCTCTGTGCAGATCATTAACTTCAGGGAGCCCGTCACTCTGGACTTTTTGGATGCAGAACTGCAAGACAGCAGCAAAGAGGAGGTGCAGAACTATTCCCCTGCAATATCATGACTGTCACCACCTGTGTTTCATGCAATTTGTGTTACATTTAACCTTTTAACTGTCACCTGTTTTCAACCATTTTTGTCTTTCATTATGCACACTCACGCCACAGCCTCTGTGTTTCGCTTGCCTTTCAGATCCGCCGACAGATGATTGATGGCAAATCAGGGCAAAGGAAAATCAAGACGCTCATTAAATCAGTTGATGAGGCAAGTCATCAATATATGAAACTCAATCATGATCCAAAGTAGCACCTTACTGAATGTGTTGTAATGAATTTGAAGCGCTCAGTATGTTTAGTGTCTGTTGTTACTCTCCGATTATCGGAGGTGTGAAGGTTACCTATCGCTGTCTTTTTGTGGTTGCCAACAGAGGTACATTGACGAGGCTGTGCGGACGTACACGTGGACCCCTGTGGAGGGGACAGATTACAGGTAGGTTGGAAATGCAAACATGAATCACCTGACCGTCAGAGAAAAAGATGGCACAACTTGAACCTGTGAGTGAAGTCCAGATTTTACACTTTAAATTCATGAGTGTTGAGTCACAAGTCTCAGATATCTGCTTGACAGCTTCTGCCTATGAATGTTTGTGAACAGTAGCTTCCCTGCATTGATGGCAGCTCGCTAATGAATTTGACTAAAAATTA
Organism: Pelmatolapia mariae; assembly: GCF_036321145.2. Taxonomy (NCBI): domain Eukaryota; kingdom Metazoa; phylum Chordata; class Actinopteri; order Cichliformes; family Cichlidae; genus Pelmatolapia; species Pelmatolapia mariae. The sequence goes on along the minus strand of NC_086231.1, from coordinate 16,434,097 downwards.
AAAAGCCACTTCTTTTTCTATCTTTGCTAACATTTCTCAGGAGTAGCGTAAATTAACTGCTTAGTTTACTCATCTCAAAACTCGGTTGAACATTTGAAGTTGCATCATAATGACATTTCCTCTAGGCAACACTCTGCAAATTACAGTTTATGACATTCGGTAGTCCTACAAATGCCTGATTTGTGTTTTTTATTACGTCTGCTGGCTGCGTGCCTAGTCATGGCAGAGTGCATATGAGGCTTTCGCTGCACAGTCCTATTAATATCCAACTCAAATGGATATTCCAGTGTATTTAAGAATCTGTGTGAAACTCAAATAACCCGACATCCAAAGCTCTGCACAGTAGTGTATCCTACATTGTGCAGTTCAAGGCTCATAGAATTTTTTTCTGTTGCGAGCCACAGATATTGTCACAACTTGATTTTTAATCTCATCCTATTATATCTGTGAAGACTTCTATTTTAGGCTTGTGTGGCAACAAAGATCAAGAAATGGGACATCTCTGTCCCGTTTAAATTCTGCTTTCGGCGATGACTGTTTGTACAATTTATGACCTATTATGTCTTAATGATGATGTATTGCAGGGTAAAAGTGACGGTACTTTCACAGTGGCCTCACTAGTATTGGATAAAAATCAGACTCTCTGAGGTGTTTTCTATTTTTTCCATCTTTATTGTTTAGGGTCACTCTTACTGCGTTTACCTGCGTCATTTGTAGCTTCAGATGGCAGCTGTTTCCCGGAGAAAAAGCTTTGATGAACTGATTGTACACAAACTGCTCAGAGCCACTCAGCAGACAAATGCTTCCTGTATTTCTTGTTTCATTAGCATTTCATACAATGCAGGGGTACTTGGTGGTATGATTATTATTAGTTTAATTGTTCTTTATTTATTGTTTTTCTTTTTTATGTCTTGGATTTTATTATCTTATTTGATTATGTGAGATTTTATATTATAATGTAATTATTATTTGTGTGGAGCCCAGGAAGGATTGTTCCATTGTTTTATAGATTAAGGGGAATTCAAATAAACAATAAACAAAGAAAGCAACTGGCTAGTGAATATAGTGGATCTTCATCAGCTAAACTAGTGATTTCCCTAAAGAAAGTTGGCCACAGTTTTAATGGTAATTGTTATCATTGCCAACAGTCTATAGTGTCAAAACTCCCATTGCTGCCTCACTTTGACTCAAGAAGAAATACAGTAAATTCACAATTTCCAGCCAATATGTGAATTTGATTATGATGCTGGTTTCCAACTCTATATTTTTAATCATGGACTACACCAAAGTAGCTTTGGATGATTCAAAATTCCAAATAATCCTTATTTACCTTTAACAGCCCCATCCACTATCTGAAACAAGTCATTTGCACTCTTTCCGCTCCTTTCTTTCGATTGGCTACCCCTCTCTAACAGAAGGGTTGAACACAGCAGATGGCGCTGTTTTACTCAAACCTCGAGTTGTGTATTTGACAGTACAAAGAGCTGTCTGTTTGAGCATTAGAGCCTTACCAATTTATTGGCAGGCCGATATTATTATCAATATTAGCTATAAATGCTGATCGTTAAATAACTAGATGCAGGTAAAAGAATTTTTTTTTTCTGTAAATTTTGTGTGTCTTAAAAGAAAAATATCGGCCAACATATCAGAATATTGGAACTTTAAATCACCAAATACTTGTATCAGCCTTAAAAATCCTATATTGGTATTTCTTGCATATGCACAGACTTGATTTTTTTGAGAACAGAAAATAAGGAAAAGCAAAATAGGCGTGCATTAAAGCACATATCGGCCTGTATTTTGTGTATTTGTGGCTTTTAACATAATCTTGGATTAAATGTTCCTGTTTTTTTGGATCTTGTCACCTCAGTCTAGGGTTGGTACTGCCTACATATAGTGAGAACCACATCAAGGCCAATCTAAGTGACCAGATCCTCCAGGTGCAGTGTAAGTACTCTTGGGTATACCCAACATCCTTCACTCTCTGTCTCTACTACTCTGTCTCTCTTGCCTCTCTGCTCTCCGCCCAATATGACCTTTACGCTCTGGTTCAGTCCTCTGTCCCGGGTCTTCAACATCATCATAGAGAGTGTCCGAGCGGAGGCACCTGCCCAGTCCCCCCCCCCTTCTCCTTCACTCCTTGTCTTCGCTCTATCTATGCTCTCTGATAGGCAGGATCATTCTTGAGTCCCCCCGACTCCTCTTCTGCCCCCGTTCCCTCCTGTCTTCATGCTGTGCTGTAAAAACGGTGATGTTTTTTCTTCACACTGGCTGAAGAAAAAAAACAACTGAACTAACAGAAAGGTGAAAGCTGTGGTCTTACTGTGTTACTCAGGTGAAAATAATGGTGACCTTTGTGCTATTATTTTTTTTGCCAAATGCTCTCGCCTCTTCTTCCACCAAGTAATGATTCTGAAGCATCTGTGTTCAAAGTATTTGATGTTATGGATAACTGTGAAAACATGCATGCTTTTCACTCCTTATGATGATTTTTTAAAAATAATTTTGGGAACTTTTCCTTGTGTTATGTGTGTTATTTTTGATTTGATTTAATTCTTTTGTTAAACTGTGTGAGATGTTTCTCGGCTTTGGAATCATTCGACTGATAAACTCCCACATGGCCTGGGATACTGGCTTGTCAACTGTGGGAGTTTGGGTTTTTTGTGGGTCTGAATGGGGACACGTGTTGTCTCTCTCATTCTTTCTTTGTCCAGACCCCATTACTTCCCTCTTTTCCTGGTGCATTTGATTTTTTCCCCATGGTTATCTCTCATAATTACTGGTTTGTCTTTGCTGTTTTTTTCTTTTCCTAGATTGTCATGTTTTGTTTTGTTTTTCCTTTCTTCCGTTGGTTTCCGTTTCCTCGTTTGCTCTTGCAAATAAGATGTTTGCTCTTCATTTCTTTTTTCTCTCTTGTCTTGTTTGACTTTAATTGGTTTCTTTTTTTTTCAAGAAAACAATATTTTTATTCAAACAGTAATTGAATAAAATATTGTCTGTGATCCTCCCTTCCCACCCGATCCCCTGTTTCTTTTCTTGCTCACTCCTTCTCTGATGGATCCACACAGTGTCATACACCAAGGGCAAGTATACTCCATATTGGTCCACGTTCCCTACCTCTACTTCCTACTCCCTACCGCTTCCTCCCCTTTCCTACACCTCTCATCCTAAACCTCCTCCCGCTGACCCCCTCCCTCCCTTCCCTCACCCATCCTAGCCTGCTTGCCTCTGTTCCTGCCCGTCTTGCCTTCAGGATTTCCTCCCCTTTCCCTCTTTTTTTCTCCTCCACTTTCTCCTCTAATCCCTCCTTCCTCCTCTTCCTTCTCACTCTCTTGCTGCAGCTCAGATCCCACATCTCTCACAGTGGCTCCTCCAGTCCCCAACCTTGACCACCTTCTCTCATATCTCTGCTCCAGAATCAGAAATAAATAAATAATTAAACAAACAGCTGTACCCGAGGAAGACAGATATTCATGTTTTCTGTTAAAACTTGTCTTTTGCTCCCTGCACCTCAGTCCTTTTCCTTTTGTAGATAGCTCCAAACACGTTGTCTACCTTCTTTCCTCTGCCTCTCTCTTCCACTTCATTTGCTTTGACTACATTTCTCTCTTTCCCTCATTTTTCTCTTCCTCACCTTCTCCATTTCTCTTTGGCTCTCTTCTTCTTCTCTTTCCGTATTTTTCTTACAGTGTAGTTTATAAACGTCTTAACTAAGTCTAACACTAAGACTCAGGTATTGATAGATATTTAATTAATTAAATAAATATGTATACATTTTGTGGAATATCTATTGTTATTTGGGCACATCGAGGCCTACTAAAAGATCTGTAATTATTCAATGTAAGTCTGTGCAAGTTACTAGCTATAATAATATATCAGCTATCGATAGTGATGGCATTTTTTTACAGTATAATAGAGATATGTTGAAGTCGTTGATTTTTTTTAAAGGCATCTATATATAAATACACTGTTTGTTAGCTGCAGCAGTATCTCATGGCTGGGAGCATTGCAGCTTGCAGACTGCAGACCTACAGTCTGAGCTGTGTCCTGCCCTCTCAGGTCCTCCCATATTGTCAGGTGTCAGGGTGCCAGTCGGCATGGCACCTCACTTCTATGTCGTCCCTCTGTACCCCCTATCTCCATCAGCTTGTCTCCCTCCCTCCTCACCCCTCAGACTGCCAGGTGCACGGCCCAACGCTTCCTCAGTAAACCTGACCCCGGATGTGCATGGCATTGTGGGCGGAAAACTACCTGGGCACTCTATTTTAGCTCTTCAAATGAATATTTAATTCCTCTTCTGGACACAGTTGCAGGTCACGACTTAATGAGAAAATGACATGTCGGATTCATCGCAGACTCACCTGCTGGTTGATATTTGTGTTCTGTTTTGTCTGTGATAGATTCACTGAAGTTGCCCTTTTGACATGCCCTTCACAATGCAATGCATTTCCTCTGATTATGTGTCTCTCCGAGTCCTCTCTCCTGCCAGTCTGAGGGGTGACCACTTCCATCAGGACCTTCACCCACCTCCCCCTGCAATAGTTGGCCATGTTGATGCCTGCCTGATCTAAAAGCACTCACCGTGGATAACCTGTCTGAGAACTCACTTCCTGACAAATCAAGTCAGTTCTCCGACATCCCAAATATGTTAAATTGAAACCCGACACAATCAGAAAATGTTTGCCGGCAAAATAACAAACCAGAAACCAAAAGTGTGAGTGCTTCTGAAAGTAAAACGGTCTTCCATTGAGTCAGGTTCCTTTTTAGGCACCATATTGGCTAACGCTAGTGTTCCCATGATACCTCAGTGTTGCTATGGTAAACTCCCTTCTGCGTCCCCGCACCTCTGAAGAACAGCTGCTGTTTATCCACAACTCCCCAGTGCTCTGCCCACTGCTCTTCCTGGATAATCTTCCCCTTTCTGTTGCAGATTTTGAGTCACTGCTGCCAAACACTTTTGAGTCTGAAGGACATGTATTCATTGCTCCCAGGTAGCCTTGTCTGTGATTGCTGCCTGTCGTTAATGGTCATCGGTTTTCGGTGCCGTCTTTGCATCCTGTTTTCTTTTCACCTCGTATTTCAAATTTTCTTGTATGGTTTGATTTTACATTTTGAGTGGTGTGTTTACTCATAGTTAAAAGTTCATTTGACAAAATTTATATTTATGAGGAATAAAATTCATTTGGTTTTGATTTTTTTTCATATTTTATTCATAAATTGTATTCCCCAAGTTACACTCATTACACGAGACCACTGAAGACACATCAACCCTTCTTGCCTGCTGCTACTGTGGTGCTGCATGTTTTACACAAATTAAGCATTATTAATGCATTTGCACAATGTATTGTAAGGATTACCGAAGCTATTGGGCAACAAATATCATCTGCATGTGCATACAGCCTATAATATGCTCGGTATTGCAGTACAAGTCCACCTTTTGTTTTGACTGACACCACTATAGCACATTAAAGCTTTGCCATGCGCATGCGGCACACAATAGCATCAAGTAATGTGTGAATGGGTTCGTGCATCTTCCATCTCCATTGTGTGTCCATCTGTGAGGAGCAAGTGAGGCAGAATAAGAGTAACGAGCTCTATTTTTGCCTTTTCTTTGAATTAAAACACTGCGTCTGCTCCTCAGGGAGTACTGCAATGATCTGGAACTGTCCAACAACAACACTGAGTTCCTGCTCAACTTCATTGCTCTAATGGAGAAGGTGACACCAGACTCCAAACAATGTGAGTTTCATTTTCTTTTCACCCGCACAGTAAAGTCACAGTTTGTTCTACATTAAATAATTCACCATGAGCTCGTCTAGTGATATTCTGTAAACATATCCCATAAAAAGGCAAAATAAACAGCAGTGATGCAACTAATAGGTATTTTCTTTGTAGCCAGAATCTGATGTAACCAATTGCCTGTTGCCTAGATACAGTTAAAAAGCATCAGCAAGCCTCACTTCTGCACCTGATGACATGTTTCTTTCTTGTGACGAGCACAGTTTATTTCGAGATAATCCCACATGCATTATCCTGCTGTCACAAATCCTCCAATAATGAAAATGTGTATTAATTCACAGCTGTAAATAGTACGTAACAAATGCAATATTGAGCTTTCGGTGAGAAATATTTAGTAATAACCACAGCAGCTCGGTAGTTTAAGAACATTGTTAGCTTGTTTTGTTTTGTTTGCCAAGGAGGTTATGATTTTGGCAGTGTTTGTGGCTGTAAATACGATGGCCGGAAAAGTTTTGAATGAATTCTGATAGAAGTTTGTAGCGGTGCAGAGTGCGGTCATGTTAAAAATCCAGTATAATTCTGTTTACATCCACTAAAGTCTTCAAAGTCGACTTAATGATATTTTGACCGAAAGCCTATTTACGGGTGTGGTGTCACATTTGATCTTTGACCTGGTGTTCAAGGTCAAAAAGGACAAAGTGATAATAACAATATATAGAGCTATTTAAATATTTGTTTCTTCCTGTGGTTGTTTGTATTGACAGCATATAGGTAAATAGGGAATTATATATCACATTTCAGTTTGCATCCAAATAATCTTATGTTTGACCTCTGACCTCACTCTGACCTGCCTTTCTTTCAAATGTACCACAAAATGTGCTGTAAGTGTTGTCAGGAGAAAGAGAATGAGCTGCCTAGGTGTGCCTGTTATCCATTACCTACTCATACATAATGTTTGTGTAATCGAAGTAAGCGAATGTCATGCTACCCGTATCTGATTTTAACCCTTATCTGGTTTCCGCTCTCGGAGTGCTTCCTGTTTGTATAAATGAAACGTGATTGATAAAGTCATTATTGTTTGTAATTAAGTGTGTTTATTTAGAGCCTTTTGCTTGTGCTTTAGATACGAAGCCTTTTGAACTAATTTTGAACATCACTGGAGATTAACATTGTCACCTCGATTATCTTGTTTTCATTATGAACTGACCATTAGGACTGGACGCTGGAATGAATGAGCCATTTACTCTGTGTGTATATGTGAGGATGATGAGATGTTACTTATATAAACGACGAAGCTCAAATGGACCAAAACGTTGTAATTTAACAAATATATCAGCAGTAAGCGAGACAGTGTGCGGGAGTTAAATTGTATTTATAACCTTTCGCCCATCCAGGTGTGCACAGATTCTACATCAGATGTTTCTACAGCTTTGTCCCATTAAATGCAAAATTATATACATGACCTATCGTGCCTGTCTTAACTTATTATTGGTTCCATACCATGTGTGATGTGGGGCAAAATAACCATGCAGTCTCAACGCATGGTTTAGTTCTGAGTATCTGTAGCAATATAAAAAGGGAGTTCTACATGCTGACTTCAAGTTAAAGAATTATTTTAAAAAACAAACAAATAAATAATATCTGTCATTGTGTGTTTTTTATTTGGTATCCCTTTTTCCTTGTTTCTTGCAGATTGCGGATTAGGGCTGTCATAATATCAGTACCCTTTATGATGAGTATTGACACTCAGTATATATCAATAAAGATGGTTTGACGACCGTCAGTATAGTGTCCGACCACCATCACTAACGTCTGATGCAAACCTAGTCTTTTTTTCGATAAGCAGGTCTGAAATATGACAGAAACCGCTCAGTTCAGAAAAGAGCTTCAAGGGTTAGTCCTAGTAGGCTTTCAAGGAGGAAAGAGTTAAAATCGGGATTTGGTTCACACATTCCACATTGGGCATCTGATATAGACCATTATGTCGCCTCAGTGTAGCTGTCAAATATGCCCAAATTGTTGTTGTTGTTTCTTCTTTTCAAGAACCATAAAATACGCTTTTTCATCTGTTTTTTCATCGGGTTTTAAATGTAGAAGAACTGCTGAACTAATGATCCAGAATACCTGACATCTGCTATTAATGCAGTGTCACCTCAAACACCATCACTGTCAATCAGACAGTTACCAGTCCATGGTGTTAACACAATCTCTATATTTCATTTTTTGAATATAATGACTATCATCAGCTACTATATGGCAGCACCCCTAATGTGGATTAAACTCTCTAATCTCTCTTATCATGCTAGGTGACAATTTGCTCCTTCACAACCTCATTCTGGACACGGGCATCATCAGACAGTTGGTCGAGAAAGTGTGGAAGAATAAAGATTTGAACACGTGAGTGTGACCAGCCAGTAGTGAGGGAAGTGCATTTTAAGATTTTTGATACTGATTTGAAGCCCCTTTCTGTCTTTGCTTTCACCTGACATTTAGATACGGCTTCCTGGCTGTGTTTGCTGCAACAGATGGAGGTGTAACAAGAGTGTTTCCAAACAAGTAAGTGCTCTCTTCATCGAGGCCCGTGTGTCTGGACTCCAGCTGCTTTGTAGTTCTGATACATTTTTCTCTTTGTTCTCTTTTGAAGTGGTATGTTGTTAAGTTTCAAAAAACATGTGGGATAGGTAAAGCAGGCAGCTTATACATGAGACAATTACAGCTCTGGTATCTCTCGTTTTAAACCTTAGGGCTGCAGAAACCTGGGAGGAAGACCCTGAGCCGTTTAATGCCACCTATTACCGCCGCAGCCTCGACAACAAGGGTTACATCTTCCGAGCACCTTATCGAACAGGTGAATGATGCTCTTAGTCTTGAGTTATATAACTCGCCTCGTAATAGAAAAGGCTGTTTGTTTCTAACCTCTCTCTTGGCTCGTTTTCCCTTTTTTTTGTAGCCAGAGACGAGCTGCTGAACCCAGAAAATGACACCATAGGTATTCTGGTCAGCACAGCTTTGGAGATGACAATAGGAGGGAAGACCATCAAACCTGCAGGTGGGTACTCTTCTGAAAGAGGAAACATATTGTTGTGATATAATGATAGATGTTAAAGAAAAGCTTTCAGAGCGAGATAATTACACGTCTGAGTTTGTTATTTTGTCACTTTGTGTTGGCATGTCTCTGCCCTGCATATATTTATTCTTATTACACACCTGTCGTTTTCTTCTGTGCGTTATTAAACTTTCTTTGTCGCTTTCTCAGTTGTTGGAGTGAAGCTAGACCTCGAAGCCTGGACGGATAAGTTTAAGATTCTTGCCAGCAACCATACAGACAGCCGACAAGGCTCAAATACGGTAAAATATATATGTTTAATATAATCGTAATATATAAATCTTTTTTTTATTTGGCTAACACTTTTTTTTCCTTGTCTGAGACAGTGTGGACCAAACAGGGGCTGTGAAATGGACTGTGAAGCCAACAGTGATGTAAGTATTGATGCAAATTTTAACTGGACCTTCTGAATCTGAGCACTCCCCAGCTTATCTCTGTACTTCCAGTTAGCAGTGCATTTCTGTGTCTGTCCGCAGGATCTGCTGTGTTATTTAGTAGATGACGGCGGATTCCTAATCATGTCCAATCAGAAGGACGACTGGAACAAGGTTTTATTAAAAAAGAATTCATTCTTCCGCTGATCGTAGCCTCGCGCTTAGCTTTACACTGAGCTTGGCCTCGTGTTTTTACCCCCACAGGTGGGCATGTTCTTCAGTGATGTTGACCCCTATTTGATGTACGCGCTCTACAACAATTCTTTCTACAACAGCAAACAATCATTTGATTACCAGTCTGTTTGTGAACGGATGCCCAACAGCGAAGCTGGAGCTGCACCCAGAGGAGTGTTCGTGGTAAGATAACACTTGAAAGAGAGATATCGTGAATGAAATGAAGGAGGCAGAGTAGAAGAAAATGAGTTTAATCAATGCATGGACGTATGGGGAAACTATAGCTGCATTCACACTGCAAGTCTGTGTGCAAAAATCAGATCAGCTACTGACTTTTTAAGAATTATTTTTTGTTTAATTGGACTAATATTAGATTCCAGGGTGAACTAGTGAGAGATATCACTTTTATATTAAAGTGGAGGCAGATAAGAAAAAAGGTTCCATTTACTTTATAGACTTTCTCCATACAGGTGTCAGTGGATATGGCATCAATGACAGGAATAGTTTGATTCCAAAAGCAGCCCGAATGTAGCCTAATGGGTGTTTGATTGAACTTAAATATTGATTTTATTTTTTATTTCCCTCTATATCTGTAGCCCACTATTGCAGATTTTGCCAACCTGGCTTGGTGGACATCAGCTGCTGCATGGTAAGATTATTAATGTATAGTAACATACAGCAAGTGTTATACGTATTATAAACTGATAATATTTGTTGTTATTAGCCAGCATTATTTCATAGATTAAGGTCCATAATTTGTTAATACAAAAAAAAAGAAAAAAGTTGGCCCAGGTGAACCCTGCTCACATAATATTTGGATTTAATTCAAAGTGTTGAATTTATATTTTACATCTCTTCACTGTTATTTTAAATACCCAAAGACCATGATTTGGACAGATGAAACAAACATTAACTTGGAAACAAAGCATGCCACATCATCTGTCAAACATGGTGGAGGGAGTATTATAGCATGAACATGTTTGGCTGCCACTGGAACTGGGCCAGTAGTGTTTCATGATGTTGTGACTGCTAAAGCAGCAGGATGAGCTGTGACGTGTACAGGGCTACACTCTCAATCTCAGATTCAGCTAAATGCTGCACAACTTATCAGACAGCGCTTTGGGGTGAAAATGGATAATGACCCGAAGGATAGTGCAGAAACACGAATTTCTCAAGGAAAGAAATGGTATATTCTTCAATGATCTCAGCCTAACAGAGCGTATTTTTCACACACTTAAAAAAGGCTGAATGGCTAAATTTAAAACAGTCCTTATATTTAAAATAATGTTAGTTTATGCCTCTCAAAATGGGAGACTATGTAAAACAATGTGTATAATACCTGAACAGTTACTGCACATATTTTTGTTAAATTACTTGAATTAAAGCTGAAAGTCTGCATTTCAATCACATTTTATACTGTACTGTATTGCACTGCCATCATTTTCATAGTTATTTCTGTGGTCAGGTAATTGTGACTCGTTTTGTAAAATTTTATGGCCTGCCATACTCATTACCTGGACTGCTGCATGTGCAGTAGTCCTGCTAACAAAAAAGCTCGACTCATGATTTTAATCATTGCACAATGTTATATTAAATGCAAAATACATTGCAGCAGCCGTTTTTTTGTCCACAAGTTGAATTAAAAACAAATCCTGTCTCCTCAGGTCCTTATTCCAACAGTTCATATATGGACTGGCATACCACAGTTGGTTTGTCACAGGTGGGTGAAAAAACAGGATGTAACATTTTGTATTGACGCATGTTTTATACGATACCATTTTTATACGATATTGGAAAAAAGGTTTAAAAGTGCTAAAAGTAGATTTTGATCAAATCTATTTGGAGCTTTAAGTCAACAGCAAATAAACCTTAAATCCAAATATAGTGAAAAAATTACACATGACATACATCTTTGGGCATTAAGCTGAAAATCAGATCTGAGAAATGAGTTAAAGAGATACCGGTAATCATTTCCTGTGCTGTTTTTTTTTTTTTTTTTTTTTTTGATGCAGATGAGGTGGATGCCGAAGGAATCGACTCTAAAGAGAGAAGCTGTGTAATGATCCAGACCCAGTACTTCTTTAGTAATCTCAGCAGTTCCTACTACATACTGCAGGACTGTGGCAACTGCTCCAGGTCTGTATGCGTGACATAGTACTCTTAACACTCACACATAATCAGACATGCATATGCTTAGACAAGTAGCGTAAGGAATCGCGGTGTGACAGCGACACAGTTAGTGAGACAGATTCATCTTTCTGTTGGAGTTAATAAACTCTGCTGATGATTAACCCATATCAGCTCTAATGAAATCGTCGTATCATTGGCTAAATGAGCCTTATAAGACTGTCTCATGAATCTCGCTGATCCATTAGCAAATGAGTCTGTGATGTAAGCGAGCAGAGGGGGGTTGTTGACAGAGCTGTCTTTCTCTGCAGGCTGATTCATGCCAAGAGGATAAACAACACCAACTTGCTGTTTGTGGTAGCAGAAAAGATGCCATGCAACACCTGCGAAATAGAGAAGCTATCCCAGGAGGAGAAGGAGTGTATCCTTTTTTTCTTCTTCACATTATACACCAGCTGGCACAGGAGAAGAAACACTCTGTCATCTCTAGATTTTCTCTCCTCATCACCATACCTGTGGAAACACGAACGTTTCGCATTCATTTTAAGGTTATTTTTAAGATTGATGGCATGAATTATAGCCAGTCATTTACATGTGTAGGGCTGCATGAGGAATTGGTGCTCAGGCGGATAATGAAAAATTGCACAGAAGAAAGAAAAAGAAATTCAAAGGAGTTTAATTTTCCTTAATGGAGTCAATTTTCAGTCAAGGAGGAGGATCCGTGTAAAGAAACGCCTGAGGCACGCTATCGAAAAGGACCCTCCACCTGCTTCGACAGTAACATCGCTGTAAGATTTTCAGATAACACAACACATGAATATCCACCTTATTCTGAAGAAAAACAAAAACATTATTTAGCATTGAATTCTGGTGCTTGTTAGTTAAATATACTATGTTTAAAATTTGTCACCAGAGCATAGCTAATTTTTTTAAGATCAATATCAGTATTTTAAGTATGTTCAGTTGATATTGGGGTTTTGAGCTTTCTCTGTGTTAAGAGACTGATTTTCTAATGCAGTTGGTAACAGTTGGTTCATTATGTAACACAAAAAAATATCCTATTTTTTATTTTTTATTATATTATTTTATTTTTCCTATTCTGAGATCAAGTGTTGACTTGGTAATTATATGCCGTTAGGTCCATTATTTGCTGGATAAAGACCCAGTTTTTGTAGATTTGCCTCTGTACACCACAGCAGTGGATTTCAAAAATCAAACAGTCAAGATACGATTGAAGTGCAGCCTTCTAGCTTTAATTCAAGGGATTTTGTAAAATTTGTTGCATTAAGTGTACTGAGGCAAAACTAACAAAAATTGTGTGTACACTTTTAAAGATTTACATCTCACATTAACAGACAAACATTACAGTGACGTTGCAGGTTTTTCATGAGATCACTGAAAATTACACAAAAGTGCCATCCAAGTCGAAGACTTTATTAGTTAGTTATCTGATTATTTTTTTCAGTCCCAGAACTGTCATGACTTCAAGATTTCAGTGAGATCCGAGCCGATTTCAGTACTTTTTTTTAAAGGTGGGGCTAAAAATTTTAAAGTTGACTGGCAAAGAAAAAAAAAAATTGGAAAGGTCCGTTATTTAGTTTGTGGAGAAACTGGAAGAAGATATGCACTCTGTTTTCATTTTTTACACTCTGTTCATTAAATGGAAGCATACACTATATATTTGGCAGATTTAGCTTGATACATGTTATATATTTGATATACATATTTATACAGCTATATTAAAATATGTAGTGATGTTGGGCTTTTTAGTGTTTAGTATATTTGTCACGCTTGCATGTTTCAGATCATCAGACAAATTTTAATATTAGACAAATTTAACCCAAGTAATTACAAAATGCAGTTTTGAAATGATTATTTCATTCCACACGTATTGGCACACACACACACACACACACACACAAGGGCCATTATCTAACAATCGAGAAAATTTGAAACATTGGAACAGTAGTAACCCTTCCCAGGAGTGGCCACCCTACCAAAATTACTCCAAGGGTACTTTGATGACTCATCCAGGAGTTCACAAAAGAACCCAGAACAACATGTAAAGAACTGCAGGCCTCAATTATCAGAGTTCAGTCAGAGTTCATGATTCAACAATAGGAAAGAGACTGGGCCAAAACAACACAAAGGCTCATCTCACATTTGCCAATAAACATTTTGATGATCCCCCGAGACTTTTGGGAAAATATTGTGTGGACTGACAAGACAAAGCCTGAACTTTTTAGAATACTGTTATATTTGTCATAAAACTAACACAGCATTTTATGAAATAACATCAAACCAACAGTCAAACATGGTGGTGGTAGTGTGTTGATCTGGGGCCATTTTGATGCTTCAGGTCGACTTGTCATAATCGGTGGAACCACGTTGAAGGAGAATGTCTGGCCATCTGTTCATGCCCCAAAGTTAAAACACACGTGGTTTATGCAGCAGGATAATGATTAGAAATACAGCAACAAGTCCACCTCTGAATGGCTCAGTAAAATAAAACGAAGGTTTTGGAGTGGTGCAGTCAAAGTGTGGACTTAACTCAGATTGAGATACTTTGGCATGGCAGTGAGCAGGCCATTCATGCTCAAAACCCTCCAAAGTGATTGAATTACAACAATTCTGCAAAGAAGAGCAGGACAAAATTCTTCCACAGCGATATGAAAGGCTCATTGTTAGTTACCGCAAACGCTCGATTGCAGTTCTTGCTGCCAAAGGTGGCACAACCAGTTATTAGGTTTAGGGAGGAAATTACTTTTTCACATCAGCCTTTATCCCTTAATAAATGAAATCTTCATTTAATAAAATTGTTTTTGTCTAATACTAAAATTTGTTTGATGAACTGTGGCAAATACAAAAACACTTCAACAACACTAAAAACTCAGGAAGGGGGCGATTACATTTGCACAGCACTGTATATTCAACTAAATGAAAATTACTTTGTTCAGACTCTGTTGGCAATATAGAGATCGATGCAGATAGAAGGCAAGATAAAAGTGTTACCAGAGAGCGATTACTGAATGTAAGTGTTTATTTGATGGTACAATACCAAGGAAGAACTTTCATATAAACTCGGTGTATAACTCCAGCTTCATTTCTGTGGTTTTGCAGGAGAACACGTCGGACTGTGGGCGAGGTCACTCCTTCCGCCCATCCCTCTACACTTTACTGCTCATTCAGCTGCTTCTGCTTTATCCAGCTGTCAGTCCTCACGTTCTCTCCCTACTACATTAATTTCATTTTCCTGCACTTATCCTCCTTTTCACCCTCCTTAGCTTCTGTCCCATCCTAAGCCCCCCGCATCCACCTCCTAGCCCCTTCGCCCTCCCCCTTGGTATAGTCATAGGTAATTATGGGACTTCCCATCACGGCGAGTTGGAAGCCCTTAGCGCTGCGCTACCCAGCTTGCTTTGGTCTGTGTTGCTTTGTGAAAACAGAGAGACATTTGCGTCCTCACCTTCATCTGCAAGATGAGCTAGGGTGGTGCTGGACCACTTGGATCATCAGAGGCAATGTCAGAAAAGAGATATCAAGCCACCCAACCACCCCGTCAAGCCTACAACCATCCCACCACCTTCTCCATTCAGACAAGGGAGGGTGAAAAGGACAGGCCGATCTCCTCGTCACAGACCTCCCACCACAGACTGGAGAAATGAGGTTGCGTGTCCACCTTCACCTCTGTCTGCCAGAGGGACAGCAGGACTCCTCCTCCTTCTCCTTTCCTCCATCTCAGAGTCTCATCGCTCTGTCATTTGCCTCTTGTAAGAGGCTGTGGACCATTCAGCCAGTAATAGCCACCATAGAAGAAAAATAGCAGAAAAATAAAAGAACTGTTAAGTATACAAAATGTCACGTATAAACTGCTGAAGTGATGAGTATTCTAAACATACAGTATATTTAGGTTTTAACATGAAAAGGAAGTTAAGTGTTAAAAAGACATGAATTAGTTTATGCGCTATATCTACTTGCCAAAATGAGATATACTTTCGTGTGGTCTTATTTTTATAGCCAAAACACGAAGAGGAAATGGATTTAGATTTAGGATAAAGCTCGAGAGGAAGAGGAGACACTCGGCAGCTGAATGCTGACTCATAATTACAGATTAATGCTTTTAAAAGACATCCACTGGGGATTAATGTAATTACACGATGGTAATCTCATTTTCTTGAAGTATTTTTCCTCATACTTACTATTTGAGGTTAGTGCTATCTGGCTTTTATTGTAAAATATGAATCAGTGTTCGGTTGCTGCAGGAACTTGTTGTGTAGTATTCTCCTTTACGATTAATCGACCACGCTGACCTCGGGTTTGGACTGATGTTTAAAGGGAAAAAAAAATCTCTGCACCCTCTGATGAAAAAGCTCACCTCTGCCACTCCTCATGAGGCTTCTCCAACAACCTCGACTAACGCTCCTAACCGCGATTTGTATTCGTGCTTTACTTTTGTCACACAGCAAACACACTCAAATCTCCCCACCATAGTAGTTCCAGTTTTTTTGTCCCTTCCTTTCTTCCTTGTCTGTGCTTGGGTTGGGGGGGTGCTAATCATTTTTCTTTTGGTGTGTGCTTGTATTACCTTTGACTGATGCTGTTCAAACTTCAAAACCATTCGCTGCTGGGGGATAGGGGCTTATCAACATTTCCAACAAAAGTGCAGAAGAGGCCACTAAATATGGTGATCATGTGCAGTAAGTAGTGTGGTTGTAATCCATCGCAGTTCGTCATTTGATCATGTGTGAAAAGTCATTTTAGACTCCCATGTTTAGGAGCCGCTCTGTTTCATAGTGCCTTGATGCACTTTGTTTTGGAACGCATCGGCTGTATAAGAGTAGAGCTACTGTATAGTACCTTTATAAAGCAGCCGTCTTTGAGGCTTTGGACACTACAGGAGCCTAAGACTGAATCTGTTGGCTAAAGAAATAGCTTTACACAGAGCCATCGAACTGACTGGCTCAGCTTAATGTATTTTCCCCTCTTGGCTGTTGTTGCTGTACTCCTCCAATGCCACCTGACTGTCATCATATGGAGTTACTATACCGTTCCTTTACAAAGCCATGTATAGAGCTACACTATCAGTATACAGCGACTTAACTGGCCATAGAGCTTTTTTTGTGTTGTTTTCTTTTCCTTTCTTTTAGGGCCACCTGACTGCTATAGTTCTGCCTGAATCGTATGTGTTTGTGTGTGGATGTATGCGCGTTAGTTTAAAAACCCTCAAAGGGAATGTCTTTTTAAATGAGTCGTGGAGTGCTCGGGGGATGGCAGTTGTGCTCGTGTAACTGTTTTTCCTCGGCGTGTTGCGACAGACAAAAAAAAAAATCCAGTGTTGCTGTGGAGAAAAAGGGGGGGATTTTATGAAAACAAAAGGAGATCCATGTTGACTGCTTAAATATTAATATACGGGGGCAGAGGAGGCAGAAAGAATGTGTAGTTCATCAGTGTTTTCTGTTTCAAAACCTCGCTAAATGCCTTAGTGTTACACGTATGGAGCTCCGATACCCCCACATAACCCTCTTTCTCACACACAAATCGATCCTGAAATATTTCACTCCCCTGGGCTTTTTTTTTCTTGGTGTTATGCAGTAAATATAGTGAGCTCTAATTTTATATTTTTACGTCTCGGAATGATTAGTTATCGATCGATGCCTGTTTGATTAAATGCTTGAAAGTGGGTGGAAGTTTTTAAAATTAAAAAAAAAAAGACAAAGAAAAAAAAGCCTCTGACCTTCGATGTTCACACCCCACCCAAGACTTGCCGTAGTATTGCTCAGGTGGGATGATTCACTCGACAGTTTGAAGCTTAACTAGACACTCTGTACAGTCGTAGGTACTATTTGATGTGACAAATGTTGCTGGCACAGTAACTGCAGCTCAGCTCTGGACAAATCAGAGGAAAAACAAAATTCATCCTGTTAAAGACAATGAAAATCAGAACGAGCATTTCCAATGTGGCCCGTTACTATCTGATGCTGGATGCAGTTTCACTTTTCTGCCATCTGTTTGTCTCTGTCCTGTGCCACTATTCTGTCTGTATTTCTCTATTTCCACTGTCTGTAAATGAACGCTACATGTGCCTGTGGAAATGTACCCCCTGCAACTTACTCTCTTTTTCCTGACTGTGTGCGCACACAATCTCACTCCCAAACTAAATACACTCTGTGCACCTGCACTCAGACATTATGCACACACACACACACCTATAAGCAACCATGTAATGACACTGACTCATCCCCCGCTGGGAGATGTCAAACACCAGGAAGAAGTAAGCCAAGGACGTCACCTTCCAGGTGTTTTTATTTTATTTTATTTATTTTTTCGTGAGCGGACGGGATGTCAGAGGCAAGCTCAGGGAGTGGGTCTCCACAGAGCATCACGAGCCTGGTAAACAGAAGGTCGTGGGAGAGACATCTAGTGACGTCTGTGTGTGCATCCTGATGGAAAATAGCTTCCGAAGGGACACACACGTCTGATTTCTGTGGTTTGACAAATTTAATTTTGCCAAAAAAAGGGAACATAAATAGATAATTGGACCAGCTTGGGGGACGAGAGGGAGGGGTCAGCTTTAAAACATCACCCTAAAGTAGATTAATGCGGGTTTTCACGAAGCGTCTCCCTTCCCCTCCACCGACCCTCGCTGCGACCCTTTGTGTTGGTGCGTCTATGTGGGAAAGACACGTGTGTATGTGATTCTGTAGTCTGTAGTCTGGTGCTATGTGACCATGTTTGACACGTGTGTGAAAAAAATAACAGCAACAATTTAGAGAGAAAAAAAAAGAGTAAATTCAGTCAAACTTTCAGTGAAGTTTAAAAAAATATAGGAATACAGCACTGTTGATAAGTTTGAGATCTGATGTCAAAATGTTTTCTTTTTTTTTCGTTTTTCTTTTCTTCCTCGTACGTGTGTGAGTGTGAATGTTTGTATGTGTGGAAGATTTAGCTCCTTCTTTTCTGGGCACTAGTCCATGTCGTCGCTCCATTCTTTTGTACAGATGAAGCTTAAAAAAAAGAAGAAGAAAACAAAAAAGAAGAGGGCAAAATTTGTAAAATATTGTGTCTGTGACTCCTTGTAAAATATTTTCAAATTGTTTATTACAGAGAATCAGTTATTAAATAATGTTCATATTTTTCACTTCATTTTATTGTGTGGTGTTTTGTTTTTTTGGGGGGGGTGGAAAAATTCCCCAGTAAAAATTCCAATCTGGCTGGAAAATGTGAAAGAGTGCGTAGATTTGTAACTGTTTTTGTGTAGGTTTTACAGATTTTCCTATTGATAAAGACACCACCACATTGCTATTCATACTATTCTAAAGTCATTAAGTAATAGATAAACAATTAAATGACAGAAAAGTTCCTGCTTTTCCACAATCTACCCATCTATCTATAGAGACATCAGCTGGGTAATGAACTAAACTGTAATTTTACATGTTTCTCATGTACTTTCACTGGGCTGACCCACTCGAAGTCAAAGCTGTCTGTGACCCGTGATGTAAAATCAGTTTGACGTTACCTGCTTTAACTCCTCGGTTAAATAGAAAACACACGGTCTGTCGAGAACCAAGCAAATATATAATAATTATAATGATGTTTCATTAAAAATATTCACTTCTACATGGGATGAGACGATCAATACAACCCTGGTGTGTGTGAGTTCAATTTGTAGGCAGCTAGCATTTAGCTAATGTAACATGGTGCAGAGACATGAAAGTGACCTGCAGCCTGCTCTCTTTGAACTTTATTATTCTGTTTGTGCCATTTAGACACATCACGAACATTTCCATGTTCATAACATGCTCCCTTCTGATTGCTTCATAATTACAGAGTTTCAGTGTGTGAGGCATAAAGTACTGTACGTAAACACTAAAGTGTCATTCTTTTATTAAAACTTGGGTTCAGTTACACAGAAAAATGGTCTTTGGCGGATTTAAGGCATTGTTTGTGCTGCTTTCAGGCAGTTCTGTAATGAACTGCAAAGTCAGATAAACTGCATTAGGACAGAAACGCTGTGACATAAAAGCGGCACATGTTTAACACATTTCTATCTTGCTTCGCAGCCTTGACCAGGTGCCCGTTGGTAGACTCTTGCAGTTTTGTGTGCACTCAACAAACACTAAAACAACCATGGTCATTTTATATGATGTTAGTGAACTGTAGCTCCAGTCACCTAAATTAAACCAAAATTACTCAAACTAAATATTTTACAACAACGAAACAGGAAACAAAGTTTCCAGAGTGGAAATAATGGACGCTGTTCAGTGATGTGGGAGAACCACGTGTCGTTATCCTACACGCCTGGGTTCAGTAGTTGGCTGCAGACTTGAGCTTTGTGTTTAGTGTACAGATTCAAGACTGACATCAGGTTTTCTCATTTAAGAAACAATATTTCTCAAAAAGCTTCAGGCTTCAACCTTTTAAGGAAAAGTTCATCTGCTGTCACCATTAGAAAAGGCCCGATTTGCAGACGTTACCAAAACATACAAATCAGGTTAAGCATTGGGAATATGTGAGTTCAATTCTTCACGAGTGATTAATGTGTTTGCTTATGCGTGACCGCATTCTTGGCGATCGCGCCGCTAATGCACAGCAAAGAGCTTCACAGCGTGTTAAGGAAATCTGTAAGAGCTTTGTGCCAAGTGTCTGGGTCGTCCAGGTAACAGGGGTGGCCTGCTCCCTTCATCACCACCACTTTGTGATTGGCCAGATTGCTCAGGTTACGGAGCGACACCTCCCCGAGCTGATGGTCCTGGTCACCGTAAACGATCAGCGATGGGACCTGGACACAAAAAACACAACCGTAATGACAAAAAGATCCCTTTGCAGAGTGATTTCCACTGTCCTTTTTCTCGCATTTTAAAATCTGTCTCTCTTTTATTTGTTTTTAAATTCAAACCCATAGCTAAAGGGATTTTGCAGATGTCCTAAATTTCACCTCAAGCTGAAAAAAAGGAAAGAAGGAAATCAAAACAAGTCCTGTGAAAAGCTAAGACTAAAAGGTTTTAGGTGTAACAGATTTATGTGTCTAGTAGTCAATAAGAATTATTAAAGTAAATAAAAGTGAGAAAAACTACAGTCTTAGTTTTTCCAGCCTGAGAAGAGAAGTTCAGATCTGTCATCTTATTAAAAAAAATACAGCAATATGAACAAACTCTATTACAAGTGAAAGGCTATAAAAAGCATTTATTTTTGTACCAGTTTAAAAAAAAAAAAAAAAAAAACTGGTGCAAAACATCGATCAGATTACTTCATCAGAAAACCTGAAGAACTTGTGAATACAACTTAATCGTTTCCCACTCTCCCACATCTTCACTGCATTAAAGTTCCTAACCCTCATTGCAGAAATACACATGAATGCAGTTACTCCGGTTTAGTTATTTTAGTTGTAACACACTTTGACATTTAATGATAGCATAAATGTTTGTTTTATGCTTTTTTATCATCAGTAAGTTGCATTTATTACTCTATTGTCCATCTTTTGAGTTACTCTGCTGCTCCGATGTCTCTTTTTTTGCTAAGAGATTGCTGAAAGTGGAGCTACAAATACAGAGGCCTGTAATAAACTGCCACAAAACGGACAGAGAGGGCAGGTTCTTTGTATCGAGCGCAGAGACCCTTTGGGTTTTTAATGATTTGCTCTGCTCCCTACTGAGGGTTGACCAGCTTCTTTGTCATTTCTTAAGCAGTTATGATTAGTGTTTTCTAATCTCCATCTTATTTCTAAAATAGCTAAATTTCATTTATCTGTTTTTTTTTCTTAAAATCTTTCAGATCTTTCTTGTAAAGTAAAACTCACTTAACATTCCCCGTTAGCTGTTTAACTGTTATTTATAAAACCAACAGAGTGCCTTTTAAAACACTTAATAAAAGATTAAATATGATATCCGAAAGTATTCTCTGCAAAACATCCTTTAAAACTAAAAACACTCATTACACAGAAAAACTGCTCCTGTGAGATCTTCTTGCTGCATTATAATTGCTGAGACTTTAATGTGTGAGCTGAGTCTTTAGAATATTGTTTAGATTAAAATAAAAAAAGAATGTACAACTTCTGCATTTAAACTGTTTATAAAGGTAAGCAGTGACGACCTAGTGACCTGACAAAACCTGATTTTCTGTGTGGGAATTGGAAATTTTGTTAAGGTAACTGCTTGTTCTAAATAAGTAAATTAGACAAATCACTTTTCAGGCTAATGTGCCTACAATTGATTTGCCATTAAGACATTTCTGAGCTGGATGAAAGCCAGTGGCATCTGTGCAGGTAAAGTCACTGTCTCTTTTAAAAAGAAGAGTTGGGAAATTGGATGATATTCACAGCTGCTCAAGTTATCCTTTAAAAAGGAAATGACAGTACATATACTATACCAAAAAAGAGAAAAAAAACTTTTGCAGGAGAGGAACCTACAAAGGAATATCAAGCAGAGGCATATCCTCACACACAGACTCTCTACCTTTACACTCTGGTACTGCTCCGCTGTGAATTTGTCCGTACAGATGGGAGCCACAGGGATGTAGGCTCGCACCAGAGCCTGGTGCTCGAGGAGGAAGGGCAGGGAATACATCCCGCTAAGGGATGGGCTGATCACCACCACCGGGGTTAGATTCAGCTGCTCACACACCTCTTTGAGGAAACCTGCAGGGGCGGGTGTTCCCACTGCCGCCGGGGCTTTGGCCGATTTAGACTGACCAAGTTCTGTGGAAAGAGGGGAGGCATAAGAAAAGAAGAGGAGGAAAGGAGTAAGGTTTGTTGATGGACATTGACTTATTAACCTAATTACTGGCCCCAAGGCAAACATTTTCTTTTGGGCCCATGCTGCCTCAATGATCTATATAAATTGTAGAGTGCCTGCCAGATCATCACTAGAGGCTGTCAAAGCATGAGACAAAAATACCAGATTCTAAAAACAAGCAGAACACGGGCTGTAACAATGACTCATGGAGGCAATTCAGTGCTTTAAAAACCTTCAAATTTGAACCCCCATGCACATTAGACTTTCCAAACAAAGCCAAAGTCCTGATGCCAACTGCAAATACATATCCATAAATATAATGCAAAAAGTTAAAGTTTCACCTATGAAAATAGGTAAAACGACAGGACACAGCTAGCTGTGTTGATTTCGCCTTAAAAAAAAAAGCTCTCATAAAAAGTTTATAATATAAACAACAATAAGAAAGTTAAGAAACAGAGTTTTTGAGACTTCTAAATCATCACTGTGATTTTTATTTTTGTTGAAAAACTTAAATTTAAAAAATAAAATTTTTAAGCAATAAATTGCAAACAAAAAATTAAAACAAGTTATAACTCATATATTCTAGCTGATATTTAATTAATATGTTTGTTTTTCATTTTCAGTAGGGTTAGCATAGGGCCACACAATTGGGTATTACTGTCAATAGTCCAAGCCCAATTTAATATTTGCGAGCATTCAAAACAGCGAAGAGCCAAAAGTTTGATCCTGAGACTTTTAGGAGCTCTTTATGTGCCGGTGGCAGCCTGTTGCCTTGCTGCGCTTCATTGGTCATGCTGACTTTTCAGTTAAAAGCTGAGTGACGGAAGGAGATGGTGTTTGTTCCCCGACAAACGCACCTGGCAGGTCGATGGCGACCGCACGGCAACCTGCTTTGGCCAGCGTCTCCAGAGTGCCGATGCTGAGCCAGTTTTCTGAAGAGAAACGTATGCCGTGAAGAAGCAGAACCGACACTTTTGCTTCTCCTGTCACAGGTTCGCTTTGTCTGTAGAACAGTGGCGCGTTGCAGCTCTCCACCTGCACTGTACCCTCCGTCATTTTAACAGCTGCCATCCTGAACAACAACAGAAGAAAGAGAAGGCAGTTATTTCACATGGTTTTCCACACTGTTATACCTCCCATTTTTCCTCCTCTTTAACAATATTAGTTCCTTCAGGTGGAAAACTCAATCAGCTTCTATGCCGCCAGTTTCTGTGAAGCTCTTCTCTTGTCTCTTGACAAAATTAAAGATCACTCCAAGAGAGGACCATATTTCTTTGGAGAGAGAGAAAGTCTTGTAGAGATGCCTAAAAAATAAAATTCCCAACCATAATGGGTGTACACCATAAAAATGCAATGATGTAACTTCATTTGCTTAGTTTTCCTTACAAAGTGCAAGCACAGAAAGATAAACTTCATGTAACTTTATGTAATATTTTTCAGCACAATGATGATCCCAAACACACTGTCAGTCTGGTAAAAGCATATCTGATAACACTATCAGTCATGAATTGGTCTCCGCAGTGTGAGATCATCACGATCAAGAGAGAACAGAACAAAAGCCGGCCGACATCCAAAGAAAAGCTTTGAATGTCATTCAAGAAGCCTGGAGAACTATTAACAGACTATTTAAAGAAATAACAAAAAAGCTTGGCTAACAGAGTTCAGGCTGTGCTGATTAATAAAGGTGGTCATACTAAATATTAGTATGGCCAATTAGAATAGTAAAAACTCTGTTTTTGGCTTATATTCTGTATTTCTTTGTATCTTTTCACACGTTTCAGCAAATCGCTGCACCTTTTCCCACATTTTTCAACCAAAATATAGAAGACCAAGACTTCTGCACAGCAGTGCAATATTTTTCCCCCTCTCTGTTGATAAATATGGTGATCATTTAACTGAAAATACAATAAAACTAATTTGAAATACTATAAAATCAATGGGTTTTTTTTTTAAAACAGACATTTTTAACAGTCACATGTATGTATATTTTATATATTATGTTTTAATGAAAGACATAACTGCCTGTAACTGCATCACATGCCTACAAATGTGGTTATGTTGCCTCTTCATGTTCATGTTATATATGTTTTGTTACATTTCCGTTTGAGTGTAGCAACAACCCCCAATTACTCATCGCTCCACCCCTTTTTAATCCACTGACCGTGAATCAGAAAGTCCCATGGCAGGTTTACTGCTCCACGCTTACTTAGTACTTATTAGTCCACCGTTTTGTTGCTGTGAGTTTGTCCACGATCCCCGCGCTTTCAAAGATCAGCGTGGACTTAATCGGATGTTCCACGGACGTATAATCAGCAGACAGAAGTGTGTGCGCAGCTGACAGGTTAAACAAGTCGGATCAAAGTCCAGATTAGATCATTTTTATTTTACATCGCCTATCTAGGTGCTTTTTGCTCATCATTCAAAACACACGTGGCGACAGAATAACAACCCCCTCCTTCCCTTTTCTTACCCGACTGTGAATCCCCGATGATTAAAGGTGCAAAACAGAGAAAGTCAGACAGGTTCTTGAACCAGCTGCAGCTTAGCTTCAGTTTATCTCCCGGAAAACAAGAGAAAGAGAAAAAACCTTTGGAAATCGCCCTACTGACGTCTAGCGTTTGTGGCGAGAATTGCGTTCATTGTGGCCGAAAAAAATCACAAGTTTTCCTTTTTTTTCAGGTTATTGAGCGTAATCCTGATGCAAATATTTATATATCTGAGGGGCATGAAGAAGGTTCATGAACAGGGACCGATGTGCCACTCCTCATTAATGATTAATACATGTATTGATCGGCTGTGTTTTGGGGATTAGGGCCACTGTTTGAGCAAAGGCGCGACGCTGGCGTGTGGGTGGTCGTGATTTAGACTTTCTGTGTGGATGTTTAACATCGTGCTGAGCTTTTGGGGGTATTTTTCTGCCTGTCAGGTCGAGCTGTTCGCTGTTTGAAGTTGACCACCCGAAGGCATCAAAAAAGAGGAGATTTTAGAGCAGAGGTCTCGTTTTGACCCCCATAACGTGATTATAAAAGTTTTATCTTCCACCGATTCAAACAATGAAACAGTTTCTGCAGTGCATTCTCCTGACTGTCGGAGTGGTCACTGGTAAGTTTGATTAATTTCTTAGTTATTCTGACTACTTTCATTATTTTTGGTTGTTTAAATCTATTTGGTTAAAGATCACGAGGCCTATTTATAGACTGAGCACTCTCAAAAGAAATAAACAATTTTAAAAGACAGTTATTTTCATTTTGACAGCACCACTATTAGTATGTGATGGATTTTATCATTTCGTTAATGTATACTGGCAGTATCTGTGTTAATGGGGGCCTGTTAGAGTTACCAGTTGTGTAACTGTGTTGCTGTTCAAACCTTTTCTGGATATCTGCTGTCTCAAACCAGCAGCAGAGCGTTGGTCCAAAGGTTATATGTGTCCAGGCTCCTGCCCAAATATTCCATGTGGTGCCACTGCTCTCCAGTTAAAACCAGGACTAAACAGATGCAGATACTGCATGGTCCCCACATCAGTCTGTAAGCATTATGTTTGTGGTTTTGTTATACATGAACAGGGTACCGCAGTCCTCTGAATGACTTCCAGCGCTCGGAGGGCCGAGAGCTCGTTCCTACCTCCTGGAACTCTGCTCGAGTGCAGATTTTACCAGGCCTGAACCTTGAGGACTGTGCCACACGCTGCTCACAGTCACTGGACTGCAGGTAAACAACACGCCTAAACTACTTAAAGATTACGGTTTGCAAAAGGACTTTGCTTATAAATTGGCCAAGAACTTAAAACATATTCTCATAATAGATATGGATGTCATTGTCACTTTGGGAATTTGGAATTGGGCGGAAATTTTTTTTGATATATTTTGAATTCTCTCTAATTCACACAGGGTCAAAAGTATACACCCCCATTAATAGTTAGTCAATGGAAGGTGCTTCTGATTGAAGTGCAACTTGGCAAGTTGCACTTCAGTCAGGGGCTTTTTTTGTTTTTTTGCCATCAACAAGCTTCTGGGCGCTGGTTTAGCTCAGTGGGTTAGCAGGCGACCATATCCCGTATGACCGCAGAGAAGTAGACAGAGGTTCGAGTCCCACAGCCCTCTCCTTGCTTTCCTGCCTCTATCCAATAAAGGCTAAAAGGCCAAAAAAAAATCATCTTTAAAAGAAACAGGCTTCTGGCATAATTCTGGATCGATATTTGACCACTGTTCTTGGCATAAATGTTGGAGTTCATTTAGCTGACTTCTTGGTACAGCCAAGGCTTTTGATTTCCTTAGGGATTATTAAAGTATTCTGATTAAACATAGTGCACACATTTTCAGTAGGGTTAACATCAAGGCTTTGGAAAGTCCATTCCAGAAGCTTAATGGAGCCATTGCCAAACAACTGCAGATTCTAAGATCATCAGTTTAAACAATTGTACATAAGTACAAGCTTTTCTGATGTGTCACAATTTTACTAAGGTCCAGAACAATACCTAAACTCTTATTCTTAGATGAAAGGAAATTAGTTAGGATGTTCAGAAGCAACCCAGGAACCGCCAAGAACACCGTTCACAGTTATATCGCCATGGACTGAAAGGGTGTCAACCAAGAAAGAAGCCCCCGTTTCAAAATTGAAGCTTTCATGCTGACTGAAATGTGCAGCTTTCCATACAGACAAGCCAAATGCCTTTTTGTTTGTTTTATGGTTAGGTGATACAGAAATTTAGCTGTTTGGCTAGTATAACAAAGAGGAGAAGGTGAAGCTTTCAAACCTAAGAGCACCGCACCAACTGTGAAGCATGGTGGTGCTAGTATCATCCTCTGGTGCTGTTTTGCTGCCAGTACAACTGACACATTGCAAAAAGTGGATGGAATAATGAAAAAGGCAGACTACCTCCAAATTCTTCAGCTCAAATTAGCAACTAGATGGTTGAAATTACCAGCAGGACAAACTCACATGAAAATGTTTTTGGAAGGATAAAGCAGGCTGACATTAAACTTCTGGAATGTTTTTCCACTACAAAGTCCTGACCTTCTGGACTATAAAAATTTGTGGACTATGCTTAAAAGCCAGATCCGTGCCAAGAAACCAACCAACCATTCTGAATGAGCTCTACCAGTTCTACCAAGCAGGGTGGTCAAATATTCAGCCGGAATTGTGCAAGAAACTTGTTGATGGAAACCAAAAGCATCTGGTTGAGGTGCAACTTGCTAAGGGACATTCAACCAAATATTAATGGACTCAGGGCTTTGAGAAAATCTAAAGTCAATTAAAACCTGTGCACCCAATTCTTGTTTTTTAAAGTCATTAAAGATGTATGCTGCACAACCATTCCACCCTGGATGAATGTCTAGCCTTGTAGACATTTATTAGTAAAAGGCTAGATGATGTGAGGCTTTCCACCACAGAATGAGTCCTTATTCAAAAGGCTAAAATATAGGTCTGGACTATCAACATTGTCATTGCAGCTTCTTTCCCCATAGTTTTGCCATCTTAAGACTAGAACAGTAGATAATAATGGCCCGCCATTATTATCTACTGATATTAGGTAATTGCCAGCAACATCGACATTTATAAATGCCAATAAATTTAAAAGAAAGAAGAAGAAATGGAAGAAACACTCTTCAAACACATCATGTTGCTGTTTCATAGTTTCTAAATATGAACTTTCCTGTCTGCAACACATGTTTGGAGCACCAGAAACACAACAAACAGTGAATTGTGTCCCTGAAAGAAAAAGAAATCAACCTATATATCAGAATAGTCTTAAATGATTAAATATTGGTATCGATATCAATATTAAAATCTGTATCTTTACCAATCGGGGTCTAGTTAAGACAGCATTTATTTAATAATGCTGACACTGATATATCGACAGTCAGATGACATGTCATTCCTGCCAGTATATCAGTCGGGCTTTCATTATACTGTTTGTTAAATGTTAAACATAATATTCTTAAAATTAACTTTAAAATGTTCACTGATTAATTTAAAAACACTTTGTAGACATTAAGTTTATCCTCTGAAAGTAAAGAGCTTTGACATGAAAATATTTCTCAACATTAGAGCTTTCAACTATGAGACTCGTCCAGTTGTCACCTGTAAACATCTGCCCTGGGTGGGTGATGGCACCAATGCAGAAGTGAAGAGAAACGTGAACTGTGATCTTTACGAGAAGAAGGGTAAGACTCACATCGGTGATATCACAGAGATCAGTGCTTCCCATCGATACTGTAACCATTGATTGCTTTTTTTATGCAGTCTATGTAAGGAAGTGCATTGTGGGTAAAGGGGAAGACTATCGAGGCAAAGTGTCCACCACAAGAAGCGGACTCACCTGCCAACAGTGGTGGTCCAAATTTCCTCACGATCACAGGTGAGTTACATCTTCAGATGATTCATCTGTCCCCATTGTACTGGAAAAAAAAACATTGTGAAGATAAAGTGCTGCATTTCACTTTCAGTTCAAAGGTGAACAACAGCACAGCTCTATTTATAATTATTTTCCAATTGTGGGAGAGAGGTGCAGAGGTGGGAAATTCACGAAACAGTTGAAGAAACTTTCCTGAATAACTGTGTCTTTCATTTCCCTTAAAGCCAGACTGAAGGCAGAAAGCCAGAGTGCATTACTGCTCGTACCCCTCTCACTGTTGTGTTATCTGTAAATTTCACTGTTTTTAAGCCTTATTTCCACCAGTGTGGGTGCCTGTTTTCTTCAGAAAAACCGATAAGCAAAATATCATAAGCAGTCTTCAGAGCAAAGTAAGGAGCCAGATCTTTTCTCTGTACCTGACAGTGATTAAATCGTGATGAATATCTGAGTAATAGCCATCAGGTGGCCAGCAGTTCTCTAACTACACCACCGTGAAAGAGGTGTGCAGGTGTGCCTGATAAAACTGCAAATGATAGCAGATTTACATGTGATAACCAAAACTAATTTATGTCAGATATGTGTACTCTTCTGCTTGTAAAAATCCATTAATACATCTGTAAGTGTTTAAGAATGAACCCAGTCACTTTCTGTCATAGTTGTCTGAATCCATTCCCTTTGGGCTTAAGAACAGCTGCAGTTTCTATATTATTCATCCACACTAGAAGCTGACACTCCCAGATTAGGGAGTTGTCACTTCAACTGCATTATTTGTTTTATTTTAAACGACCAGTTGTACCAAAGTGTATGACTAACTGAAAAATTCTTTTTTTTTCTCAGGTGGACTCCTACAGCTACCAATGGTCTGGAGCTGAACTACTGCAGGAATCCGGATGGGGATCGGATCGGTCCGTGGTGCTACACCACCGACCCGGAGCGACGCTATGAAAGCTGCAACATTCCCCAATGCAAAGATGGTACATCCCATAAATTACCACACATCATCCTGCTTATCTAAACTGCAAACGTGAGATTTGTAAAGCTTTACGTAAGCTTTATTTCCTCCAAATGTCTCGTAATTAGCACTTTAATTTGGTGGAACTGGAAAACTTGTTACTCGTTTTTTGGCTTACCTGCTGACAGCATGCACTTACAATCGTTACTGTTTCAAGTTGCCTCACGAATAGCTTCAAGTTTCATTCTTTAAATGTGCTTTAAGAAAATTATTCAGCAATTATAGAAGCTGTTAAAAAAAGAGTGGGTCTTTCTGTATGTGTGTTTCTCTTTACTTCAAGCATCTTTCACTTTGTGAGTCATTCTGCTTGCAGAGGTGTGCATCACGTGTAATGGAGAGGACTACAGGGGCCAGGTTGACCACACTGTGAATGGCAGAGAGTGTCAGAGATGGGACCAGCAGTACCCTCACCAACACATCTACCAACCTGAAAAGTATGCACTCATTACTACTGTTTTGTTTGCACCTGAGTTAGCATTGCACAGCATATTTTGCTGTTGCATCTGCACTATTTAAGTCATTTGTTTTTTCCATTTCCAGGTGATAAAAACCTGCCTATGTGTATTTTTCAGGTACCCTGATAAGAGTTTAGATGATAACTACTGCCGTAATCCTGATGCTTCTCCGGTGCCTTGGTGTTACACCACTGACCCTGAGGTGGAAAGGGAAAACTGTGACATCAGCCGATGTAGTAAGAGCTTGCATTTATTGGACCTTTACTGGACAAACTCCTACAGTAGAGTCTTTACTTTTACTTTTTTAGAGAGAGGAAAAAAAAGAAAGGCAAAAAATCTCCATCCTTTCTTTCTTCTCCAAAATTCAGTATCTTTTGGATCTGTTTATAGGCAAAATTATTAATTAATCAACTGAGAAATGAATTGCTGGCTTATACAGTGAGTAAGATAATTACTAGATGTTACTGTAATGTTTTCTCTCACTGTATAAATTTACTGGATTAAACTTGTGGCTTATTTGTTTGTTCTGTTCTTGTCAGTGGGTCCCTCAGGCAAGAAAGAGGAAGCCAAATTGATTCCTGTAGTACTCTGAGACACAGTGGGATTAGAGAGTCTCATTAAGTTGCTGTAATTAAATCTAGAAAAATCACCTTTTCTGTGTTTGTACAAATTGCGTTCAGAAATGTGAGACATTTCAGGGCAGACAATGATTCTCTTTAAACGAATCAATTAAAAAAAGTGTTTTTTCATCGATTTAAGCTTTGTATAACAGGCCGTGTTTGCCAGATATAGTGGCTGCAGTTGTAGTAGTGATGTAGTTTTATACCCCCCCAGCTTTTTTTTTTTCTATGACTTTTTGTACTGCTTTTAATTCCAGTGTATTTTTGTAGGTCTTTGTAACTCTTGCCTATGAAAGGCACTTTAAAAATAATGTTGCTTACTTTTAACAATAGCTAAGAGTTTTATTGTTTTGTTTTTTTTTGCTTGTTTGTTTGTTTTATTTTTTTTAAATTCCATTCATGACATACAGGCCCATACTTTAAAAAATAATTTTAATTCTAAAGCAGGTAGATGATGGCCACGTGTATTTTTTTTTTTATACACTCAAGGACAAAGAGAGAACGTGAACAACCAGCAGAACAAATCAAATAAACAGGGCATTAGTGTTCTCCCAAAAATTTCAACAGAAGTTGTGTAACCTGGGGATTTCCAATGAGAATCATTGACACAAGAGAAGATCATGATAAAACAGTGCCATCCTGTGGTGTGATTAGTATTATGTAACATGTTATTATCCTTCACACACGTGGAAACCGCAGTGTTTTCCTGAGCTTCTTGTGTTTTCACTGTCACTTTCACATCTTAGTTTTCTCATGATTTTTATCCTGTAGGTAATTATTCTCCTCTTTTATATCTGTGTTTATTTGATCCTCCTCGTAGTTTCTCTCTGCCGCTGTAAATCAGCATCCTTAAAGGTGATTCATTAAAAAATGAGATCACGTTGTTCTTTTATCTCATGAGACTATTCCAACAAACTTTCGATTTCTCCTGCATTTTGTTTATGTTTATGTCATCTTTAACCTGTTCCTTCTCTCCAGCTGAAGTTCACGTTGAGAAGCGCCAGCGCTCCAGCTTCACCACCAACTGTTTCCGTGGGCGCGGGGAGGATTACCGCGGGAAAGTCAACGAGACCACGTCAGGCATCCCCTGCCAGCGGTGGGATGCCCAGCAACCCCATGAGCACCCCTTCTACCCAAACATATATGAGTGCAAGTAAGTGTTGATCGCTGTTAAGGTTAACCTTGTCATTTAGTCTTTTTTTTTTATTATTTTGTTTGTGGTCACAGCTTGTTAGTTTGATAGTGCT
Organism: Pelmatolapia mariae; assembly: GCF_036321145.2. Classification (NCBI taxonomy): domain Eukaryota; kingdom Metazoa; phylum Chordata; class Actinopteri; order Cichliformes; family Cichlidae; genus Pelmatolapia; species Pelmatolapia mariae. The sequence goes on along the minus strand of NC_086231.1, from coordinate 16,402,095 downwards.
CTCGCTGCATTGCACATGAATATTAATGTCAAAACGTCATTGCAGTGAGATTTCTTGCATCTTATTTCTCTGCTGACAGTTGACAGTAGATGATGGATAGTCAGTAATTCTCCATTAAAAGCAGATCGCTCTCAGAGTGGCAGCATGCATGTGAAATGAATATTAAACTTCTTTGTGGTGCTGTGATCGCTCATCATGCCAGTAGTGATTAGCAGCATTTCATTCATTCATTTTCAGTAGACGTTACAAGGGTGGGGGGACAAGAACTTAGTTATTTCAGCGTGATCTCTGTGTCTCTACACTAACCCGGCACAGTGTGTCAGTGACCAGTAATTTAATGCATCAATGATGAGCTGAATCTGTGTTACATTTCATCCAGGGGTTTGGAGGAGAACTACTGTCGTAACCCAGACGGGTCGGAGGCTCCCTGGTGCTTCACATCTGTCCCAGCGATGAGGACTGCTCTCTGCTTGCAAATCAAACGCTGTGCAGACGACATAGAAGCTGAGGGTATTAGCCTTCTTCTCCATTTTAATATGAATCCAGCGAACAGGCTCCTGTTGGCATTAATGAATAAAGATGACCTTACGATGCAACGACTGTATGAATATTCATATGAGGACGTGCAGGGCTGTAATATCAATGTAATGAAGACTCCTCCAGCGAGAGCCCCAGAACCCTGGAATATCTGACGAGTCGCCAGAAATCGTTTCTTTTTTTCTTTTTCTCAGTTTGAACATTTAACTATAGATGAGGACAGAATTATTAGCCCTCCTATGCAAATTTAAAAAAAATTTTTTAAAAAGCAGCAAAGAGAAAATTTTGGATGCTTACATTATTTTACTCTGAAACAAAACAACGAAATTATTTCTCAAAAAACAAAAACTACTAGGGGCAGGATTATTATTCACTTTGGTCTTCAGTTCTCTCTCCACAGACCTTCAGTGGGATTAAAGTCAGGACTTTGTGCAGGCCACTCAGTGAAGTTCACTTTGGTCTTCTTGAGAAACGACATTTGTTTTAAGTCGTTGTCGTCTTGGAAGACAAAGCGAAATCTTCACCAGAAGTGACATTATTACTTGATCTGCAACATGGGGTCCATTCCTGTGCAGGCTTCTAGTAATTGTCTTCTTTTAAACAGCAGTTCCTAACTTGGCTAAGTCATTTACTAGTGTCTTGGTAGTTGTTCTTAAATCTTTAGAGACATCTCTCACTAGTTTTCTTTCCAGAGTCTTTAAAATCTTTTTCTCCCTCTGCCAGGCTTGTTCTGTACTGTGTGGCTCTTTGAATTTCCTGATGATGTTTCTCACTCTAATTCTTGACACTTAGAAAGATTGTGAAAACTTTGATTATCCATTTTGTTTTAACTTTTATTTTGGCACAATGCTTTCTCAAGTGGCAGCTCACTTATGGGTAAACTGGAAGAGGTTTACCTCAGGTTTAACTTTATAAAGCTCAAAGCTTGTAATATAAAAGTTAAATCACACCATTGCACAGCAGCGGTTTGTGCTATGGCTCAACAAAAAGGTCAGTCTTCAGGGGCTCATAATATGTAATTCATTTTTTTCCCTTTAATAATTTAATTATCGTGTGCTAAAAGAAATGATTTATGCATTCTAAATAAAACTACCATGTTGAAAATTTCTTTCTCTGTTAAATAATTTATGTGCACACCATTATTATAATGCAGAAATAAGAAACTTTGTAATGCCCAGAAAAATTGGAAGACTTCACCTCAAATGTAGCTTTGATTCTAAATGAAGACAGAGTTGTTCTGTCCCATTATGCTCATTTGACAGTCTGCCATACTTAGTAATGGCCGTTGCGATGATGATGAAGTCTTTCGTCTTCTTTCCAGACTGTTACCAGGAAAACGGAAGAAACTACAGAGGCACTGTGCGTAAAACTCGTAAGGGCATAATCTGCCAGAAATGGAACGTTAACACGCCTCACAGGACAAAGTAAGATAAACATTTAAGTTATTAAACAGCAGAGGATTTATTTTATGCACATGTATGACTATGACCACTAATTGGCTTTGTATTGAAACTGCATCTGCACTTCATACTAACATCGAGCGGGTTTTGTTTTCTGTTCAAACCGATGAATACATTAGAAAATGTACTATTAAAAAATAGGCTCTATACTTTATATTTTATTAAGGTGGTCTGTAACATAATAGTTGGTAAAAGTGTTTTGGGTAAGAAAAAAAGAATAATATTGTTACAAACAGAAGGACTGTCATGTTTTCAGCATTTTTAGCATGCCTATATATTTTAAGAGATCTGTGTGTGATCTTCCAGGATAAACCCAAGAACCCATCCAGATGCCAATCTGACAGAAAACTATTGTCGCAACCCAGATGGTGACCATCACGGACCCTGGTGCTACACCACAGACCACAAAACAGAGTTTGACTACTGTGCCATCAAACAGTGCGGTACAGATCTTTTCTACCTGTCTCTTGTAGCACTTTATTGGGCTGTGTGGTGATGGTTCATCCAGAGTTTGAGTTTAACATTCAATCTGTTGGTGTTTTTACACAGCTGGGGAGAAAGTGTCTATCACTGAACCAGTAGGTTAGTTGAGCAGGTTTTCTAATATATTTCACACCTCTGCAAAATATGTTTTACAGTATTGAGTCGCCTTTTTGTGATCACAGAAAAAGTGGAGTTTAGCGAGTGTGGAAAGAGAGAGGACCGGTTCCGTACGAATCCCATACTGCGTATAGTGAACGGGATTCCTGGGAACTCACCTTGGACGGTGAGCCTGAGAGACAGGTGAGTCTGACAGCTGATGGTGTTTAACAGTTATAGTAAAAGGCTTTCTGCTATGCTGGATGTAACCTCTGACCTGTGTGTGTGCAGAAAAGGAAACCACTTCTGTGGAGGATCCCTGGTTAATGCTAGATGGGTGATCAGCACCAAACAGTGTTTCTCCTCCTGGTAAGTCTGGTTCTTTTAAAAGTGCTCTCTGATTTCACACTTCTAAAGTTTTTGGCATTTTTGCAAATGTTTATTCTTAATAAGCGTTAGATGAGAAAACTGATTCCAGTTGTATGTCCAGTCACAAATAAAAACAACTCCACGTTAGCATTTCAGCGTGCTGCTTGTCTGTACTGGTTTAAACCAGAAGCAGAGGTTTTCTTACTTGTATAAAATACTACAGAGAGAACAACAATGGCAAAAGACCAGAGATTATTTTGCTGTTTGTGTGTTTAAAGTAGCACAAGAGCATGAAGAAGACTGGGATCATTGCAAAACATTCATGCAAAAATATTAGAGCAGTAAAGAGAGCATTGGCAGTGTTCACCTGTTCAGCTGCTCTTGACACAAATATTCAATCAGCCAATTGCATGGCAGTAATTTAATACATTTACACATGGACATGGTCAAGATGACGCCGTTGATAGAAAGACAACGGTAACTCAAATAATCACTTGTTACAACAACCAAGGTATGCAGCAGACACACAGCAGTCTGTCGACAGCAGCAGCAACAGACCACACCGGGTGCCACTCCTGTGAGCTAAGAACAGGAAACTGAGGCTACAATTGATATGGGCTCCCCCTAACCGGACAACAGAAGATTGGAAAAATGTTGCCTGGTCTGCTGAGTCTCAATTTCTGCAGTGACACTCAGATAGTAGGGTCAGAATTTGGAGTAAACAACATGAAAGCTTGAATCCATCCTGCTTTGTATCAACGGTTCAGGCTGGTGGTGGTATGTAATGGTATAGGAGATCTTTTCTTGGCACACTCTGGGCCTCTTAATACCAACTGAACATTATTTAAGCACCACAGCTTACCTGAATGTTGTTGCTGACGACGTCCATCTTCTGATCAAACTGGTTTCTTGAACATGACTGTGAGTTCAGTCTACTCAAATGCCCTCCACAGTCGCCAGAACTTAATCCAATAGAGCACCTCTGAATGTGGTGAAGGCAGAAGGGGTCCTAACTAGAGATGGCACGATACCACTTTTTTATGTCCGATACCGATACCGATATCATAAATTTGGATATCTGCCGATACCGATATTAATCCGATATAGTGTGTTTTTTAATCAATAAAACTGTTTTTTTTTAATATCTTGCTGCATTTTGTATAAGTTCATACTCAAGTTTAAATAAACAACAACACTAAAGCTATTCTGTTATACCTGTATGTAAAAAATACACTGCACCCAAAATATTTCATAGTTCAGCAATACTGATCAATCTAATAAACTTAAACCTACTCCATCCTTCCTATTCTGGTATTTTAAAGAGTACTTAGCAGAAATATTAAGCAACCTAACTAATAGGGTTGCAAACTCCCAGCAAAAAAAAAAAAAAGGGAACCACCCCCCACCCTCCGCCTCATGATGCTTAATCGATGTAATCAACTTTAATTTGATGCAGTGTGAAAAAAATGCACAGAAATAAATTATTTTTCAAGAATAATTAAATATATTCAACATCTTTCTTCTACAGAATTGCAGACTGTACAGATGGTACTTTCCCAAAGGAAAAAGTACTATAGCTTACTAGGGTATATTAGACTTAACAGTTAGTATATACAGTAATGGACTTCTATACATTTTACATCAGATTAAAACTTTGGGTGTAAGATTCAGATAATTATTTATTAAAAGCTAGACATTTTAAATGAGAATAAGAAAGAAAAGTATGTCTTTGTGCCCCCTTTTCCCTGTTAATGCCCTATCGGCCCCCCTGGCTAAACTTTGCTAGATCCGCCCCTGCACAGTTACCAGCCGTCAGCTAGAAAAGGATCCTGGTCTAGAAAGTAATATTAAATAAATTCTAACAACAGCTTATCAAGGTTAAACGTGCTGCTGTTGTTCAGCCGCTGGTTTCCTCTTTCTGGTGCAAAGTGGGCCAAAAACAAAGAAGAGAGACGGACTCGCGACAGAAACGCCGATCAGCTGATCATTAAGCAGTTTCACGATTGAAGTAGCAGCAAGAGAGGGAGAGAGAAGAGGCTCCATATATCGGTTGTTAAGCTTAACGTAGGTACGCTTTACAAACATTCAGAGATGAACTTACACACTTGCTTTACTTCTCTCTGGGATCACTTCCTCGGAGATGAAATGCTGGATTGCTAGCTCTATCATGAGCACACTGCTTCGACGTGCTACGGTTACAAGCCGAGTTACGTCGTGTCGCAAGTTTTGTGAGGTGCTTTTTTGATATTTAATGGATCGGATTACATTTTTTAATTTCTCGCCGATATCCGATCCAGTAATTTAGGTCAGTATCGGACCGATACTTAATATCGGATCGTCCATCTCTAGTCCTAACCCAGTTTTAGGAACCTAATTACTACCTAATAAAGTGGTTGGTGAGTGTATATAAAGGTGTGAAATTTAAATTAAATCTCTAATGGGTCTGACTTACTGTTAGACTTTGGATATTTCTAAGACATGTCTAAATTTCTCAGTTCTCAGTTTCTCAGTTTACAGTCTTCAAAGCTTCAGATTTACCATCCAGAGATGATAGAGAGAAAAAACTGTTCATTTAAATCTCATCAGGAAAGTAAATAAATATATTTCCAAACTCAAAAATGCTTTAATATATATTGATAGTGCTTAATCGTCTGTATGTGTGCATAGCTACGTTGACCTGCCTGGATATTCAGCCATGATGGGAACGCTGTTTCGTGATCCTCAAGAAGGAGAACCCGGTGTGCAAACCATCCCTCTCACTAAGATTGTTTGCGGACCTTCTGAGTCTCAACTGGTCATGCTACAACTGGAATAGTGTGTACTGTCAGGTCCCACCAGCACGCACACACATGCATGCATATGTACACAGACATACCTAAAAGTCCTCCTGACTCTTTTTCCTCCTCCCTTTCTTTCTGTAGCCCGGCCGAGTTTAATGAGCGTGTCTCTCAGATTTGCCTCCCTCCTGAGCGCTACATTGTAAGCGAGGGGACGAGGTGTGAAATTGCAGGATGGGGCGAGACAAGAGGCAAGTATAATCCTTCGGAAGTGCTGACTTCATGCAGTACCCTTCTACTTCGAATAATTAATAAAAGGTGTCTTCCTTAGAACGAGCATCTTGTTTCTGCCCTTGAAGTAATGTTGCTTCTAAATGAGGGGTATCCAGGCTACTGAGCAACAGATGGCACTGCTATTTTCAAAATCTTTCAACAGCTGTCCAACTTCCTTTTCGTTTCACTGTGCCTCTAAATACATTAGCTGCTAACTAATTCCTTCTTCTTAATCTTTTTCAAGGGACTGGTAATGAGGCTGTCCTCAATGTGGCCCACATGTCTGTTATTAGTAACAAGGAGTGCAACAAATACTTCAGAGGTCGTGTTCGTGAAAATGAGATGTGCACAAACGCCTTCCAAGCTGGAGTAGGTGCGTGCGAGGTACGTATCTGCGTAAAAATGGAGGACCATTTCAAAACTTTGCTGCTGTGATGTTACAGGAGAAATGCAAGGTCCCCTGCTTGAAGTGGTATATTTCTTAACCAAGTCATAACAGAACCACAGCACTGACCATCTTTGGTATTAATAGCTGTAAAAATTAATAGAATAGTTTGATGTTTAAAAATGGGAAAGTATGTGCTTAAACTGTGAGTTTAAGAGACACTGTTTAAATGTTCTCTTAAGCTGTGAGTTTATAAGGTCCTGGTAGGTGGATTTCATTACCTTTGGGCAGAGCCGATCCAGCTGGTTCCACCAGCTGTTTCCGCCGCTGTTTGTGTTAAGCTAAGCTAACCAACTGCTTGTCTAGCTTTGTGTTAAAAGTGCAGATACTTGAAACCCCCAGCAAGAAAGTGAACACAAGTATCTTCCCAAAGTGTCAAACTATGTTCCTTAAGTGCCACAAAATAACGGCGTAACGTGTTAGGACTTAACGCTTCAAATACTGATGGTTGGGAAACTGTTTGATAATGAAAGTTACTTTAAGCAAAGCGCATACAGTTATTTATATGTTCCTATAAATCAAACACAGTCACCAGTTGGATAATGGAAGTGAACTGGACAAGATGTGACTGCAAGATGTTTCTAACTTCAGCAGTGACAGTCAGTCATAACAGAGACAAATAATGACCCCGGAGTGTTGTTCCTGTGTGTCTGCAGCGAGACTACGGCGGACCTCTGGCGTGTCAGAACAGGGACTGTTGGGTACTCGAGGGGGTGATCATCCCCATGAGGCGCTGTGGACACCCGGGGCAGCCCAACATCTTTATCCGCGTGTCTATGTACGTGGACTGGATAAAGAAAGTCATGGAGATGGCTTAGAAAGAGAGAGCGCCGTCAAACACAGAACTGATTATTCTGAGTATTATCAAAACTTGCGAGACCTTTTCATGCGCTGAACATGTACACTTTTCCTCTTCTCAGATTCTTTGTCTATAAAATCTATCCCTAACACAAATCCAGATTTATAATTAGAATGTGTTATATGACTTGTATTACTATTACATTACTATATTATGAAAAAAATGTTTTGTAGTAATGCATCTTTCGGGATTTCTTCTGTTATGTCTGCATTACGTCTGCATGATTTAATGAATCCTTTCAGTCGCAGTAACTAACATTAGGTGGATCAGAATCCAGGTTTTTTGGGGGTTTTTTTGTTGCTGCTGGCAGCCAGAAACCAACAGATATGCCAAAATAATAAGAACTCAATAATCACACACGCTGACATGCAAAATAAAAAGCCATGCGGAAAAGGTTCATCATAAAAATGTGAGCAGCTTTTCAAAGTTTTACTTTGATGAGATTTTTCATTTTTATTACCACTACTTCTCCAGTCTTTATTCGCCTTTACCCTGATAAATGTTTATCTGCTCACAACTACTTTTTCTTTCTTTCTTTTTTAAACCTTTTTTTTGTAATGTTTATGCACCACAAACAGGGCTTAAAGGGCTCCTAATTTTACCCGTTTTTGCACCAACTTCTAAAAAGATTTAAAATCTTTCAAAAGGATCAAATCAAACGTAGCCCCCGAGGGGTCAGAGGAAAATATCGTCCCTAATTAACTTCCAGTTAGAGCAGGGGTGCGGAGGTTTACGGCACAGTTTCGGAGTTCCTAACATCCCCTGGAAATGCACCCTTTATTGCAAAACTGTACGCCTCCCCTGCTCTCCCTGGCAATGAATGGAACTCCGAAATACCTTCTTTGCCCCCAGCCTCTAAAGAAATCCCTCCTCTGCCTGTCTTTTGATGCCTGCCCCCACCTCTAAAGACATGCCTTTGTGCCTTATGCAGAACTGTATGCGTTGCACATTCTTTCTAGTTCTATAGGAGGATTTTTGTAACGCGGTCCTGATGAGCCCACGGAATTCAGCTTAAATAAACCTCAAGATCAGAGTCCAACCGAATCTCAGACACACCACACGCCGCGGAAGGCCAGTGAACTCTCTCATACATTGACACACACACACGCATAATTTCTCTCTCGCGACCCCCCTCCCACCCCCCCACCACCACCAATACCACCTCCTCCCCCTACCTCTACCTTCTCCCCCATTCTGTCTTTCTCAGTAAAACTTAAAACTTTTTTTCATCTCAGATAATCCCAAGATTTATGTTTATATTTGTTTGCAGAAATAGAACCCGATAAGAGAAAAGCTTAGACCGCGTTCCTGTCTAACTGATGATGGCCAGTTATGCTCCTGTTCTATAGAGTGTTTGGAAACAGCAGACTGGCGGTTGTGATTTCAGAGTCATCCTGTTCACTTTCATTTAGTAATATTTATAGTAGATGACTAATGAAAATTTGTATATGACTACCAGTTCTTAGTAACTGTTGACAAAAGCTGCTGGGAAACCCGACTGAAATCTGTAATAAATGCTGCCATGAAAAAAAAAAAATGCAGATGTTTTCTTCTTTATTTTGCTTTTGTGCATTTTATGGTAATAACCTGAGACATATAGGCTACATTTGGTTGAATTCTTTTTTTTAATCTGGTTTCACAAGATGTTCAGTTTAAGTATTTATTAATTACATGATGAAAGTGACACTGCAAATCACCCAAACTAATCTCCGTGCTTCATCTTTTTTTAACTTAAAGCTTTATATTTTGGTCGCACGCCAATGTGTTCACCTGACGTGACTCCATGAGCGGTCCAGTGGCAGTAGCAGCTGCCCCTGGAATGTGTATTCACTGCGGTGGTTCAAACATTTCCATCCAATTTTATCAGTTTGTGTAAACTCAAAAAGTTACATCTTGAAAATATATTATTTTTAGGATTTTTTTTCCAGCTGCACTCAGGCAGCATGTAAAGCAGAAATCCACACAGAAAGGGAGCTTTTAATCTAAAAATGCTCCATGTTGACTTATTATTATTTCATTATTATTATTTGAAAATAAACAGTTCTATAATTTTTTTTAAAAACTGGGCTACACTTGTTAAAAGTACTTGAATACAAAATCCAAAGATTGCATCTAATCGCAACTTTTTGCGTGCTCTATAAGTTTTTCTGCTGATGACTTCAAATGCTCTTTGCATGTAGCACAGTTTTTTAAATGAGCTGAGCCGGGGTTACATTTTCCCCTAAAGAAAATGTATATGATAGTGCTGCTGAGCAAACTTTGTTCTTCTGAAACTCTATTTGATGTTTTATTCCTTTATGACACAGTTAACATCTCTTAGCACTGTAGGTGGGGAGATAACAGAGGGACAGAGAGTGAAACTTTTTGCTTGAAACAGTGCAGACAGTCTGCTCTCACCACTCTGTTCTGCTGAAACAAACTGAACCTTTTCCTCCCTTCTTTGGGGAACTTCCCAGCCCCCAAACCCCACTTTGGGAACCCCGGAACCAGACCCTCCTGTCTGATGCCCGTCTTTCTCCCTCTTAAGTGGGTGGTCCAGGGAGCTTTTAGGGGCGGGGTCCGCTGTTTCAACCCTCCTACCCTCGTTCTTTCTTGAAACATGCTTTAATAGAGAAAGTATGCAATGCATACAGCTCTGCTACAACCCCCCACTATACTGCATCTGGGGTATTCGTGACTGGACGTCTGGGGGGATCACACACATTTCCGATTAGGAGGAGGGAGGGAGAGAGAGAGAGAAAGAGCGAGGGAGCGAGAGAGAGAGAGAGATTACCCTTTCATTCCAGCCAATGAGACGGTCGATACACTAAGATTTTCATAGTTGTGCAGGAGCACAAAGTGGAGTGAGTGTGTGTGAACTTCCAGGTAAAACTGCAAACCAACTTAAGGTAAGTCGAACCGCCTCTGCTCCCTCTGTTATTTGGCGCTGGCTGCATGGGCAGGATTGCTCAGCCAGAACATGGAGCCTATAGCCTAAATGTATGTTCTGCTTTTGAAAGCAGAGGTTTTGCACCTGTGTTGCTTGCCTTTGTCCTTGGCAAAGTTTTTTTTTTCCTCCTTCTTCCTCCAACTCTTTATAGCACACGGTTCATCCACTTTGGCGAACCTGTTATCGGTCCAAAAACCCAAACACATTAGAGATCGATTGCGCAAGTGATGGAAGCAGGGGGATGTTGTTTGGTCAGCGTCGACTTTACGCTTTAAAACACTGCTGGCCTGTTGCTCGACTGTTGTTTTGGCGTTTGCATGTGCCAGTTACCCAACTCAAGTCGACGCTTTGGGCTCACGGGTTCGCTTCAGGAGCGCCTCGCGCACCTTGGTAAACGCTGTAAAAGAATGTGTTTTTATGGTTGCAATTGCCGCCCATATGCAAAAAGTACATTCAGTCCCGTACTTGACTGCCAAACGCGGACTAGTTGAGCGGACGGACTGCTGCTGCAAGAGAAGTGCACGTCGCCTGTTGAGTTGTTTGGAAACGAGTTTTAAAAGCGACGAAACGACGTCGTGCGTCTCGTTTGGCTTTAAATCGTTTCAAGCGAGGACGTATTTCTCAAATTACTCCGACTTCCTGCTTCGGTGCGGCCGTTTTTGATAGGCTGTGTTGGCAATTAGTGTTTGGCACATTCCTCGCAGAGCTGCCCGTTGTGGTAAGCGACCACCTTGGGACATTACCAAAAGTCAGCTTTAAGTGGTTATTTATTGTTTGTTCCACCCATGGAAATAAATCCATCACGTTTACAAATCGTTCGACCAGTGATCAAAGTGGAATATACAATGTTTACAGTACCAGTGCTATTAATCAGGCCCGTGATGGGCTGAAACAAGTCAGTCGACAAAATAATTGACCAATTGATTTTTTTTTTTTTAGTTTTCATGCAGAAATGCAAACGTTATAGCCACCTGAATGTTGGTCATGCAGTCCAAACGACACGAAGACGTCCTGAAGGGCTGCAGGAGCTGTGAAGGCCATTTCTCGCCATTTTATTGAGTAGACAGTTAATCAGCTGTAAAGGCCTATTTAGAGATTACAGATTTACTTTGTAAATCTACCTTTTTCTTGGACCTATAAAATGTCCAAAGTGACCAAACCAAATATATTCACCTAAACCTTACACATTACTATAAGAAATTAAATGACTATTACATTATCCAAATAGCTGTAGCTTTATTTCCCAGTTTTGCACTACAGGCTCCAAACTGTAAATTTCAATTCTTTTTATTAAGTTATTGCATGTGGCGTCTTTCATTTCTTGCAAATCATTGTCTGAGTTGCACAAGTTTTACATTTAAAAATGTCGCATCACCACACGTACAACATGCAAAGCCTAGCAGAGGTCAGATGGAAGTGGGGAGTGTAGTACAGTAGATGCAGATTTTGGATGGTAGATTGAGTTGTGAATATCTGTGCTACTTTTAGTCTCTGCACACCACTCTCATGTTTCCTTGCATTTGCCAGACCCCTGTCTGTGTTCCGATGAACCTGGTGCCAAGGCTTATGTATAAGCAGTTCCCACGCTTGCTCTTGGAAAAGAGTCCTGTGTGATCCTGAATTATCCTGTTAATGATGTCATTAAGCACTGATTGGAACTCATTGTGGTAATTGTGCAAAAAGAAAATTATTTGAAGTGGTATAATAGAGCTGATTATGCTAAATTTGTCAGAGACGATTGCTGCACTGCATTCAAAACTAGTCATTTTTTCCACGTTCCTTTGCTCGCATCTCCAGCTCCTGATACTCAACTCTGCTCCTCTTTAAGCCCTCGAGGCCGCTGCTCCAGGCTTTGATGCCCACACAGTTTGAAGCAGGTGGACAGACGCAGGCATGAGTAACAGTGGGACCAAAGAGCCATCTCCTCAGCCAAGCACTGCCCAGTCACCTCCTGAGCCTCAGCGTAGGGGCAGAGGTCGACCAAGGAAACAGCAGCAGGTAGAACTCCATTTATTAAGCGATGAATGTGATGAGCTTTGCCTTACTGAGCCGATGGCGTGTTTACATCTACTAGATCCACATCTAATGTTTCTCCACAGGAGCCTGTTGGACCACCAACTCCAAAGCGGCCAAGAGGACGACCAAAAGGCAGCAAGAACAAAGGCCCCAGAACTGCACTGAAGGTTGAAACTGATCAGAGTATAATTTTATCACAGTTAATTCGTTTCAAATAACCAAACATTACATAATTGAAATTGGCATAATAAGAAAGCTGAAATAGATGCAGATGCTTAGGGTTTAGTGGCAGTGTCTGCACTTTTTAAAAAATAATTCAGACTTTGCAATCTTAGTGGGCTTAACTTTGCAATGTACCTGTGTTAGTGAGGTTTTTTTGTGTGTGTAATACAATTTAATTCAATTATACTTTTGTGGCTACAAAGAAGCCATCACAAGGGCAAATATGAGGTTGCAAAACAAAGACAGAAAGAAAGACAAGCTCAAGTTAAATCACTGCAGTTTTTATGCCTCATGCGTTATTATTCTGACAAATAAAACATTGTCATGTCAGGAACAACGATTACATTACATAAGTGGTGGGAAGTATCAGAGTGGGTGGACTTGGACAACAATTTCTTTTGAGCTTTAAAGACTTATTTTACTGTAAAGATCAGCAATTTTCTGGCAATAGACTCGTGAATGTTTTGATTAGTCTTTTCACATATAAACCAACCAATAGTCATCGTTTTGCTGCTTGTAAAATTAGACATAAATTTGTGTGCATATAAAAAATTGGGTGTCACTGTAGTTTAAAAATAAAATAAAGAAAACTTGCTGTAGATGGTGTGACATCATCATCATAGATCCACAGCTTGTAGTGGATCAACTATTTGGCTAATCATACAAAAATATGCCTAAAAATATAATTTGAAATTTTTCTGTTTTGTCAGGAGACATCAGACTCACAAGATTCTTTTTTTTTTATTCTTCATCACTAGCTCTGAGGGGGAAGTGTTATTGTCAGGCAACTGAGCTTGTTAAACTTGTTACAACATGGCAGAGAGAGGCATTTCATGTATAAGCCTGCAATTAGACATGGCAAATCACACAAATCCATCCTTTGTGTTTTCAACCTGAACATTTCTCACAAGAGACGGATTTTAAAGAAAAGAACTCTACGAATATTAATTTAAACGTTCCTCTTTAATTGTTTAAAATCATTTTACTTGGTTGTGATAGGCCAAGTAAACTTTGCACATGCTGATGCCTGTGAAAACTTTAATTTGGCATATTGTTCATCTGTGCAGGCACTGTACATGCATACATCTCCTACCCCTTGCATTTTTTTTGCACTAAATTCTGAAGTTTTGTTTCAACTGTTGACTTTACCAACAGGAGTTGTACAGCCCCATCAAAGTATTCAACAAAATGTTTCTTCAATTAAGGAAATGGCGCCACTCCTGAGAGGGGTGTTCCCCCCTTGACCTACAGGAAACTGTATCTAGCAAATAAATATGGCTGCTGGATTGAAGATTGAAAAACTACAATACTCTAAAGAAAATCGCAGGATTTGTGTTTTCAACCGTTTTTCTCTTCCTCTGCAGAAAGTAGAGCCCATTGGAGAGAAGCGACCACGTGGGCGACCAAGGAAATGGGTATGAAGCAATCACTGACATTCATGGAATTAATTGTAAATGTATGTCCAAAGCCTCCAAGGTGTCTGTGTATGCTGGAGCTGAGCAGTCCTTGAGGGCCCGTTTTTCTTCATGTTTAATTAATTCTGCTGCCTCTCTTTTCACAGCCCCAGAAAGTAGTGCTAGAAGTAACTGAAGAACAGCAGGTGAGGAAAACGAAATCTTTAAAGGGCAGTAGGGTGGTCCGGTTTTGTTTTGATGTAGCACTTTGAGACGCATGTTCCCACAACTGAAACGCTGTTGTTGTTGTGAAAGGGCCGTGGTTTGAATAATGGAATTAGGGCCTGTGTTTAAGATACGCTTGAGACAACTTCACAGAATAAAGTAAACCACTTAACATTCACAGCCGCGTTCCCCACTATATCAAATTTATGGCTTAACAAACTTAGCAGTGGTTTTGCGGCGGAATCCTTAAAACATTTACAATCATCAAATCATTGAAGTCTCTTGCAGTGTAATCTGTATTATTATAAGTCACTTTCAGAGTTTGTGACTGTGGTGGAATGTGAGCCCTGCTTCAGTTGGGCAGAAATCTCATTTTGTGTCATACATTTACCTTTTGACTAATGTCAGTTACATTTATGTTGTGAGACCTGCAGTGCTGATTTGCATAGCTTATCTTATTTATTAATATCAAAAGTTCATCATCAAAGAAAAACTACATTCAAAAGTCCCTTGTACTCTTTAGTGAAGCTGCAACTAAAACAACACGCTATAATCTGCCCTGCAAACTCTACAGGGTGAGTAAAAAAACAACAAAACAAAAACATTAACAGTTGCACAAGTAGTGTATGCACTGTACATTTTCATAACCACTCTACTCACAGGTATTGATAAATACCTAAAACAAAGAGCAAAATACAAAAAAAATGTCTGACATTAAGTTTTAAAATATTGAATCTGCTTGAAACTAGTAGGTAAAGGTTTCTAGAAAGTTGCACCAACTAGTGATGGATATTTATATAACACATAAATATTTTCTACTAAATGTTATTTGCCCCCTTTAAGATATTTAATATAGTATACTCAGTAACTTACAAACTGAAGTCCCTAAAATGACATGGTGTTGACATGTTCTCCATGAAGCTGCAGATACTGTTTTTTAAGCTGCTTTTAGTCCTGGTAGGATTTACTGATAGCAATAAAAGTGAGATAGAGAGGGAGACATGATGGAAACACAGCCGCTAATCTACTAAGATCCGCAGGTTATATAAAATTAGGCTTAGTGATGTGCAGTCTGTTGACTTTAAACCGGTCGTGGCACAGAATCCCATCCTCTGGCTTTGTCATGTTAACAGTAAAGTCCTTTATGCTATATGTATACACTCAGCTGCCACTTTGTGGGCTACACTTAATGCATTAAGTGTCACCATAACGCTCATGGTTCATATTCTGAAAAGTGTCCAGTTAACTGCCTGATAAATTTGCAGTACTGTTGATCTGTATTGCAGTACTGGTAAAGTAGCAAGTGACACCAGTGACAGAACAGAAATGCCTCTTAGTGTCAAAATAAAGCCTTTCCTTATATTTTTCTGTATCTGTTAATGGAAGAACATCCCAAATAATTCCATCTTCTGAAAAGTGCCCCAAAATCTAACAACTGTCAAAGGGAAAGACTTTCAAGAAGCGAAACTGCCTTGTTTCTGGTGTACTGAAGCACATTGTCTTTAATTAATCCTTTTTACTCCCCTGCACGTTGCGTATCTGCTCTTTTTAAATATATGGATTTCACTTTGCGCAATACTGTGTTTCAGTTCAGTACTCCTAGGATTTGTGTATGTTATAACCTTCTCAGGCCTTGGCACATTTTTACTATAATGCAACTATAAAACCACTTAAAAACTCATTACCTTAGCACATTTGATAGCAAAGCCGTGAATGAACATGCTTCTTGTGCTTCATGTACACTGACTTCATGAGGATATGCCAAATTCTTGAAAATTCACAGATGCCGTTGCTAAATTCCCCAGATAAACCGCCAGAAACATCGTCTTGTGACACCAAGTGCTTCTCTGTAACTTTGGTTCGTTTAGCCATTTTTTTTCTTCTTCTTCTTCTTCTTCTTCTTCTTTTTTTTTTTTTTGAATTTCAAATGAAGTTGCACAACAGTTCTCACCGAAGCGGGGCAGTTCTCTTGATGCCCCTCGTGTGTCTTATCGCATCCTCTCCACTAAGCAGTTTGTCAAAGGGGTTGAGATGCTTTAAGAACTGAAACCGTTGAGACAGACTCCATTTCTCAGACGCACACACATGAAGGGGAAGAATGAGTCAATATAGTGAGGGGAAACCTGCTCTAACTGTTCTCTTCCCCTGTCTTTTTGGTTTCCTGATGTAACCGTCATCTTCCTCACATTTCTGGGTCTGACAGCTGGAACCTGCTTCCTCGCACGCAATCGCTCCATGAGATTTTAACAGTCATTCTTGTATTCTCGTGCGTTTTCTAGTATTGATTCATGTGCTTGAGCATCATGAGTCAGTAGACCAAAAGAGATAACAACAAAGTGAAAAAGTGTTTTGGGTTTTTTTTGTTTTTTTTTTGGGTGTCCTGCTGTTCCAGGGCGCTTCAGAAGAGGCTGAGGAGGGTCCCTCGTCATCTCAGGCGGCAGCACAGGAGGAAGGGGAGTAGATAGGGCACCTCTCTACCTACCTCAAGGTTTGGCCTCAGATAAACAGGGGTAAAATCTGACTCCTATCTGTGATGGGGATTCAGGAACACACAGACACACACACACTCAAAAGTAATTGCAGTCAGTAATTTCTTCTCCTGATGTGATACCTTGGATTTGTTATCGATTTTTAAGAGTTTTGGATTTTTGGTGAGCAAACTGTGTTTTAACATTGGAGTATTTGATCTTTCAATAAGGTTTATTGAATAGGAATAGTTCCACTTTTTTGGGAAATGCACTTATTCTCTTTTACTGAGACATACAATTTTCACATATAAATATGCCGTTCATACCTGCAGCATCTCTAAAGCTCGCACACAAATATTGTGTCTCATTTCTGAAATCTAAAAATGTAAAAGCAGTTTTTGTGGTCGTTTTAGACGTGCCTGCTTCTCATGTGACTTTAAGCAATAAAGGAAAAACAAAAAGGGTGCATTTCCCATAAAAATTGAACTATTCCTACAAGTATGCCAGCTTTCCTGAGCCCCTTAGTGTGCATGGTTGCGTGTGAGCGAGTGTGAGTGCGTGTGTGCGCCGGTTGCATGGAGAGGGGACTGGGCTGCAGGCTGAAATGAGACTGGTTAAGAAAAACAAAGGAACCAAACTGAATTGTTTTTATTGAAACATGTTTCTAAATCAAATATCACAAACCCTCGTATGAAACATCGTTACAATATAGACATGGTGCGCTGAAGTCATTATGATGAAAGTTGTGTGAAAGGTTTAAACTGAAAATGAAATATCAAATTATTTGAGGGGCGGGGCAGGGGCTCCTTACAAAAAAACAAAAACAAAAGAAGATTTAATTGGATCCAAAAAAGTGACATTCAGGGTTTTGTTTTTCTTCAATCCAGCAGCTGATTTGAGAGAAGTTGTTTGAATATTTCATTTAGAAAAGAGAAACCCTTCACACATCATTTAGTCAACAAGGATGTTGACGTGTCATTTTTTTTTTTTTTTTTTGCCACACTCAGGATTTCACTATTAACAGTACTTTTACACCATATTGAAACCTCAGGTACAAAACTATTCAGGAACATGTTGTCTACTCAGAAATAATTATGGTGCTGTGTTTGTTGTGCATTTCTGATCTGTATTTGACATTACCAGTATGCCTTGACACAAAGACCTCATTTAAACCTCAGTTACCTTCAGCTTCTTAATCTCTCATTCTACCTCAGTAACACAAAAAGATCTCCTGCAAAGTAATCCTTCGCTCCCTCAACAGTGATATACACAATTACTGTACACACACACACACACAAACACACACAGGTTTTTGTGCAGATATACAGTACGATTACACGAGGTTTTCAGGGCTGCAGGCCAACACGTGGAAGCAGATGTTACACTCCAGTCGAGGAGTACAAATAAAAGCATCAGTATAATTTTTTTTAACTGTATTTGATATAAACTGAAGTGAGATTTTGTTTGCTCTCATGGGAAATAAAATGCAGCCAATAGTTTACAACAACCTGATGAAATACTTGCTTTTTAGGGTGCAGTTCCTCATGAAATACTTGTTTTTGGTTTTTTTAGGGTGGGGTGGGGATTGCTATTCTTTTCTCATTTTTATTCTATCATGTATTTTCTGATTCTTACACTGTAAATTGTATGTGTGACACTCTTAATACATGGCAGCAAATAACCACAAAGTGCTGAAATACATAAGCGTTATGGCTAACTTCAGGCACCGGCCATACCAGACCGACTAAGGCTATAGCAACAAAACACCTCGTTGTACTGAAGGTATTGGGAGTGCGTTTTATGGTCTATCAATTAAACAAGTTTAACTTTTAGTTTCATAGAGAGGAAGTGCGTCGTATCTTGTTGCAAATTTTACAGTCTTCCTTTAAAGGATCGTTTCACTTACCTCTAAAAGCATGCAGCTACACCTCAGTATGTACACCTCAATGCAACAAAGTGCATGGGATTTATTTTGTGGTGCTTAATGAACATTTTCTGTTGAAGCTACTTTCTACTTAAGAAAATGTTGAAAATGTTGAGTGGTTTAAGACTTGTCCACACTAACATACTGTGGTAACTCCCAGTCTGTAAGAACTCTATAAATAAAACTCAACTCAGTTCATCTCCATTGCATTCGGAAATCTTAAAAAAAAAACAACGAAATGGGAGATTTTCAAATAGAAACATTGATTCAGAACTAGCTGCATGCCACCAGAAAAAGTGAATGTAGTATTTTTCACCATGAATACAGTACTGTGCAAAAGCCACCATCATTTCTATATTTTGCATACAAGGAGCCAGACTTTCTTGTAATCTTTTTAGGTGGTCTTGAGCAATAGTTCTCCAGGTTTTCTGAAGGTCTTTCAAAGGTTTTCTTTGGATATTGGCTACTTTCTCACTCACTTTCAGTCCAGTCTTTGTAGCTGACCATTTATGTAGAAATGTTTTTGTTTGTTAAACCACTAAACGCTGTGCTAGGAATCATTCACGCATAAAAAAAGGCACCTAACTCAAGGGATGAACAGTGCTGTGTCTACACATAACAGACAACTTGGCAAAGAACCAATTATAAGTTCTTTGTAAGTATCTTTGGGCACTTAAAAAGAAAGACTTCTTTAGTTGAATCTACAAAATATAACAGTTTTTCAGGCAAATGGTAGTTTTGCTCCAACAAGGTGACTCCTAAAGAACTACTAGAAAGAAAATCCAGCAAAGCCCTGATACAGGACCTGAAGGGTATACCTGACCCTTCAGCTGATTTATCTACTGTTCAAGCCTCATCAGAAATGGTTTTCTGCCCTTCTTAAGGCAGAAATGAGGAGAAAAGGATGAGGTATGCCGAATTACACAAAAACTGGACCAAAAATCGGTGGCAATGGGGCTTATGGATCGATGAATACGAATTAGAAATTTTGGGTACAAATCACAGAAAGGAACACTATCAGTCATGGATTGGCCTCCTCAGACCCCAGACCTCAACGTTATTGAAGCAGCGTGGGCTTCTTGAAAGAGAACAGAACAAAAGAAGAGCTTTGAATGTCCTTCAAGAAGCCTGGAGAACTATTCCTGAAGACTAATTCCTGAAGAAATTACAAAAAGGTTGCCTAAGAGAGTTCAGGCTGTGTTAAAGAATAAAGGTGGTCATACCAAATATTGAGTTTTTTTCCTTAGAAACTGTATTTCCATGTGTCTGAATGTTTCAATAAGTTGCTGCACCTATTTCCCAATTTCCTAGCAAAATTTAAAGAAATGAGTGGCTCATGACTTTTGCACAGCACTCTGTCTCTGGCACCAGACAGTAATGCAGGGAAATGAAATTTACAAAAAAATGTAATTGAACATTAAAGGTATTTTATATATATATAATATATATATATTATATATTATATATGTTCGTAGATAGTAAATCTGGTTTCTATCATGAATCAACATAAGTAGCCACATATATAGAATAATCTGGAGAGCTCAGGATGTCTTTTTCTCTCATGGAGATGTTTCTCATACAAATGACTGAATCCTTTATGTCTAAAACATCAGAGGTTAAGAAATTTCCTGCCTCCATGTAGTTTAAAAAATGTTTTTGAGAAGTCGTTTTGTGAACATTTATCCAAATTAGATATCACTTACAAGTTGCTAATTACTGCACATTACTTGAATATCACCATTATTTACTGTATATATGTTTCTTCCACGTAAAATGTACTTATATTATCACTGATATTTTGTATTTCAGTCATTTCATGTATTTCAGCATTGTTGACAAAATTGCAGCCGGATTAGATATTGATTCAGTGTTCATCTGCATTGACTTTAATTTAGTTTTTTGCTTTTTGGGTTGTTTTTTTTTTTTTTTTGACTATGCTCCCTGGACTACCTCTGAAAACAAACACGCCTGGGTCATCTCTGGGGGAAACTCTTGGTTAAATATGTCTAATAGTTCCCATTAGACCTGCAGGTCATGTGGATCATGAAATTTTGAAGTAACTGTCAAACTAGTACTGTCGTAGTCCACATCACTCATCTCACTACATTCATATGACCATAAGTGAATGGAAGTCAGCCTTAAAGGGTGCCTTTTAATTTAACTACAGCTGAGTCAATGTGTGTTATTTTACAAGAGCTGTCTAGATATTTACTCTCTAAATGGGGACAATGTTTTGTGATTTTACTGATAGTTATATAGTTACATACAGTACTTGATCCATTTTCAACTCTTGAAAAGGTTGAAGTGTAACTTGAGAAATCATCTTTTTATGCCTTACTCTTAACACCATTTTGTAGTTATGTTATGTGTTGATGTGTCCTCATCCACTTCCTTAATAGAACTCACAAACCTGTGATATATATTTTGTTTTGATTCTTTACCTTGTGATTTGTGTTACTCTACGTCTGCGCATCACTTATTAATAAAATATCACCTATCAACTCCTTTGTTCTAAATTTGTACAACAAGAACATTTCGTTAGAAATCGGTTTAAATAACTTTAATGTACACACGCAGAGAAACAATCCTTAAACGCTCACAAAAGAATAAACCGACTGGGGAGAAACACTTTACTTAAGGATGGAAACACATCCAGCTTTGAATCTTGTCAGGAATGTAGGACCAAAAAATCACTAGAACACAGATATACACTTCTCTTTTATGAAACATAGAAGTAGATACTGAAGCTCAGAAGAACTTCCCTGACAAGCTACCAAATATTTTAACAGCAATGACATGACATGATTTTTTTTTTCCTTAAAAAAAGTGCATCTCACTTTTGTGCGCCATATGATAACAGTGCAAGATCATACGTGATGCTTCCCGTTGCCCTTCCCTATCATACATGCAACCGCTGCCGTTCCACGCACGGTGACGATAACCTTCATCAGAGCTCCAGTTGCTCCGCCACACAGTCTGGTTTCCCTTTATAGAGGCCAGCAAACCTCGCAAACTGATTTTATCCAATGGAAGAGAGCTGTTAAGCGTTGAGAGCTTTGGCTACATCTGTGAAGACAAGACGACTGGGCCTTTGTGTTGTCCCTTGGGAGCTTGTAAGAGTCTGCAGGAAAGCGGTAGCAGGAAGCAGGAAAGCGAAAACCGTTACATTAAGATCATGTGATGACACAAGCTTTATATTGTCATTAGTAATAAAAGAAAGAAGGACAGAAGGAAACTATAACAATAACTAAATTATTCTTTTCCCAGTAATGTTTTGCTACTTTTAAAACAATAAGAGCACCTACACAGACATAGCATTTTAGGTTTAGACTGTGATTCATTACTGAAACTAGAAAATTTGTACCAGAGGCCACAGACCACAGATGATGTAAATCATAAAATCCGGAATTATGAAAATACCAGCATGCATTATAAAACTGATTGATGCCGTTGTCCTGGTTGTTTTACGCAGCCAAAATAAAGTTTTGATAAAAATATTAAGGTTTGAAAGCCATTTTTAGGCTTTCAAATGCATTTAATGCACAACATCAACAAGGACACAGTGGGATAGATTTAGTCGACATCTGAAAACTCTGAAAATGTGTTTGCTTCATGTGGCCCCTGGGGAAGTTTATGTGTAAGTATTTAGTTGAAAGAGTGTGAAGGAAAGGATGTGAAAGGTAATATGAATTTAGGTTCAAAGGAAAGGGCAGTATGATGTAGCGCTGTTTGTCCTTCATGTATATACTCTAATGCAGATTAGGTCAATGAATTTGAGGTTGTAGTTTTATTTGCGATACAGATAAAAAGACAGCATGAAAGAATAAGGGTAGTGAGAAAAGGGGGTTTTAGAGAAATGGTTGAAACGACATACAGGCCATACTTTACCATTTTTTGCCTTTTACAACTATGCCATTGTCAAAACTTAAAAGGAATTAAAGAAAATAAAGAATTATGACAGCGAAAACACTTAACAGGAAAGCAACCTCATAAGAAAAGCATACAAAAAATCTGCACTGAAATCTTCAGATTATACATAAAAATAAACACAAACAGTAAAAAAGAAAAACTGCTACTTGGAAAAACTGTCAGTCCTACCTTGGCGTTGGGCCCTGTGATGCTGCCTTCCCGACCATGATCCAGTAGTTCCTGTTCCAGCAGGTCATCTTGTTCTTCAGCTGGATCGAAGTTGTACATGGGCATGAGCTGGTGTCTTAATTTCTCCAACCTGTGTGATGACAGGTTAAAGATGAGTAAGAGGGGAAAAGGCTTTGAAATTAACATAATAATCATGTTGAACACATACTGAGCCAAACTTGGTGCCCTCTGTGTGATCCTAGTGGTACTAATTTGAGCAAATGATTTGCTTTTTTCAGGAATGATTATGCACTAGGTCTCAATGCAAGCTTAAACCCATGAAATACCTAATAAAGATATGTTTTAGTTGAGTTAGTGGTGCAAATTCTGGCACAGTGAACTTTGATTATTTTCGTTTTGTGAAGACTCAAAACAGATGGTAATCCAGCCTTGCTTGGTTGTGGCAACTTACCGCTTCCGTTTCCTGATATACAGCATCTGGAATGGAGAAGCAAAAGATATGACGGAGAAAGTTAAATAACTTTTATGTTTTATACTGTGTGAAATGGTTTTGAAGAGACCATGTTTAAATGATTCCTTACTATTGCCACTGCTAAGCCAATGACTGTGATGATGCCAAAGGGTACGAGCAACATTCCCATGCCTGAGCTCTCAATCACGACTTCTGGCAACGCGGTTGCATTCAAATTGGTCTCATTTGTCGTTATAGTCACAGTCATTAACGTTCTTGAGGTGATATTGTCTCTGCTTCCAGGACTTGTCGAGAGGAAAGGGATTGTGGAGGTTGTGGGGGTTGTGGCAGTTGTTGAGAAAAAACTTGTAGTTGTCCTAGTTCCATTTGCAGCCATGGTCGAGTGTAGCTGTTTCAACCGGAGTGTGGATCTTCACTATTTGTGTAGATGCTGTTATACTGCTCAGCCTCTAGTGTGTGTCATGATCAGCAAAAGTGTCTTCGTGCTGGTCCGACGTCTCCTGAGGCATTGACGGTGCTTTGGCCATAAGATCTGTAAAATAAAACCTAACACATGAAGGAGAAGCTGATAACTATTTTGCTACAATGAATCTGTAGAAGGTTTCATGTGATAAAATGAATTGAATGAACTATAACCATATATATGAAAATGCTTACATCCTATTTTCTAATTGCTTTTGTGCATTTGTGATTTAAATAAATCTTTAAAAAAAAAAAAAAAGCAAAGAATTAAACATTTCACTTTTGGAACCCTCACCCTCATATTTACTCAAACCGTGGTGATTGTGCCAGTGGGTTGTGGTAGGTGTTTTGGGCAGGATGTGGGTCATAAACGCACAGAAGGAAATCGGTATGCAGAAAAAAAAAGCTTCATGAATTTCAGAGGAATGGTAAGCGTTCAAACTTCAATACGCACTGTGAGGAAATGTGTTGGCAGCGTATTCTAACGTCAAAATCAACTTACATCCACCCACACACACACACACACACACACACACACACACACTCACACAGGTTCCATAAATATCCTCTGCATCCAAGACTTGGTACATGTGCCTTCCACACACGTACTATGCACATCCCATGAGAGTGCAAAGCAGTTTTTCCTGAAGATTTACATTATATGAGGAGTGCTAAAAGACGAACATGCTTTCCATTTTGTTATGTGGTGACACAGAAAGGCATAGACATATGATCCATTCCTCCCTCCTCATCCTGTCTGCTTGTGCTCTTAATGAGGAACATGTGCAACTGAAGCCAACCAATGAAAAGCAAAGACTGGATTCAGTCATTGCTCTTGTCCAGTTAGCAATTCCTGCACTCCACAAAGACGGAGCATGCAACATTTTACATGGTCTTTGTGAGGATGATTGTATGATTGTATTACCATGTGATACGGATGCGTGTTATTTTTAGTTAACGTGTAGTGGATCTCAGATGTCCTGCACTAACAGCTGAGCTATTAATCCTGCCACCAGGACCAGGTCTTACTCATGTGTCCTCTCAGATTAGAGATCCATACGTACCTTAACATACAACATGCATGCTCAGAGGTGACCTGCGGCAGACTAGGGGCAGCTAAAGACAGAGAATTTTCACTGTAAGAGGCAACATTTGCTCCAGTATTTGCCCCTCCTCCTCCTCCTCTTCTGCTTCCCCCTTTAGCAATGCAGGTATTGCACAGGCTGTTTACATTGACAAAACAGCCATTTTCTCTGAAGATGGTTTCCACACGTCAAAGAAACCCTACCCTGGTAACCCCCGAGATCTTCCTTTCCAGTTCTTCGATTGCCTCCTAGGATCTACTCCCGTCGTCTTGCCCTTTCTTGTATTTCACACAGCAGAGGTTGCTCTGGGGATGCTGCAAACAGAGATCAGTGCGGCAAGCTCCCTCCCCCTTCACCCTGCAATTGGTCTAATGGCTTCAAGATGATAAATGTGGTTGGCTCCCTCAGCTGTCTGTTTGGCTTTGCAAGGATGAGAATGGGATTTAATGGGACTGCACACCAGATGCTGTCAGACCCGTGTGAATGACTGCATCCGGGTGGCAAGTCTGAGGAAATTAACCCTGTGATGTCTTCTGTCCAAACCTCAATGACCCGAATTCCCCCAGGAACACATGAACAGAAGAAGAAACCAGCAAAGAATTCAGCATTAAAATTTTGTTTCACTGGTAAGGATTTGTACAGTTGCACAAAACTCACCACACAGATAAGTGACTGAACACATTTTATTTTTATTTTTTTTTGTCGGTTTTAAGCAAATCTGTAGATTCTTCAAGTCATTTTGAACAAGTTCCCAGTCATCATTGCCACAAATTCTGAAAAAATAAAAACAAAATCATTATTATTTGTTTCAACCTTTTTGGTATGTGACACTGTGGGTATAGTAGTACAATTCTTATACATTACTACCCTGCATAACATATCTTACAAAAGTTGTTTGGAGATTTTTTTAAATAGACAACAATATTTAAAACACTTTCTGTAGTCAATTACAGTCACTGGTTTAATAATACAATTAGGTTGATTAGTAATTTCTGCCTATCTGCGTTGTCTAAGCTTTTATGCCAAGACCTCTATTCCCAGTCACCTTCTCCAGCTCCTCTAAGGCAAGACCCAAGGCAAGCCATCTGAGAGACTTAATCTCTTCAGCAGGATCCAGATCTGTCTCGGGATCTCCTCTTAGTTGGATATGCCTAAAATACCTCACCGAGGAAGCACCCAAGAGGGACCCTAGTCAGATCCCA
Source organism: Pelmatolapia mariae (assembly GCF_036321145.2). Lineage (NCBI taxonomy): Eukaryota > Metazoa > Chordata > Actinopteri > Cichliformes > Cichlidae > Pelmatolapia > Pelmatolapia mariae. Next base: position 16,376,299 of record NC_086231.1, on the reverse strand, counting down.
AAACTAAATAAGCTGGATCCTTTTAATTGTGGACTGTTAGGAGTTTCGAACCCTTCATGAATTGCTGAGCTCCTAACTCAATGTCTAATAGACCCGGCAGCCACCCTTCATTTGTAGATTTAGATAAAATGTGTAAAAGCAATAATGACTTGATACACTGAACATTTTCTGATTGATTTGAACAAAATAAAATTAATCACAAACATCAAGATAATAAAATATAATCATAATCAGTTGTCTCCATCTCTATCTGCCTCCATCGATATTAAACATGAAAAAAACCCTGAAAATGTTAAAGACAAATTCCAATTAACACTAAGTGAAACTTTGATGGCGTATTAGGGCCACGTTAAGAAAATTATAAATTATTGCCCAATTTGAGAAAGAAGATGAAATGTGGAGGTTAAAGTTGTTTTTTTCAAGTCAATCAACTGCCATGGCTGATATACCCTCTACAAAATACCTTGTGTATGATGAGTTAGTGAAACAACTTGATGAGCTGTCTTATTGTGTCTTGTGATGCAACACAACTGGATGAGAGTGTGACCATCGACATCCTTGCATCTGTCCATTTCCAGTCATTTTATTTTGCAAACCTGGCCAACTCATTCAAATTTGTGTTTTTTTTCCTTCTGACCAGAAGCAGCTTTCTGCACCATCTCGTCAATGGTGTTATACTTCTCACTACACTGTGTTTATGTGCTAAAAGAGAAATAATTTATTTTTTTACTAAAACTGATCCTGAAGTATGATTTCACTAGCTCGTCTACACAGGGCATTTTGTAGAGCGTATAGCAGCCGTGGCAGTTGTTTGACTTGAAACGACAACTTTAATCTCCACATTTTGACTTTTTTCCTCACAGTCTTTTATGCTCAAAATGAACAATAATATTTTTATTCTTAATGTGGCCCTAACTCTCCTGTGTAGAAAACAGTCTGATTAGCATATCCATGCTTACTGTGTGTTTCGCTGAATATGTTATAGCTTGATTTGAATTAGGGAACTTTTGTGCTGTGTAACAAGAGTGGAGAAGTATGATGTCTTTGTTACATCTTTGTAGTGTTTTACTTACTTGAGCGTGTTCCAGTCAATATATCTCTTACCCTCTTTATCAAATACTCTAAAAGCAGCTCTGAGTTCAGAATCCTGGTTCTTTGTTCTTTCATGGTATAGAACCATGAGACCCAGAAAGGTTTCACAGTTAAATACTCTTTTTCCCGAAACATCGCAAAAATAATACATTTTAATCTGCTCCATATGTGATTTTTATGCATATATAAAAAAAATCAATACATTTACATGTATAGGGGCTACATATACCCTTCTATCATAATTACACAGTACATAATAACTACAGCTAAAGAAGATCCTCTCCAAGCAATGTATCTCCTTTAAAGGGATGTATTCTACAGATATATATCAAAATTCTGGGTGTGTCTCAGCTTGCATTGGTTCAGACAGAAAACAGAGGAGGGAGGTGTAAAGAGAGCAGGGAAGACAATAGGAAATCGGAAACAGGAAAGGAAATTGCAATATTTCCTCCAGTTCTTCAGATGAAATGACACATAACATAACTAACACAGTTTTGCTAAGTTAAAGTGACATGAAAACTATACTTCACCATAAGTTAAATCCCAGGAATGCAGTGTTTCAGTGCATCACAGGTCATATAATGGTTAACGCATTATATCATTCATTTCACAAATGCAAGAAACTATTAAATCACACTAGGAACAACTGAGGAACAATGAGCATTTCATTTCTACAAAAAATAATCATTTTTAAAAATATATATTTTTTAATACAAATAAATGTATAATTTAATAGTTTAAATGTTGGACTCTGTGTGTGTGTGTGTGTGTGTGTGTGTGTGTGTGTGTGTGTGTGTGTGTGTGTGTGTATTTTCGGTTGCTTGGGAGATTCGGCAATGCGAATAATCATAAAACCACTAGACACTTCTCAGATTACACACTGTAAAACAATGCCACCTAGTGATTTACAGAGCAACCTGCAGTAAGACTGCAGCATACATAATGCTTTTAAATGTATTTTAGAATATGATTGTTCTCTGGAAAGCTGCTTTATAAATCCTTTATCGATTAAGATGTGCATTAAAATTCTGGACCCGAATAGGCACAAAGGATAATACCAAAAATATCTTAAGATTAATTTATCAGATCAACAAACAACAAACATCAATTTCATATCAGCACTTTTCCTAAGGTGAATAAGCCACATTATCGCTACAGCATTTTACTTGTCTGGTTTGGGCTGATTTTAAAGAGATAAAGCTTCTACTAATGCGCACATTAACGTGCAGCGGATGTAGAATAAGACATTTCTAAAGTATGTAAATAGAACCAGTTTACGTGCAACACAGTATAATAAAGCATAACAACTGCAACAAGCTGATTAAAGCTCAATCAGCAGACAACAGAAGTAGAACCTTAAAAAGTTCTATGTCCACTTGCTAGATAGATACAGTACATTGCAAAAGTCTTGAGCCATGCCATGCCTAGCATGCTTTGCTAGGAAAATGGTGAATAGGTGCAGTGATTTATTGAAACATGTTCAAACATAAATTGAAATTTAGTATATAAGGCAAAAACGGTGTATGACCACCTTTATTCTTCCACACAGCCTGAACTCTCATTGCCAGGTTTTCTTGTAATTTCTTTAAGAAGTCTTCAAGAAATGTTTTCCACGCTTCTTGGAGGACATTCAAAGCTCTTTTTTAGAACAAATTTTGCATTTTTGAGAAGGGCTGCTAGTAACAAAGTGCCCAAAGATACAAATCAAAATGGATTCTTTTGTTCTTTGCTAAGTTGTCTGTTACGTGTAGACACAACACTGGTTCACCTCTTGAGTTTGGTGCTTTTTTTAATGCTTGAATGATTTGTATGTTGAGGTGAAGTGGTTTAACAAACAAAAGAAAAATCCTATGAAAATGGTCAGGGGCAAGAACTGGGCTGAAAACGAGTGAAAAAGCAGCCAATGGCCAAAGAAAATATTTGCTATTCTTCAGTCTAAGATCACTATAGAGAATATATGGAGAAATTATGGGTAGCTCAAGAACTCTGCACAGTAAGATAGAGGTGTTTTTTCCCATAGCAAGGAATTTTGCAGGTATCTTCTTTGTCCACATCTTTGCCCATCTGGATGAGCTCGGTCTTGGTAGGATTGATTCCAATTAAACTCATCATCCTCTCTAGCTCTTGTGCCTTCACGTCTCCATTTCCTTCTTCATCAAACATCTCGAAAATTACATTGTATTTTTTGATCTGTACTTGTGATAATTTGCTGACCTGGAAGGAAATGAAAATGGGGAAACTGTTTAAGAAGTTGCAGTTTTATGCTGCCAACAATATTTATTAGAGGATTGTTAATCATGATCCTAAAACCTCTCATTTCAAGTTAGTCATTTTAGATATTATTCAAATTAATAACTATTAATAGTTAATTCTCAAGATAGCATACTCACCAATTTTTCAGGATTATATAGAAACGAGTCAGTGCAAGTACTGCGTGTACCGAAAACACTTAATGCACAATAAGAGGATGTGTTAGCCTCATCATTTCTAAATGTTTAATGCTCTTTCCCCAGAGTTTAGAAAAGCCTGCCAGAAGACCATTTATGGCACTTAGAGGATGGACTTGCTAATCACCCATGAGGAATAATTTGATACTGATCTCACCCATCAAATGCAACACAGCTACACTGGAAAATAACCAGTTTGTATAGCTTTAAATTCATTAAATATCAGTATTTTTGGAGAAAGTAACAGCAACGCAGCAAAATATTGTAAACAATCAGATGCATTTTTGTGTGACCTCAGTGTCACATGACGACACAGTTATGGGAACTGCAATTAGCTTAGTGTGGCCCATTAGCAGGTGTTTGCACAGCCCCCCGGTGACTTCTATGAAAGCTGACATCCAAATAAGGAGGCACTCAACTGCAAGATGTTATTTTCAACATTACAATGGGAACATTAAGAATTTCACATTTGTTAGCTGAGTGAAAGAGCTGTGTATCGCTGTACACCGCATTCCTCCTGTGAGCTAATTCAGTGCAGAGTGCAGAATTTAAAAGGACACAACATGGAAATCAAAATTAAAAGTTATGTGAAGCTATTAGCATTTAATATGTAGATTAGGTAATAGGCAACGAGATAATAGTTACTTTTATTTAAACATTACTACCAGCTGTCAGGTGAATTTCATGAGCTGAATTTACCAGGTCCCTGTCCTTCTAGTTAAGCAATTACATGACTAATAGATCATTGTGACATTTGCAAATAAAAAAAAATATGATCGGGAGAATTCACATACATTGAATTATAACTGACACAGCAATGTGGGAATACTTTTCTTTCTGCATCTGTATGTTGAAATCAAATAACTGCTTTCATTCATGATCAAAATGTAATATTAAAATGATACTGACAAGCCATTTGTTTTTATTCCACGGGGTCACTCAGAGGTATGGTACTAAAGAGATTCTATGCATTCTTCATTTTGCTGATGGCAAAGATTATAGTAGATAAACCCTGTCGTAAAATGTGAGTCTAACAAAAATAAAGAGGGAAAGGTAAACACAGTGGCTTTTGACATGCTGTATATTAAGAAGAGATTTGTCAAACACTATTTTCAATGTTACCGATTCCCATCTTGCCTTTATGTATATATATATATATATATGTATATATATATATATATATATATATATATATATATATATGGACCATCAGTACCAATAATTGATTCAAGGTTTTCAAGGTTTAGTTATGCAGGGTAGTGATGGATGATGAATGGATGATGCGAGAAGGAAATGAATATAGGAAGATCAGGTCCTGTGTCATCTGAGCCTACTTTGAGCTCCAGATGGTATCTTGAAAATGGAGAGAAGGGAGAGTAGTCTGATTGAAAGAGGAAGGATGGACAAGATGCAGCGAGGGGTTAGATAATGAGCGGATGTGGTGACGGGTATGCATAAGATGGAATTTGTGAGGCAAGTGAGACAAAGAGGTTGGTAGTCGCTAACTAGGTAGCTAAGAAATTTGCCTAACAGGTGATTACATGTGGAACTTTAGTTAACGTCTTTACTACATTTACTCAACCAAATCAATTGCAGGTTTTTTTTTTCCTGTATAACATTCCTGAGCTACTTATTTTTTCTGGTATGGATTAATTGGATTCTTATATTCTAGTTTGTCTAGTATGAACTGGGTCCACTTAGGATTTTTTACGAGTGTATTTGTGCATCAGATGACTGCTTAGTATGACTAAATTAAATATCAAAACCGCTCATGCCTCCAACATAGCTTTGATCTGTCAGGTCATCAAACGGGACCTCTGGGGGTGTCCTGTGGTATTGGGCACTGTGAAGTCGGCGGGGGATCCTTTGGGTTCCATGGATTGTGGGGTGGGACTTTTGCAGATAAGGTTTGTTTCATGCCATCTCACAAATGCACTATAGCTCACATGGGTAAAATAATGCCCGAGGGCAGGGATCAGCCCTGAACCATCTCAATCTAACCCCCAATGTCCTAAGAGAAAAACAAAACAAATGCCAGTGAAATCAGAGTGTAATCATTGATGAAGGAATCTCGAAGTGAATGACTGCACCGGGTCCACACAGCTATTTAATTTTAATTCAGTGCTGTTTTTTTTATTTTTAAATCAGTGACCTATGCAGTAGTACATATCATACAACTGGCAAGATGTAGGCTAATTTAAAATGTATATAACAACTTTTTCATTTGGATTTTTTTAAGCCTGTGTGGCCCTCTGGAAAAAAAAATCTTACCTACCCCCTACTCTATCAGTTAGGGATTCATGGAATGTTGAGGCAGGGTCAAGTAGCAGCTATGTCATTGTGTCTTTGCCTGGGTGTGTGTACTCACTCTGCAAGAGCATTTTGGCTGCTGGTGCAATCAAAGTAGCGTTGATATATATGCTCACCAACAAGATTTCCCAGCAGAAAATTGCATTGCATCGCTGCATATGTTTAAAAAGTAATCATTACCTCAGTAGCTACAATTTTTGTGAGTGTTTTTCCCCCAGTTGCTTTCTTATTTTGAATCATGAACTTTGACCTTAAGTGCAATAACTGAGGCTTCCAGTTCTTTAGATGTTGTAATGGGTTCTTTGTGACCTCCTGGATGAGTCGTCAGTGCACTCTTGGAGTAATTTTGACAGATCGGCCACTCATGGGAAGGTTCACCTCTGTTCTGCGTTTTCTTAATTTGTGGATATATGGCCCTCACCGTGGTTGACTGGAGTCCGAAAACCTTGGAAATGGATTTGTAACCCAGAATGATAGATGTGAGTGGCTTTATCATCTATTCTTGGGTTGCTTTTGAGACCTTTTAGCTTGCTATTTAATTACTTGATGTCTTGATTCTGCAGGTCTGGCAGTAATCAGGCCTGGGTGTGGCTCCTGAAATCGACTCAGTTTTAAAAAAAAAAAAAAAATGTGGTTACTCACAGTTAATTCATGATTTCACAAAGGGGATGTGGGGAAGTAGCTGGGTAATTATTTTTTCACGTACGGCCATAGGGTTTGGATATCTTCTTTCACAGTTAATAAATGAAAAAATCATTTAAAAAAAAGTGCATTTTGTCAACAAGTGTGGAAAATATACGAAAAACTAAGAAATCGGGAAGGGAGCAAATGCCCCCCCCCCACAGTACTGTACTGAAATAATAATTACCACTTCCTACTTTAGAAGCGAAGTTGGGGCCCTGTTTACTCGATCTTTAACTTAGGCTCCTTTGCTGAGAACATAAGCGAACACTGTGCTCTCTTAAACTGTATTGTGCTCGAATTAAATACGCGTGTACAAAATTAGACGTGCTAAACATCGCTGCAAGGGGGCTGATGATAATTGTAGCATCTCCAGTTATAGAACTCCAATCGAAGGTTCTCTCTCCCTCTCTGCTGCAACGTGGGGTTTCCCAGCGCTGACTGCAGGGTTACCGCGCCCATCTCATCGCTCGGTGGCCGGACAAGAGTGTTACTACGGAAAGGGCAGATGTTAAGCTCGGCAAAAGGGAGACAGTAGGCTGTCTTGTTGGGTGAGCTTTAGTGAATTTAAAGATTGGCTTTTTATCTGCCTGGGCAGTGCCTTCATTAAAGGGCTTTAGTGGGTGTGATTCCCCCCTCTCCGTCCCCTCCCCTCTCCGGTTGGTTGACTGAGGTTGTCAAGCTCCCCCAGCCGTAGCCTGCGTTCGGGAAGGGCTACTCCTCGGAAAACTACGCTAGCTGGCTTAAGCTAGTTAGTGAGCTAGCGTTGTGGTGTTCGTTGATGCGTGGATCGGAGATACACACCGTCCCGTGTTCCAGTCAATGCCCAAACACAAAAACAGACGCAAATTGAATCAGGTAAGGCAAAATGAAGCGACCAGCACACTGCTTTTAGAGCTGTAATTGTAACTGTTCGTACCTTTAGCTAATGAATTGTGGCGGAATTGAACTGCCCGGGGGTGGGGTAGCAGTAGCCTAGCCTTCTAGTTAGCAGGGGTTAGCTAGCATTAAGTTGGCTATTTTGCCATAAGAGTGTTTGCATCGGTGGATCCCGGTGCAGAGTAATAGCTGCAAATCAAATGACAGAACTTAACTAGTATCCAAGCAGCTGAGCTACATTAGCTACAATCAATGTCGGCGGAAGCTTCTGGCTGGCGTTAAAGTAATAATGTTGGCCCAGCGGAGGTGCTTCTTGATATAAAATGCATTGATAGCCATATAATATAAGAGACAACTGCAGTAATCATGCTTAAATGTAAAGCTTCACAGATTGCACTGACTTACATTATAATCGAAATGGTATATTTAAAGATTTTGTCAGTTGATGATGACATACTGGGTTGGGCTGGAACAATAAACGTCCCGTAATAACAGCAAACAGTGTTTTTCTTGTGATTAAAAAGAGTGGGTTATAGCATCACTTGTTAACTCTGCGCACGCTTCTGTGGATTAAATTGCAACACTTATTTAACGTAAATGCCATTGCCGCGTTTACACCCTGTTTTTACCAGCCGAGCAAATAAGTTAGCATATCGGTGCCTGTCTGCAACAAAACGGCCGCGTCGATGCAACGCCTTAACTCGTGTTGGGAACATTACTTATCAACAGCCAACTAACTTGCAGGTTTCATGGATTTATTTTCTTTTTTCTTTCTGTATTCACTTATTTTCTGAAAGGTCATTTGCTTTATGAAAAACACCCAGGCTCCCCCTCCCCCCCCCTTTTTTTTCTTCTTGCATTTGTCGCTTGCTGGAGTAAAACAGGCCATCGCCGCCCGACCTTGCAGTTTTACAGTCTTCCCCTCCCTCCGTCTGCTGCAAGATTAAAAGGATCAAATAAATTTACGTGGTAATCAAATTAACTTGGAAGTACTGCGTTTAACAAGATTGTTAGTATGTAAGTAAGTGGATCTCCGAAGGCCAATCCACAAGCCAGTTTTCTGGTTTACCCACTGTTGCTTAAAAGCTAACTACATAGCACCCTGTATAATTGCGGAAGAGCGGCGGAGTCTTCCCTGAAGTGACTGTGGTTACGTTATTTTGCATTAGATAATTCTGGCTATTTGGTTCGCGTGTTATGAAATTTTGCGAGTGTTGCGTTACATTGACTTTGCTCGTTTCCAGGCATTTTTAACCCTTGTGTGTAACTGTTCTTAATAAGGTGACTTTAATTTTTTGAATATTAGCTCTGCCCTCCCTGCAGGCCTACTCTGTCGAGCTTGCTAGCAAGCTAACTAGCGGACAGCAGTCTGCAAGATGGCGTTTAGCTGCATCTTCAGTGCAAGTCATATTATCTTTACACTGTGCAGCACTCAGTATTTTTGCCACCTTATTGTCCAGAATTGCGTGTAATTTCCTCCTGAAATGTGCGTGCAGCCTCTGTAGAGTAACCTACTAAACAAATTCAAACCAAAAGCGGGGTTAAAACAGCTACCCGGCAGCCATTCAAATGCAACGCAAAGTCCAATGCAAATGATTTCATTGTAACTGTTGTAGGCAAATCACAGTACTGCACACAATGTCTGTGTCAACTATCAGTACAACCCATACACTGTTGGTTAAACCTTTGCACACAAACACGTTAGTTCATGCTGTTGATTTATACTTGTACAATTTATTTCTGTCACAAAATCTGTTTGCATTGCTGTCAAAACTACCAATAGTGTTTTGAAATTAATTGTATGTTACTAGATTCCTTTAGAAAGTAGTCCTACTTGTATCTGGTCACAACTGCATGAGAGGATCTGTAATAGGGTTGCGATGTCATTGGAAGCTGAAAATCCTGGCAATTTCTCAAAGCAAGTGCCTGGATTAGTTGTGTGTAAAAGAATTAAGATTAATCTCATCCTTTTATGATTGGAAAAACATATTTCTAATGCCCGGACAGGCTTTGCCAGCTGTTTACATTAGTGGACATGGATAGGATTAGAGACTCATTGACTGAGGATTTTAGCTTTTAGGATTATGGAGTTGCTCAGTGATACTGCTGGTTATGGCTTTTTCTGTGATCCAGCTTTAGACCTGTGAAACATTGCATTATTATTATTTAACAGTACAGATAAGCCGGTATGTTCTTGAGAACAAATGTTTGTTTATCTAGTGAAACATACACATTTAACTGAAAATGTAGAAGACACCTTCTAAAATAGCAGACACAATCTGCCCTTAAGGGACTTGAAAACTAGTGAGCTGCAACTTCAGGCTGTTTGCCACTGCTCATTGTTTATCATGCAGTCAGCTGACCCTGATCAGGCGCTTGGAAAGGAGAAGTGATGAGGGAGAGGAACTCCTTAACTGTAAGCATCCACAGAGGTCAACAAGATTTAATTTTTATTTTATTTTCTGAATGTAGAATATTTAAAACTCAGATTTATAACATGACTCCAGGCTATTCCACATTAATATTTGCCACTGGAATTTATTTTTATTTTTTGGGGAAGTTGGCATTTAAAAAAGAACAAAAAAGATTTAGGCGTCTTATTTCATCTGACTCAAGTTTGAATTTAAAACATTGAGCATTGAGTAGCACTTTAAAACTAACAGCTTTTCATAGTTTAGTTGTGATAGATACTCATCAGTTTAACTTAAAAGAATTTAATTAAAATTCATTGGAAAAGTTCAAATGCAGGCAGAGTTACTTATCTAACCTCCTTTTTCTGTAGATGTTTCCAACTCTGTGTACTAAATAAAAACTCCTGTTTTATTTTTGAGTTCATGGCATTAATTATACTTAAAGTTAAGACAGGAAACTCTACATCAGTGTAGTAAACATTTCTAACTTCAATTATTAGTTCTTTTATTTTTCTCAGATTGAGAGAAGTCGGGAATATAGTTTTAAAATTATGTTTTAAGAGGTTTTCAAGGTGAGAATGGCATCCTGCTGTCACTGGATGATGCTTAATCATGATTACGTTCCATGACACATTTATTATAAGATTAATGAGCATAAGAGGATAACTTGAGTTAGAAAGGCCAACCAGTCAGACAACTTAAACGATAGTGTAGATAAGGTTGAGAAGACTTTCAGTCTTGTCCTGCAACTTCCAGTAACATAGGTGAGCTGACGGAAAAACACAAGGTAAGGTAACTGGTAGGGCAGTGCTAGTTAACTTGATCTTTAGTAACTTTACAATCATATTTAAATGTGTATTACATTTTAACATCTGGGTTAATTAGGTTTGGTAATGTTATTTATTTTTCACTTTTAAGCTGTTATACGTGTAACAAGTAAAAATTCTGAGCTTAACTTTGTGACCGTTGTCTTCAGTATCCATATAATAGAAGGAAGTTACAATTCTTTAGAAAGAATTTGGCTTCCAAGCGTTCACATGTCCTAACAATACAATAACTCTTGAATCTGTAGAAAATTGTGGCTGATCTTACATTTGGTCAAAACCGAGAGTGTTTTCTCCACTTTAGGTTGGTAACTTATTTACTCTTTACAGTTCAATACAGAAGTATCCGTTTCCCATTTTAAATGCAAAGAGATTTCCCGTGTGCAGCTTCAGGTTGGTTTTGTTAAGTATTTTTGTTCACCGCGCTTTCATAATTCATTAGACGGATCTTACCACAAGGTTATTTGTCTTACAGGATAACTGGAGTCAGTATAAGAACATTTGTCCAACTAATAATCCTCCTACTGACCTTATTATTAAATTCAATACTATATTCATAAATCCATTCCTAACTGTTGATTGCAGCCATCTTTTAGGTGTTTCATTCTGCTACCTTAAGAAAACCTTACTTTTCGTTACTCTAAGTATGCTGACGTGGACATTACTGAACTGGACAGTTAACAAATGTCCCAACCATAACGGAAATTAAAATGGTAGATGAATCTGTCATGCTAAATGCAGTTTTAGTTCAGTATTGCGTTGCTGAGCTTTTGTCTTTTTCCTGATATCTTCCATGTGAATGAAATCAGTGTCTCATACAAAGAAACTGATTTCAGACACACTGGGAATGCTATATATATATCTCATCAGTAAAATTAATATGTATATATTTTATTAGCTGAACTTTGAGCGTGCCTTGAGGCTCTGTATTAATATAAGTGGCTTATTGATCACTGAAATTCTGAGTATCCCAGGGATTGAGGTCAACAGGATAATGACTGCTTTTCGGATCACTGGAAAGTCATGCGTTAACAAGATTTGTCTGGCAATATGAATTGTGTGTCAGGATTTAGCTGGTGACATTGAGGTGGGAAGGTAAGGTTGAAGCATGAACTGCACATTGGATATATTGTAGGTAAACAAATTTATTTATTTTTTTGATTGAACTGATGGCAATCTTGGTGAAAATCTTTGTCCACTGCAGGTCTGTGAGCTGCGTTCAGACCCATTTTGCGTTTGTCTTCATTACAGCTTTGATTTTAAAATGGTTTGCTTGAAAGATTAAAGTGCCTCATATTTCCTTTGTTTTTGTTGCTTTTTTTAGAGCAACAAGTGCCCGTGGTAGCTGGAGTAAGGTAATTGAAAAAGCAGAATAAAATGAGTGAACTGGACCAGTTACGCCAAGAGGCAGAGCAGCTCAAGAATCAGATCAGAGTGAGTAATAAAGTATCACTTCACCACATAAAAGCATACAGACGTTTATTCTGAAAAATCTGACAGCTCTTCCAGTCAAGACTGGTGTGAGATGGAAAAAGTCTGACCAAAGTGTTGACCCTTTTTTGTTCTTGGGTTTTTTTTGTTTTGTTTTGTTTTGTTTTTTTTGTCTCCTCAGGATGCCAGGAAAGCATGTGCAGATGCCACACTATCACAGGTAACATTTAACTTTTCATAGTGTTTGGGTTGAAAAGCATTTGCTGGGAAATTAACCTTATAGCACTTAATGTTTTACAGATCACAGCTAATATTGACCCCGTTGGCCGAATCCAGATGCGTACAAGACGAACGCTGCGGGGCCATTTGGCTAAAATATATGCCATGCATTGGGGAACAGATTCTAGGTAAAACCTAACAGCCAGAATATGATTTGTGGAGCATAGTGAACTTTGTGTCTTTCAGCAGTTTATGCATATTTTTCTAGTTGTTTTTAACTCTGGATAAAAATAGATGCGTGACAACCTCTGGATACTGTGTTAGTGATGTTCATATTACTGTTCTTTTTTTTTTTTGTAGGCTCTTGGTCAGTGCCTCTCAAGATGGCAAACTTATTATTTGGGATAGCTATACCACAAATAAGGTAATTTTCTTCATTATTATTTTATAATGAGGACTAATGGAATAATAGGCAAATCTTGTGTTTAATCTAGTTGACAGGTAATAACAACACAGCCTTACAAAGTGCAGACAAAAAAAAAGTGTGGTCATCTTCATTCTGATGTTTTAAAACGTTTACATAGATTGGATACTAAAAGTGATCGTGAAATTAATAAAACTATATACATTTAGTTTACCTTTTAAGTTGTTCCTGTTGTACTATGTTGTACTCTTTTATGGGATAAAACTATTTTTTTGAACCTATGAGGATATGTTGAAATGAAAAGAGGGAAAACTATATTTAAAAGTGTTGCAGATCAGCTGAGCGAGAGGCATTTGTGCCCTTTCCCCTGAGGCTGATGTGTCTGGTGTGCAGTTGTTGATATCGGAGGAATGAGTACACTGTTTTAATGCCTAAAAGGTAATCTGGCTTCTCCACCAAAGACAGAAGTTTCTTCGGGATCCTTAAAAAGCTTTCTGACTTGTTTGGGATACTGAAGAACCTTTTGGGGTAATATAATTTAACGTGATGCTGTGGACAATGATCCAGCTGGTAATAAAAAGATTAAAGGGTAATTCTTCCAACATTACAGGGTAGACAGAGGTTTGATTTGTTTATGGGATACTTTAATGCAAGGCTGGTTATTTCATCCTCTGTTTAATTAAGCTGTTGCATTATGGTGTCCCTAAGCAGCAGATTATTGACTGATATCATGTTTCCATTGAAATGGAAAAATTACGGGCGTGATTTTTACAGGATGCTGTCTAATATCTCAACAGTGCAGTCTCTTCTGAGTTGTAGCTTGGGTCACAAGAACTTACTTTGTGATCTGGCAGTACCTCACAATAGCTTATTTTTGTAGTTTATACTTGAAAGGAATTTGGCAGTTTTTTTTTTTTTTTTTTGTTTAGAAACTTCTTTTGTTCAGTTTAAATTTCGGGGCTAGGCTTGTCCTCAAAGGAACCATTGGAAACTTGTCAGCAAGCCACCAGAGCGTTCTTTGCTGTAAACTTTGGTTCACTGCTGCAGTCAGGTTGCTGCGCTCTGGAGATTTTTTCTTTCTTTTCTCTTAAAGGAACCTTGTGTTTGGCTTCTGTCTAACTACTCTACCATAAAGACCTTTTTGATGACGTGCTGACATGATCGTCTTCCTGGCAGGACTTTCTAAACTGTTTAATCCAATAATTTTGACATAGGTCAACTCTACTGAAGCCCTACAGACAAATTTTAAGGACACATTATATCCAGCAGGACACAGCTGACTACAGCGTTGAGTGCTATAGCAAAGGGATACTTGTCTAAAAGAAAGCTTGAAACTTTGAAGTGTAAAAAGTGAAGGAGCTGCAGTACTTTCTAAATTGACTGTACCTCCAAGTATTGACATTTATTTTATGCTTTATAAAGGCAGACTGACATTGTTGTGTGTTAGTGTTTAAATGCCAAATGTAGTTATTTTAACATTACTCTCCAAAAGGTATGTAATCCTATTTTAAAGATTTTGTTTCTTTGACAAAATGGAACTTAAGTCTTTGTGCATGTGTGTGTGTTTGTTACTCTATAGGTTCATGCCATTCCACTTCGATCTTCCTGGGTCATGACTTGCGCATATGCGCCTTCAGGAAACTATGTGGCCTGTGGTGGCTTAGATAACATCTGTTCCATCTACAACCTGAAAACACGTGAGGGGAATGTACGTGTGAGCCGTGAGCTCGCTGGACATACAGGTAAGTGGTTGTAAAAGTCTTCTCAAATAGCAAAGTATCAGTTAAAAACATGCTTCTTTTGCCATATTGTCTATGTTAACTTATAGTTGGATTCAACAAAACAGTGGCATAATAAGGTGTATGTTGCTTTAAAAATTTGTGTTAGCATTTTTTTTTTAAATTTTCAATGAATT